>NW_024713129.1:18621531-18789031 GCF_018991925.1 Homarus americanus
AACGGAGTGATAGACGATGTGAAATAAAAGTAAATGAATTTACCCCACCTTGTAAATTCAGGTACCCATTTATAGCTGAGTGAACAGTGAGGTGTCCTGGCCACGAACCGGACCCTTAGGTCAGGAGGCGAAAGCTGTATCCACTCGAAAATGAGGTTACAATAGTATGCAATCTGTGTATGTTGGAATCTAAGATGAGTTGCGATAAGGAATGTGAATGTAAACAACTGTTGTATTGCCAAGCTGATACATTTAATTAATATATTTATTACTTTTTCAATGACTTATTTTATTTATACATTTGTCTATGATGATTTTTAATGCTTTCATACACTTATACATCTTCAATTTATTTTGTTTCACCTTTTTCTCTAACTCACAAGGTTCCAATTCCCAGTCTTGGGAACACCGGTCTGAAGGGGTGGCCAGTGACCCAGCCTCAGTAAGGGTACTGGCGCTTCTGTCATAATGACTTTGGCCTTGTGTACATTATTGCTCTCCTATAATGGAACCAGGGCGACTTATAGCGTGCTCTGAACATAAATTTCGCTGACAGAGTGCGTGTTTATGCAAAGGTCCACAAACAAGGCGATCGTAGTAATAATGTTATGGCTGTCAACTCCCCATGGCGAGCAAACAATTTATGGTGTATAAGTATTTGTGTTAGTAAACACGTTTTTTTAAGCGAGTGAATTCATCAGAAACAGACTTTTATATCACAAGAATTATTTTGTAATTACATATATCCATTATTTGTGTAACAATGTTAATTATATAACGCGAATCCTCATTTAAATAATATTTTATCGACATATGCATCTTCGTGGTGTAGATTACCATACACTTTTTTTCCTCTAATTTGTATTTTTGTATTTTTTTCTCCCCAGTCCCCGTTGTGGGTCGATGACCTGTGCCCGGGTGGGCTATTCCCCATAAAAAAAAGCCACATGTTTCGCTTGCACCACAGTACAGTACTGTAAAATATATATTTCCTATTTAAAGTTTAGGGTAAATATATGTTTTGCAGTTATTTTATGGAAACAAATATATTAATGTTATATCATCTACATCACTGGCAAATTGTGTACGGCATGAAGCAAGTTCCTCGAGTCCCGATGAGGTGGGTGGGAGGGTGGGGGGGAGAGTCGCCACCACACTAAGGAAGAAGCAACAGAAAAACACAAGTTCGAGTTTACATTAGTGACCACACCACACAGACAGCCAGGGAGGAAGGATCACTCGTTATTAAGCTGCACTACATGAGGTGAGCGCCCCTGCCTGGTGGCTTCTAAGTCAACTTAGGAAGTACCTTGTACAGAGCGACGTGTCATTATACCAAAACAGAAAATCGTATGATCAAAAAGAGTTTCATACTGGTTGCATACTATCGTAGACACTGGGGAGGAACTGTGTACGGAAAGTAATGTAATCAAAGTCTGGTTCTGAGTATACTTATTAATGGTTGTAATTTGATCATGCCTTTAAATGCACTATTATTATTATTATTATCAGAAGAGGAATATTAATGAAAATAGAATTATATTATGATAGCTGATTAATTAGAAAAGCGAGAGATACGTATATACAGTATACAGGGTGTCCCAGACCTTACCCCACTTGATTTTTACCTTTGGGGGCATTTGAAGGCCATGGTGTATCAGGAAAAGATACAAAACATAAATCATCTCAAGCAACGTATCACCAACGCCATTACAAGCATAACTCCAGCTGTGCTTGAACGTGTTCTTCAGCAGTGGAGGACACGCATTGAAGAGTGTTTTCAACAGAATGGTAGTCATGTAGAGCATATTATATAAATAAAAATGGATTTTCATATAAAAAGGTTTATTTTTCCTAAGTATGGAAATTTATGGGACACCCTGTATATATATATATATATATATATATATATATATATATATATATATATATATATATATATATATATATATATATATATATATATATATATATATATATATATATATATATATATATATACTCACCCCTGAAGATGTGAATTACACAGCGCTTGGGAACTTCGTGTGTTCTTCTTTCCTTGTGGTTATTAGCATATATATATATATATATATATATATATATATATATATATATATATATATATATATATATATATATATATATATATATATATATATATATATATATCCACTCAGTAGCGGCGCCATTAACACGCAAATTGTGATGTACAGCGAGTGCAACGGGCCTGATGGGGACAACCTAGGCATCCGTCCCCTGCTGGAGACCGTCATATAGTGGCACTAATTGAGTCTGTAATGGCTGGAGCTTGACTATTTTAACATTATTCTGTGTGGTGTCTTGAGGGAAAAACTTGCGATGAAATTCAAGTTCAGCAGATTAAAAGATAATTTCATGGTACCACTCTTCATACTTCGAGCAAAACATTTCCGTGTTCCATGCTTATAATATCAGTGTATCACCACTGGTGTCTGAATCAGTACTGAGACAGGTGGCACAGTAACTCAAATTTGTTTTAAACGTCGTGCTGCACCACCCAGTACATGCACCAACATAGGGAACAACAACCACCATTCTTAGCCACATACTGTACTATACTGGTTGTCAGGTTTTCTATAAAAAAATTATAATATATGGTAGAGAGGCGAGTGTACACAGGTGGTTATTGTTAGTATTATCACCTGAGACAAAAAATTACTGTGTAGGAAATATAGAGTAAAACACGATATGTTTTTAATTTATATATTCACACAAACAGATGCTGGCATATGTACACTTCTTAGTAGCTATAATTGTTACATGTCTCCAGGGATTATATCAGAAAAATATAGAAATATCCAGGTATTTCGATATGCCCGACATAATAGTATTTCTGAGAGACTTAAATATAAAGGTATGAAGGAATATAAAAAATTGGAAAGGGAAGTGAGTGATAATGAAAGACCTATTAGAATTATATGGAGCAACTGGATTAAATATTACAAACACAAATTTGATGAATTACATGATAGTTAATCCGTAATGGAGAAGCTGGATAGTTAGGAGGTGGTAGTGAGGATGGTTATGGGGATGGAGATAGAGACACAAAATCCTGGAATCAACAAAAGCACAAAGAAGAGTAAAATTATGATGCTAAGGAGGATGTCCGCCAGGAAACTACAGTAATAAGAATGCAGATGCTGATGTTACTACCACGAGATTCTAGTGTTGAGGAAGGGTGTCTGTAGAGCGGCCACTACACCAGTTGGCTGGGCAACACTCCCACATCGGAGACTCATTTTTAGCCTCGATAACATTGCCTCCTTAGTCAAAATAACTTCTTGTTGGAGCTGTCGGCTGCGCATATTATAGATCCAGGGATTCCACGATACACTGGCCACGAAAAACCACGAGGATAAGTAAGTAAGATAGATATGAATAATGTATTCCTGAACAACCGCCTCAGCTCTGTTCCTCAACCTCACCACGAAGGAATTTTACGATAGACAATATGGAAAATACGTCCGTTAATAAGCACGCCGCGAAAACAAACAGTACATTTCCTCTTAGTAAGGTGTATTCCCAGATAGCATCAGTGTAATAATTCATTCCTGTAGGTAACTTCTGGAATGTGTTCCATACTCCGGGTAACCCATTTGTGTCGTCATATGTCAACACAACGTTTCCAGTGTTGCCATAATCCAGGTGAGGACCATGAAGCCCTTAATTTAGGGAACCGTGAAATATTCTCCTTTTTTGAGTCCATGACTCATTGCAACAAACCTCTCGATACTGAGCATAATCAGTGTGAGGGCAGACACTATGGAACATACACTGAACAACAAAGCCTGGAATAAAGGAATCCTTTTGTCAATCGAGTGTGACTCTTTGGAATTGTAATAGGTTGTAATTCCTTATTTCTATATAAAAGCTTATAATTTGGAGGACTGAGGAAAGGAAGGAGGTGATAATACACAGAGGGGAGGACAACGAAGAGAGCCGTGAGAAGATCGGCGACTGCTAGGTTGGTGCGGAGTAAACTGGACGCCTCACCTCGGTATCCGCCGCCCACCATTACCGCGACCACCACCAGGTTACCCACCACCCCGCTCACAGCCACACACGTCACCATCACCACCAGCAACGCCTGACCTGCCAGGCACGACCTCGGCAGGTAACTCCATCCACCATGCAGCCCGTGTTTATATGGCTCCCCCGCCCACGATACAGCATATCTGGGATAACAACAAGGCCAGTGGTAGTTCACTGTCAAATACAATGGCCCCTTACGCTGACGATTAGGCATCAGAGGATTCACAGCTTCTGTGCGCCATCCTGCTTCATGTTTATGTAAGTTGGGTATCAATACATAAATCCTATTCATCTCCTCCCATATTACCTCATATGTACCGCCACAAATTCTTTCTACTCAGTTATCATATCCACGAAAAAGATTCGACCGCAGAAGACCCAGGAACATTTCATCCGTTGTCCTTGGTACTGAACAAGATTGAGGGTTAATAAATAATATATTTACATCCTCACACATTGTGAGGAATCTGTGTTTTTTACAATCATTGAATTTTTGGTGCAAAGGTTCACAGATACTTACATAATCCTTGTCGACATAAATATCGTATGTTATATTCCCTTTATATTTATCTGCATAAACTTCCACGTTCTTTTTCCATATTCTTATAAATATATCGTCACACAGTATATCAGATTTTAGAAAAAACAGATTTCTCTCTTTTCCTCTCACGCACATTTCATTTGTATATCCATGAAAAGTTGGGGAAAACTTATGAGGCGGATGGTCACAAAGCTTTAAGAAATAACGTTTCAAGATACTCTCAATATCCGGTAAATTTCTTCCATTATGTCTTCGTTGACGATGATTGCTGACGACGATGTTTGATGGGACGTTGAACTTCCCTGCTGACAGTGTCGAGGGACTTGACTCTTGCCTGGTCGGGGAGTTCTGTATATTGCTAACTTTATGAAACAGGTTTTCCAGTATGACTTGTCTTGTCGTGACAACTTCTGGTGAGGCTTCCAGTGTTGTTAATCCGCTGTATTTGGTTGTCCGGGTGATGATGTTTTCGTGGCCATCAAGTTCAAGTTTATTCAATTCCCAAACATTATGAAAAGGAACAAATATTGTCTCCTGAAACTTTTTTTTCTGTGTCCCTGGCCACACTTGTCCCTGACTCATTAATTCCTGTGTCCCTGGTGTCGCTGGCCACACTTGTCCCTGACTCAGTAGTCCCTGTGTTCCTGGTGCCCCTGGCCACACTTGTCCCTGACTCAGTAGTTCCTGTGTTCCTGGTGTCCCTGGCCACACATGACCTGGGGTGTCTTGCTGTTGCTGCCCCTGATGTTCTTCTTGACCAGGTGAGGGCAGGGAGGGGGAGGCCAGGTGAGTCGACAACACGTGTCGCTGCCCACCTGTTTCCTCACCAACCAGGCCCAGGTGCCACATGAACAGCGTCAACAGTAGCGCGCCAGATATCAGGTGTTTCCCCAGCACGACCATAACTCACACCCACACCTGCCGGCCACCAGAAATTTTACATTAATTAACTTTGTCTAAAAAGGACTGGTACAACAATATATAATCAATTGAAAAACTTTAATTCTCGATAAATTATGTGCATAAAGGTCAGTCGAGACGGGGAAGGGGAGGGGAGTGGAGTGTTCAGAGTATCTAAGAGAGAGGAGAACACGTTTTAAAACAATAAACATTGTTGACGATAATTATAATGTTATAACTACGATTCAACCTCTAAGGTCTTTAAGAGCTAACTTGGGTAGTAATTATTACACTTGTGCATCAACAATAGAAAAAAAAACATGAGTAATAGAAGTCTCGGTGTATTCCACTGTGAAGGAGAAAGGTAGATTATAATGTAAAAAGGTTTAATTATATTAATTTATAAGAATATATGTTGAATTCTGTTATGTTCTCCATTTATAAAATAAGTAAAGTACCTTAAAGCTTTTATCTAGGAGATCAACACAAGCTTACATTTAATCGAGTATACATTACACAATATAAACATATCGAGTTACTATGCTAACCTCACACTAAAAGAACATGTTAAGATTATCTAATAATACCAGAGGAGTTGTTTTGTCTTTATTGTTCTTAAATAGAATGGAAATGCTTATCATAGTTTCGTTACAGTAGCCATTGTGGTGAGCTGTAAATCAGTAGCTACAATAACTCAAGAATATTGGGACCACAAGTGTTGACGCACTCCGCCGCACCCATCTGGGATGGTGTTTATTCTGATAGTGTTGAGGGATTTAGAGGCTTTATGTCGGCTTACCTTTGGTGTGTCAGCAGTAAGAGGACAGACCGAGAGCTATGAGCGGGCAGGCCACCACTTGTGAGCAGGCAGGTCACCACTAGTGAGCAGGCAGGTCACCAGTAGTGAGCAGGCAGGTCAATAGTAGTGAGCAGACAGGTCACCAGTAGTGAGCAGGCAGGCCACCAGTAGTGAGCAGACAGGTCACCAGCAGTAAGCAGGCAAACTACCTGAACTAGCTGTTGGCGCAGCAACTAGCCAGATGTTACTGAGACAGGATGAACCAAAACAGCGACGCGAAAACAGGTGGACTACAGTGATAGTACCACAGGATATGAGAGAGAGAGAGAGAGAGAGAGAGAGAGAGAGAGAGAGAGAGAGAGAGAGAGAGAGAGAGATTGGAATATGGCATAGAGAATAAAAAATGTCAAGGATAACAAGGGTGAGAGTTAAGGAAAACAGTACTATAAGATAAAGGAGAGAGTAAGAGTGAGCGTGGGGAAAAATAAAAAGATAGAAATTGAAACAAACAGAGGATAGTGGGGTGAAGAAGAGCATAGCTGGGGAGTAGTGAGGGAGGAAGAGGATAGCGGGAGGATGGGGGAGATGATAGCGGGAAGAATAAAGGACGATAAAAGCCAGTATGGGGTCTCGACTCATCACAATGCTTCAGGCAGCTCGTGGGAGGACAACCTTGACACATAACAGCAAAACATAAACTCACATTGGCTCAGTAGTCTATAATGACGAGTTTTCAGTATCAGGCAATTTACATGTCAACAAATATTATCTCTTTAGTAAAATAAGGATAACTATTGTCTGACAATCCTAACACTCTTTAAGTTGTATACATATCGTAAATTTGACAGTAATTTTCGTCACTAAGACCAGAGACCACAATTCTCTTTGGTTTTTACGTTGATATTTATCCATTACTGAAGATGACAGACAACGCCTTTAGCTGCAGTAGAGTCTCGGGGTACTTTCGAAGCCATTGTGCAAGCCTCTTTATATTGCGTTTACATTTTCACCCTATGTACTGTAGTTTGACTGTATGTCTCTCTCTTTAATTGTGATTATTATATCAATTATCAGGTCAATTTTAATTAATTTTTGCATCTGATTTAATTCTTAATTAACATATAAATTCTATTAAGAGGATTATTATTTCGCTGTTGGTTGTTGTTGTTTCTGTTATAGTGAATAAAATTGGCTGTTTATTTTAGGGGGGAATATAATACCGATATATTTCCTTACTCACTCTTCCACTGACGGAGAAATATTTATGTACACTGGCGCAGCTTTGTACGGGAGACTTGAACTTCTTCTTAATCACGCGGCAAAAGTTCATTAAAAATCACTTGTAAAAAACACAATACACTAGAATGATATTTTATGGTCTCTGGTAAGAAACTGATATAAGGAATTAACTGTACTGATCCAAGCATCTAACAGTACCACTAGACGTTGTGAGTTAGAACTAAAAATGAAAAAAATGAGCTAATTATATATTTTTTAATTAATAGCACTTTGATCTCAACTTTGCAGACAAAAATGACGAAAAATTTCACTGTAAATTAAGAGTAACGGTGAATTTTTTTTTTACTTCATATGTCATTCTTTTTTTTTTTGCACGGTCACCCATCTGTTTGGTCTAGTATCTCTCTCTCTCTCTCCACACACACACACTCACTTTCTCTCTCTTTCTCTCTCTCTCTCTCTCCCTCATCTGGCTTAGCTTTTTCTTCCCTTCCCAACAGCTCCTTCGTGTATTACCGTCTTCCCCTTACCTCCTTCTGTACCTTCCTCTCCTACTTTATCATCACACCCCCTCTTCCCTCGGCGTTATCTTCTCACCAATCAAGTTGACTTTCTCTTTTCGCAACTCTCCGTTTATCTCCTGTCCATCAAGCTATCTGGGTTTTTTTATATTATTATTCATCTTTTCTTCATATCTTCTCTTTCCTTCTCCCCTCTGTTTTCCCCTCAGATCTCACCCTTCACTCCTCATCATCATTGGCCCTCACTGGTTATTCCTCCTCCCTCTTCTTCAGCCACTCACTTCATCTTGGCCACACTCCTCGGCTTCTCCCCTCTGCTGCTCTACACACGTAATCAACCCCTCCGTCACCCTCTTACTTTTTCCGTCTTTTAGGTAAGATAATCTCGAGAAGTTCTGGAAGGTATTACCAGTGATGAATCGTCGTTCCAGTCGGTAACTCTAGAAGGCTAATCTAGATCCTGTAAAATTCGCCTTCCTTTACTTGCATTTGGCAGTATTTTGAAGGAAAAACAGAGAAGAGGAAGCAGCGATATCGAGGTGATGAATGGAAGACAGGTGGCTGGTGCGCTGATAAATGGGATGAGGAGAAAAAAAAAGGAGAGGTTGCAAGTGTGAGTTGGGGTGATGGAAGGGGTGATAAGCGCTCACTCTCGTGTACCAGAGTGAGTCTCGGGTGTATATGGTCACACAGCCAACGGACTGCAGCTGCTGGTAATGGACTTCTTGCAAAGGCGAGGCGGAGTTAAGGCTGATAGAGTGGGGAAACGAGGATACCCCGAGTAGGGTAGAAAACGGAGGGAGGGGGTGGGTGATGAGAGGAAGGGAGGCGTAGAAACAGTGTTGAACAGAAGGTGAAGGAGAACTGTGTAAGTAAACGGCAGGAAGAACTGTAGAATGTTTTAGGAGAGACAAGGAGAGAGTATGGCAGTATAGCAGGGATGATGACATGATATCACTGAATATTGTACGTGGCGCTGTATGTTTAACAATCTGTCTTTCGTGAATAAAGGATTATTTAATATCAAATGAATGGGAAGTGTTTGATTTTCTGAAAATTATTAATGTATAATAATGGTACAGTTTTGTTCTGGAAAGGCCGACAGAGTTGAATAATATCTAATCAAGGAAGATTAAATTAATATACATCGTTATATATTTAAGACAGTTGGTGTTAGGGAATGGAAATTAATCTTATAAATTAAAATAAAGGTCAAAAGGGTCGGTGTGTCTCTTTAAAACTATGTTGTATTCTCACAGCCACGGAGCACAGAAGTGATACTGTAAACCCAAAGTACTGAAGAAACCCGAAGATGACTACTTAGAATACGTACAAGAAACTAATTGGAAATATCTCAAGCCAAGGAACTGAAATGGCAGTGGCCAGGCTAAATAAATTGAGCCAAAGCTTATCTTACTTCGTCAAATTTAACCAGTAACACTATGGAGTGGATAATTATGAATTATTTTTATTATTTTTATTATCAAATACTATATTACCACCAACTCTCGCAACACAAAATATACTCAGTCTCAGTCCTTCATATTCCTGTTAATAGTGAGTGTAGACACAACATACTACACAGCAACATACTGTATGTGCTGTACATCTATTTAGCATCTTTGAACAAAGTAACTCTTGGAATTCCACAGAAAAGGTGAGTACCTTAAATCTGGGATTTACCATTTCATCAAAGTCATCCTTAATATTTTGAAAATAAAATACAAAATAAAATTTCATACACATTATTAGTATGAAATTAAAGTGACAGTACACTGTATTCTACACCTTTTTCCGTACAAAAGGAGGCAGCGTGGCCGCACTGCACTTAACCGCCTTTCCTTTCTTCAACTGTAAAACCAATGAGTCATAGTTGGGTGAATTAAGGTTGCGGAAGGCACTAACGAGCGAACCTTAGAACAGGAGGTGAACACTGTATCCACTCGGTCGGACCAACCCTTCAGAATTCTCTAACATATCCGTTTACAACTCGGAAATCATTACTCCTAATCGATCCAGACAAACTAAAGACAGACCACAGACGAGCTAACACAACTGATCTTGGATCCCCATGTCCCAGGACTTAACCCCATCATGAGCACAAAACTTTACCAAACACGCTCCATCGACCCAGGTATGAATGGTTACCGCCTGTCCGATAAGAAACCTAAATCATACGAGTATTAACTTTATGTCTCAAGGTTATATAAACAAGGGCCAATATAACCTCTTTCGAGATTTTTACAGACACAAGAGGTACAGGAACAACCCTCGCATTAATTCAGGGATATTTCCAAAGCCTCTTAATGTTAGGTTGTAGTGAATGTGACGACTGTGCTCAGGGGCCATTCAACCAAGACCTTCTCTTGGGTAAATCTCCAGAAGGCCATTCTGCTAAGTGCCTGAAGTGTTCTCAGTCCCTCAGACAACGATGACTTCCTTTAATAACAAGGGTAATGTGGCGGAAGAGGGTGGGTGGTATTGCTTACAACTGTAATATCCAGTTATGGTTAATATCCATTTTTTTTAAACATTTAGGGCAGTAAGTCCGAAGAGGAATCTAGTACATCGGGTTACTTTTAAGTTATTCGACAAATGGATTCGTCAAACTTGAATAGCAGCATTGTGACTTACTAACAAGTGTACAGCTCACGCAATTAAAACTTTTCCTATAACTTGTATGAGTTTGTGACTGCTTAGGTCTTACTGAGGGGCGATAATGTGAAGATAACAAGAGGATAATCTAAAGAATTACAATGCAGTCTTAGATCGGTGCCATATAAAGACGATCTTCTAGAATCTAGATTAAAATCACTGTAATGCAAGTTCTAATCTTAAGAGTGATAGTTAAAAGATATGTTTTAAATTTTACACATCTCATCTCATAAATTATAACATTCTTTGTTTTCCAGAATTGTAATATAAAGTTCTGAAAAAAATGTGAACTAACCGGGTTTTGTTAGCTGGGACTTTACTTACAACGTTGGCTTTCCTTCGCCTTTGACGAGAGTCTTCAAACGAGAATAACTAGACCATCATAGATACACACTGGAAGTTTCTCCTGAAATGCAAGATGCAACTCGTCCGTCTAACTGAAACTGTGCTGTTTAATTAAACTTCGGCCGATCAGTCAACGTCAATAACCCATGACCCACCAGTCTATATCAGGAAGCCTACCAATCTACGTCACTAACCCAGACTGTACAAACAACGCTACTCTCCCTCCATAACCCGAACCCACATCACTCAGACGACTAGCGAGGTCTCGCTCAATTACATTAGTGATTTCTGGCCCTGAACGATTACATACCTTCGCAAGAGTCCCGAGCTAATGTTTTAACTGACTCCTGCCTGTTTGAGCCCTTTGATGACTACAGTTTAGCCCACTGTGGTTAATACCTCAAATTCTTGTCCTCGAAATGTTATGAGCTGAATTCATCGTCCTCAGTAGGTTAAAATTAAGCTTGGTTTCCATCTTTCGTGTACAGTACCAGGCAGGAACTGTGACAGTGTAACTGTACCGAGATTTGTGACGTAGAGGGCTTGTAAAGCCCACAGTCACACACCCACGCCACGTCCCTCCCAACACCCTGTTCACTATATCTCCTGACAGAGTCTATCTCACGTCTCACAAATACGACCAGCATACTAACCTCACCTAGCCTGTTGCCCCACTGTTGTCGAGCTCTAATGTACTGTACCACACGACATAACCGCACATGCTAAATTTGTGTTATTTTTGCTTAGAACTATAAAGAAGTTTTGAAAATTTACAACCCCAAGGATTTGGTAGCTTCTGCTCTTCTCTCTGGTCATAAGCAGAAAATAATGACATTGATTGAGATTATATATATATATATATGATTAAAAAAGTGCATATGTCTGACAAGGTTATCAAATGGTTCACATTTTGTTCAGTAATTCACAGAAGCACTAATGTGATGTTAAAAGCATTAATAAAACAACGCATTATCATTTTACATTTTTATATAACCAGAGTTGTGTATACTGTTGATACAGTACAATACTAACAAAGATACGGATCCTATTTAAACAATAAATAAAGCCATGTAAATGAGTAATTTCCAATTCAGATGTTGGTTCAATGTCCCTTTTAGTTTTCTCGTTAAATTTCAGAAATTCACCAACAATGATTTTCGACCGTTTTCTGTTACTCGTTAGTATTAAGAGGTCTCACTGTTCTCTCAAATATTTCGTATTTACCAACACCGGGCGGTGAAGTACATTATATGAGTCAGAGAACAGGGCAGGTAACGCTCCGTGTGCTTTATTCCAAACTGCCCTGCAGTTCCCTCAGATCAATAGGATCAACATTTCAAGAAATTTGCATGATAGTTAATCTAGCCTAGGAAATACAGCTTGAATAAAATTAACTGGAACATACACAGATACATACAAAAACAAACACATGTGTATTAATGGTAATCACATGAGCTCCCTTTGCCATCGTCACATAAAAGCTTGAGAGAGAGGAGAGAATGACCCGCAGATCCTCTCTCTGGTGTAACAAACGTTAACGAACTTATTCATATCCAGAACTGCTTGTAAAGATTAACTTTTATAACGTTTACGATAAAAGAAATAAATTCTTTTTTAGTCAGAGGAAATATTAAAAGGATATATATATATATATATATATATATATATATATATATATATATATATATATATATATATATATATATATATATATATATATATATATATATATATATATATATATATATACAGTACATGAAAACAAAACTTTCCTGGTTCTCGTTTTCTTAAAAGTCCGCTGGCAGGACTGTGATTATATCTGACAGAAGGGACAAAAACAAACACACCTTCATGCAATACTTTACAAAATGAAAAATACAGCGTAAAATTAGAATTGTAAAAGAGAACTACGGTAATATTCCGTGAGAGGGTTTTTTTAACTGTTTTTTTTTATTTCCCGTGTCCTTTAACAAGTATTGCTTCTACATTGTGTTACGTAGAGAAGTTCGAGCAATATCGTTATAGAGTCTTCCTATTTTCTGAAGTGGTTGAGAGTGATTAATTGAGAAAAAGAAATATTGCTTACGTTGCAGGAATTATGACATGCTTATCAACTGTGTTGTAATATCTGCATAAACTATGAAACACAGGCAAAACCTCCAATAATACACAGTCCTTTACCATTAATTAGAGATCTGTAACCTAAAGTTTAGGTTATAACTTCCTGAGAGACCTGGATGAAGCTACTCGAGTGAGGATTGGACTCTACAGATAAGTTACCACCCAAGTCATGTTCACTCCTAGAATGATACTGCTGTCATCTGTAGCTGGCTGGGTATAGTGCTATGGCGCATCACTTACTCAATTTGGTGCAGAAAAAATAAGAAAACAATCAATAATAAGATCTGGTGTAAAATATTATGCCATTACTAAAGGTGCGTTGTTGAGGGACCAAGACTCACGATAACACGTATCTTTATTATCTCAAGATACTACTGTTACACATTTTTTTTATTGTTTACTTCTCTTCAAGTTCCTTTAATGGAGACCTTCCATCACACCGGCCTGTAAATAGGAAAGTGAAGGCTGTCGGGTACAGTCCTGGTCACAATTACCTCTTTGTCTAGCGGCGACATCGTGTTCAGTGTATTTGTACAAATATGATTAATATGTTATACAGAACAAGTTTAAAAATCGATTCATTTTTTGTACATTTTACTCATTATTAAAAAAATAATACGCAAAATAAATTCTAGAAAAGGCACACTACATATTTTTTTCGCCAAAGTATTTTGAACTATCTCACAATTTGTATATTAAAATTTCAGTTACACACCAAAAAAAGCATCGAAAAATTTACCTTTTAACATTCTTGTTTACATTGTTACGAACTCTTAGCCTTAATGAGTGAGCTCACCGATGAAATACCGAGACTCATTAATAATGGCCGGGAGTAACTTATTTATGGAAGAACATTTTACTTCCTGGTGAAATTTCATAAACTGTTTTGTTAATTTACTTCACAAGCCGGCAGGAGCCTTGGAATTTTTATACTCGTGAAAATATTGTTCTCAAGATATTATAAACAATAATGACGACAGCAATTGAATAAACCAGATTTTCTCAAATTATTACCTTCTTTGCAGAGACCAAATTCCTTGGGTTTTAATAACATTACCTGAGCAACCCTTGTGGAGTTAATAATCTGGCGTCTCACTTTGATGTTTCTCTCCGGAGGGTCTCAGGCGGGTATATGAGGTGTTAAGAGTTGGGGATTTAGAATATAGTTAAAAGTCTACCCAGATCCCAACAGGCAACAACAATAAAAAAACAAAGACAATCTGACTATAAAAGGGTAGACAAAGGATGCGAGTTTTTGTTGTGTATAATAAAGTACCATAAATTCCTTAACAAAATATTCAGCTTATAAATTACCCTTAACCATACTTAACCTAAACATACATAACATTGGCTTAACAGTATATACATATTTATACAACATTCAGAAGCAAGTGGATGCGGGGAGGCAATATAAGATTACGAAATACTCAAGTGTGGAGCTGAGATAGCTGAGGAGTAAGGCTGAGTATTGAAGAAGATGGTAGGTAGTCACTGTGCCGTAGGTTTCCAGGATAGGTGATCCTAGTGTGGTCACTTCCCAGAGTGAACTGAACTTTCCTCGATCTGGAGCTGATGAGGAAGACTTGGAGGAGGTGATGCAACAACCAGGATATGGAGAAGGGAAACCCCGGAGTGGTAACTAAGACTAGTCATACTCGGGTTTCGTTCCTAGATGGCGTTGCTCGTGGTGCTGGGTAGGTAGATCAGGACACTAGATGGCGTGGTTCGTAGTGCTGGGTAGGTAGATCATGACAATTGATGGCGTGGTTCGTAACAATTAACTCTAAATTAATTTTCGCTCCTGGTGCGTGTAGTTATAATCTCATTAACCCAAACAGCCTTTCACGCTCCCTCTCTGGCTGTGCTCATTTAATTCTGCTTTTATACAGACGTGATTCATCCTTCCCTTTTCCCTCTCCCTCCACTCCTCCGTCTTTTATATTTACTCCGCCGTGCTGCTCTGGTCTTTTTGTTACTCGTATACACTGTGAGGAAGACTTGGAGGAGGTGACGCAACAACCAGGATATGGAGAAGGGAAACCCCGGAGTGGTGACTAAGACGAGTCATACTCGGGTTTCGTCCCTAGATGGTGTTGCTCGTGGTGCTGGGTAGGTAGATCATGACAATAGATGGCGTTGCTCGTGGTGCTGGGTAGGTAGATCATGACAATAGATGGCGTTGCTCGTGGTGCTGCAGGTAGATCATGACAACAGATGGTGTTGCTCGTGGTGCTGGGTAGGTAGATCATGACAATAGATGGCGTTGCTCGTGGTGCTGGGTAGGTAGATCATGACAATAGATGGTGTTGCTCGTGGTGCTGGGTAGGTAGATCATGACAATAGATGGCGTTGCTCGTGGTGCTGGGTAGGTAGATCATGACAATAGACGGCGTGGTTCGTAACAGAGGTTACGGTTCCGTATAACTTAATATGTTCCTAACATCGCTCTCTGTGTTTGTCTGGGCTCCTGGGTTTCTTTATCTCATTTCAGTTTCATTAAATAATTCTGGAAACTGGTGAACGAGGACGTTGTTGTTTACCCATATATGGCGGCTGTCAGGTGCTGTGTTCACCTTGACTGCAGAAATTCAACAAATTCTTTCCATTTAGTACTGATGATATTTTTAGGGTAATTTATGTTATTTTTTTATTATGTTCTGAGAATAATAAACAAATAATAGGAGAATCCTCAGGAACTAAATTAAACCTTATTAAAGTTCGCGTAAGGCTCTCCCATCCACTCTGGCAGGATTCGACTGTGGGTTATAAGAACTTCACCAAGTGTGTAGGTAGATGTTAAGAATCAAATTTTTCAGAAACTACTCGGTACCACAACCTAAATTCAGTATATGATATTTTTGCCTCGCATAACAAGTATTTATTACGTGATAACAATCCAAAGGTTAGGTTAGGTTAGGTTTGGCTATGTTAGGTTAGGTTAGGTCTTATTCCTACAGGGATGATAGTGGAGCATCCTGAGAATATCCTCAGACATAGTGTATACCAGTGTGTTTCACCTTACAGTTTCCCGCCGTGTGGCATTTTAAACAGACATTAGTATAGATCATACTACACATTTTATAGTCCTGTTTGTTACTTTAAATGTCTAAATTTTTGTGACTCTTAAGTTCCCTGTTCCTCCCACCCCATGAACGATTATTTTCTTTATTTACATTTCTCGTAATATTTGTTACCGAAGTGAGGCTACCGGGTGGGTATAGTAAAGACCTCCAAGTACAGTGACTGCCACACTGTATACAGAGGCTTAGTACACAGTGTCATTATCCACACTACCTTTAACGTTATCATTTGTAATTTCACATTAACTATTTTTTATCTTTAATTTCTTATTTGATTTCCTCGTGATTTTTATAAATGTCCCGAGGCAAAACCGCACAGGAGTGAGTTGAGTTAATGAGTTCGTTAGTTCGTGAATGAAAGTTATAAGGTACCGCAGCAGGAGGGTCTCTGGGACGAGGTGTTGGACTCACAGTGTATACGAGTAACAAAAAGGCCAGAGCAGCACGGCGGAGTAAATATAAAAGACGGAGGAGTGGAGGGAGAGGGAAAAGGGAAGGATGAATCACGTCTGTATAAATGCAGAAGTAAATGAGCACAGCCAGAGAGGGAGCGTGAAAGGCTGTTTGGGTTAATGAGATTATAACTACACGCGCCAGGAGCGAAAATTAATTTAGAGTTAATAAATTGAAATGAGTACTGGGACCAAATCTTAAGGGTTACTTGCTCGCTCCCAGTTCTCCATTTATAGATGAGTCAGATTAGGTTAGGTTAGGTTAGGTTAGGTAAGGTTAGGTTAGGTTAGGTTAGGTTAGGTTAGGTTAGGTTAGGTTAGGTAAGGTAAGGTAAGGTAGGTAAGATAAGGTAAGGTAAGGTAAGGTAAGGTTGGGTTAGGTAAGGTTAGGTTAGGTTAGGTTAGGTAAGGTAAGGTAGGGTAAGGTAAGGTAAGGTAAGGTTAGGTATGGTAAGGTAAGGTAAGGTAAGGTAAGGTAAGGTAAGGTAAGGTAAGGTAAGGCTGGGTTAGGTAAGGTTAGGCTAGGTTAGGTTAGGACATGTTATGTTAGGTCGAGTTTACTGCCTACTGTATATAATCCCCATAGGACACATAATGAAGAAGATTTTACCGTGCAGCTCAATTAGATCTGGGAGTATATGGTGGTGGGATCAACAAGTAACAGTGTAAACATTAGATTGTGAGAAGAAAGTGAAACAAAAGTATCATTCACATCATAGAAAAAAAAGTAAGATAAGGAAGCGTGCAACTCACCTCACGGGCACAGTACACAAGGCGTGGCAGAGAGAAGTCATTGTGAAATGACCTAAAATCAATAAATGGGGTGAATAAAGGCCCAGGAGGGAACGTAATAACTTTCACATATATAATAATTATATGAGTGAGAAAATGGGAGATAAAATCCTAATAGTGAAAAGGATATGATTTTGAAACTTTCTTGATAAATCTTGGAGAAAAAAAATGTGTTAAAGAGACAGTAGCTTGAGGACTGACAAGTTGAGTGGCTGAAGAGTAAGATAGAGGACTGACTAGTAAGGTGAGTGACTGATAAGTGAGGTGGAAGGAAATAATCAGTCCGGGTGTATAGAACAGACTGGTGGTGGGTGTGGTTCAACGCTCTCATGTATGGCAGAGAAACTTAAACAGTGAATGAAGATGATGTTTATTTGAGTGACGGCAATAAGTGAGACTCGGTGATGTGGCGTGTGGTATTAGGTGAGGAGGATAAGGACAGAATTATGAGGTGTGTGTGTGTGTGTGTGTGTGTGTGTGTGTGTGTGTGTGTGTGTGTGTGTGTGTGTGTGTGTGTGTGTGTGTAATATATGAAGTCAAATTAGAAGTGACCTAAGCACCAAAGTGGAAAATATTAAACGAATTTATTTCTCAAAATGCACCAAATTGCTAATCAGAATTGCCATTTATTAGCAATTGTTGTGTATCAATATTTTCCCTACATAAGCCTGGTTGTTAGTTACTGAAACATTGTTCTGCAGCAGACCTGTAAAGCACTGTGTAAGATAAGGGATCCATTGACACCTTACCATTGTTATGTGACTTTTTTATCAACTCAGCAGAGACGGATTAAAATATCTAAAGCCTTAGGCACTACATCTTTAAAGCCTCCCACCCCCTTTTCACAGTAAGCGAAGAATTATTCGAATTTCACTCATATGTATTAAAATCACATTCACGTCAGTTTTGTGTTGCAACTTGTTTTTAAAATGGCATTCTACAGCCTTTGACAGTGTCCATGCCGCAGCTAAAATTGAATTATTTTTTACTACTGGGTTGAAACAGGATACCAAACGTTTTGTTGAATCTGCGAGTGAAAACATTATCATCGCTGCTGAGGAAACTGAGACAATGACATTCCAGTGGCCAGGCTTAATGATTTCCAGTTAGATTTAGAAATGTTCAAACATCAGTCTAATGAGATGAAAAAAAGCTCGAAATATGCATCCCATATCTTGTCATGGCGATACCTTAATTTTTTTCGACACTTCTTCTTGACCAAAAATAATAATGACGTTATAGATTTCAGTTGGTGTTGGTGTTACACGTAAGAGTTTCCTGAAAGACTTCACCAAGTTCAGAATGTTTTGGAGCCTCTGATTGTCACATTTAAAATCCATTTAGCGATGTGTTGGTCTACAGCCGAGGGAAACTATCCGAAATCATTCCCCCAATTTTTTATTTAAAGTGATTGTTGAACGTGGATTATTTTCACTGTAGACTAGATAATAGTATAGTTGATGTAGTGTAGAAGATAAAGAGCTCCTCAGCTAGTCATTAAATTCACTTAAAGCAGAAAGGAGTAAACTTTCCATTATATAAGCTTAGAAGAATGAAAATTACCAGAATGACGAATAAAAACCATAACCTTAAACCTTACTACAATATACTAGTCTGAAGAATTTGCAGTTTTATCACAAAGGAAGTGGTTCACAAGTTGCCGTGGAGGAATAAACGAGCAAAACCATTTACTATTGACCAAAAGCCGTGTTTTTGGGTCTTGAAGAGCGAAAAAATAGATGCGACTTAAATTGTCTATCTCGGAGTTAAAGTTAGGAGTTCCTTGGTAATAAAACTAAACTCAAGATTCATCAGAAGTTTACACTCTACTGAGGAAAAACAAAATCTGAGATAAACTTTCAAGGAGACCTTAAGAAGATTGTGTTCCTTGTATATCCAGCCATCTTAGAGTACACAGTGAAGCCTTTATGTTTATATACATCACAAAGATTTGATCCGAGGTAAATAAAGGATGGACGACTGTATGTATTAGATGAAAAAATAAAAACTGAGATGGGCGAGATATTATTTTGAGGTAAACACATATTCAAACGATACATATCCCGCTTGTCTTTTGGCCCCATAACTTCACCTGTTTTCTTCGTTTATTATCCAAGTCAAATAATTGGCTTAGAAGCAACAGGTACTACATGTAATAGTTATGGTAGATAAATTTTTAAATGATAAACATAAAATACTTTCCTCCCTTTGTGTCGCTGTGATTTCTATAGCACGTCATATACTTCTCTCTGCTCACTCCAACATCCTTCCCCCATCTGGACCAACACTACCGCTGTCATCCATCCTCCTCTACCTTACTCCAGCACTCTACCCTAAGGAGTATCTTATCCACTATGTAGAAATCGGTGCTGAATATCGTGAATGATAAATATTTCTATGTTTTAACTACAACAACAACAGTACTTGTAGTAATAAATGCGTGAGGTTGAAAACTGCCTTTGCAACATATTCAGTACCTATTATGAGTCCTTACCTAAGTTTTCTACAAAGAACATGGAGTCTTATGTACAAAATATATATATAGCAGAAAGTGGAGAAAAACGTACATAGGAAATTGAATATACTTTCCCTGGCAACACGACATCAAAGCTATTTTATTAAGATTGGCAATATACATATTTCTTGATAAGGGAGATTGTTCTGTGGGCAACTTGATTTCTGGAACGATTGTGTGTGTGTGTGTGTGTGTGTGTGTGTTTTGTGTGTGTGTGTGTGTGTGTATGTGTGTGTTTGAGAGAGAGAGAGCAAAGAAGACGTTTATAATGCATCTGTGGCCCATAAGTCAGTGACGGCAGAGAGAATACATCAGTCGCTTCCTGTCTAAAGGGTCGATGGTTTGACCCAATTGTAAATGAGTACCTGTAGGTCGTGATGTTAGGTTAGGATAAGATTCAATAGTGTCTTGATTGTTTGTGGGAGTTTACAGCTTGTGATAGATGCAGTTGCTCCTAGAAATTAGTGGTATCAGTTTTGTCTAAATCACCATAAAGCACTTGTGTGGCACCTGTGTATCTAACTGTAAGGGCGTGAGAGTTAATGAGATAGTTAATTAGTTTGTCTTTGGTGGGGGAGCGGGCGGGTGATATCCCTCTCAGTGGGTGATGGAGGCAGTGTGGTGAGGGTGAGTGTGTAACATAATATCAACCAACAGCACTTCCACGCTAGTTGGAATCTCAACATTAAGGCGAGACGCGTGTAGTTCGTTATGACATAACATCGCTGCGATCCGCACCACGTTCATTGGTTCGAAAGTGGTGAAATAGTACTCCTCATTGTGGCAATCCTTAGGAGCGCCTTAAAGATAGCAACGACATTAACTGCAACTGACCTGATTGTGGTGGTCAACTCACCAAACTTGTTTATTAGGCAGGTGACATTTGACGAGTGAAAGGGGAGACTTTACCAAATATGTGGGATTTCAAAGTTCAAATAATGCTTACCCGGGGTGGATTAGCTGTTCTCCTACATGAGAGGGTTTTGATTGGTCTCTGAACACGACGAACTTGTCCGTGGCTGCGGAGATATAGTAAGTTAAAAGATTTCAATAAAACCATTGTCCGTGCATCCATTACCGTGTTTCAAACTAAACAAGGCACAGCGGCTGTGTCTCATATGCCAGGTGTCTCCGTTGTCCACTGATCATCACTGAAATTACCACGTCTCATCTTATTCCTTTTTGAACTGGAGTAGTGATACTGAATCAATCCAATATTGATAAATTATTTTTGGATTTTTTCTTTTTTAAATGGTTTTGCATGTACTGTATATCGTGGTAAAAAAGGAAAATGGGGGGTAGGTCACGTTCCATCCCTTGATAGTGGGAAAAAAAATTGTACATGGGTATGTGTGTGTTTGAATATTTATAGGCCTTTCCAGCAAACAACTTATTCTTCCCTGCGGGAGGTAGAGCCACAAGATGTCACCCTCACTCATTCACTCTCTCTGGGATTCTTGTCTCTTTCATGTCACATTGGTTAATGAGGACTGCACGGCGTGCATAAGTAATCACATAGCTGCCCACACCACAGTCTTCCTCTTGTTCTTTTATTCATTTCGTGACGTCTTTTGGATCTCATTTTTTGTATTAATATGTACGAGTATACGGCTCTTTTTACACCATGGATATAATGCTTTGTTTATAGCGTTAAAACTCCGCGGAAATAAGTATATATATATATATATATATATATATATATATATATATATATATATATATATATATATATATATATATATATATATATATATATATATATATATATATATATATATATATATATATATTAAAACTGACTTAATTAAGATGAACTTTGCTATATTAATATAACCAAACTTTACGTAAATCATGTTAGTTAAGGTTAGGTTAGGCTAGCTTGGGTTAGACTGGTAAATATTAAGCTCGTTTAAGTTAGGATAGTTTATAACTGATATAATTCATTTTAGTTTGTATTGCGTTTTTAAATCAACCGTAGAAATATTACATATATACTACACAAGGATGTAATATGGATGACTCTTCGTCTTCAAAGTAGGTTCCCAGCCAACACCATTGTTTTAGGTAACATAGTACAGCCTAAGAAACATTAATCTTTCCTGGGTTTTGCCGAATCTATATAACGAAAGTAAGAAAGAATTACAGTGGAGTAAAATAAACCTTCATTTGAGAATCTGTTTGTCAATGTAGTTTGTGTGTACGACGATATTTCAGCCTGTTCTTGAGCCTTTCCCTTGACATAGTGAATATAAAAAATGATTTCGTTCTTAGCATAATGGAAATCTTTACAAAAACTGATGAAGATATACTGTATGCACGGATGATAGATCTCAAGCCGTGTTCCAAGCTCGGGTAACGTGTGAACTGAAGAAGGGTGAGTAGGAAGGTATAGCTAGACCGTGTTTCAAGCTAGGGTGACGTGGGAACTGGAGAAGGGTGAGTAGGAAGGTACAGCTAGACCGTGTTCCAAGCTCGGGTAACGTGTGAACTGAAGAAGGCTGAGTAGGAAGGTATAGCTAGACCGTGTTCCAAGCTAGGGTGACGTGTGAACTGAACAAGGGTGAGAAGCAATTTACAGCTAGACCGCGTTCCAAGCTAGGGTAACGTGTGAACTGGAGAAGGGTGAGTAGGAAGGTACAGCTTGACCGAGTTCCAAGCTAGGGTGACGTGGGAACTGGAAAGAAGGGTGAGTAGGAAGGTACAGCTAGACCGTGTTCTAAGCCTAGACGTGATGTAGTGAAGAAGGGTGAGTAGGAAGGTATAGCTAGAGAAGGGTGAGTCCAAGCTAGGGTGACGTGTGAACTGGAGAAGGGTCGTAGGAAGGCACTACTGTGTTCCAAGCTAGTGACGGGGAACTGAAGAAGGGTGAGTAGGAAGGGCAGACCGTGTTCCAAGCTAGGGTGACGTGAACTGAAGAAGGGTGTAGCTGACCGTGTTCCAAGCTAGGGTGACGGGAACGTGAGTAGGAAGGTACAGCTAGACCGTGTTCCAAGCTAGACGGGGAACCGGTGAGTAGGAAGGTACAGCTAGACCGTGTGTTCCAAGCTAGGGGACGTGGAACTGAAGAAGGTGAGTAGGAAGGCACAGCTAGACCGTGTTCCAAGCTAGGGTGACGTGTGAACTGAGAAGGGTGAGAGAAGGTAAGGAGATCGTGTTCCAAGGGCTAGTAGTGAACGGACACTGAAGAAGGGTGAGTAGGAAGGTTAGACCGTGTTCCAAGCTAGGGTGACGTGAACTGAAGAAGCGGGTGAGTAGGAAGGTACAGCAGACCGTGTTCCAAGCTAGGGTGACGTGAACCTACAGCTAGACCGTTCCAAGCTAGGGTGACGTGAACTGAAGAAGGGTGAGTAGGAAGGCATGCTAGACCGTGTTCCAAGCTAGGGTGACGTGGGAACTGAAGAAGGGTGAGAGGAAGGTACAGCTAGACCGTGTTCCAAGCTAGGGTGACGTGTGAACTGGAAGAAGGGTGAGTAGGAAGGTATAGCTAGACCGTGTTCCAAGCTAGGGTGACGTGTGAACTGGAGAAGGGTGAGTAGGAAGGTACAGCTAGACCGTGTTCCAAGCTAGTGTGACGTGTGAACTGGAGAAGGTTGAATAGGGTGAATAGGGTTAGAAGGGTGAGTAGGATGGTATAGTTTAACACAAGAACGCGTTCATAATCACACTCCTTGGATTACTAACTGTTATAAGTACTATGAATAATATATCAATCCATTAAAATAAATACTATTTAGCGAAACCTATGATAGATGATTTGTAAGTTAATCTCTTCTTTCACGGATGATTTATGAGTCTTATTCTTTATTTCGTTTCTGGTCGGTATCAGTGTGTTTAGAGCGGAATATACATAGTGTTCTAAAAGGTACCTGTATACTGTAGAGCTCAAACATGAATAGCTTGTTTCATTAATAATAACCTTTCTGACAACTATACAAGATGTCCTTATGATGATGAGGGTGTGTGTGTGTGTGTGTGTGTGTGTGTGTGTGTGTGTGTGTGTGTATGTGTGTGTGTGTTTTTAGTACCAACACTCAGGCCTCGTTCGAGCAGTATTCAGGAAATGGTTGTCGGTCGTTCCGGAACTCATAAGCCAATTGGAGGCAGATCAAGGAGTGTTGGCTCGCACAGCAGCTAAACACACACTCATTAACGACTGTCACCAATACTGGGTCTACCATCAACGTTTTATTTTTTTTTTTCAGCAAATGTCCTAATAAACACTGACAAAAAATTATATAATCTATGTGTTAATATAGAATGTGGTGTTTAACTCTCACTCTCTCTCTGTTTTATGTGTCTCTCTCAACTATGACTTAGTATTCAAACTATCTTAACTTGGTTATCTTCAGGGCTTAGTAATTTCCTGCCGACAGTGTGAATTTCCTGGTGTCGTCGTGCTCTCTCTCATTCCTCCCCCTCTCCTTCTCTCTTTGTTAATTCCTCTCCTCTCTTTGCCTCTCCTTCACCTTTTCTTCTCCTTTCCCTTACGTCTCCTCTTTCTCCCTTTTGTTTCTTACCCCTAAAACTAACCTCTAATAACCATATGGTGCTCAACTATCTCTCCCTTCTTCCTTCTCCCTCCCCCACCTCTCCCTTCTCCCCAAAATTCTCGCTCAAAATTGCGTTTAAAAGTCCCACTCTTCCCTCCATCAAGCCCTCCCCTCCATCATGCCCTCCCCTCCATCACGCCCTCCCCTCCATCATGCCCAAATAGATTTAGATCAAAATCGCAGTATAGGTACTCCTGAACATGCTGATTAAGGATCTGTTAACCAAAATTTGATATCTGCAATATTACTTATTCAAATGACTTGCAAAATTAATTACATTTTCTAAAAGCCATTTGAACAAGTAATAATCCAGATATCAAATTTTGGGTTTTCAAGGTCATTTCTTGGTGCTTGTGTATTATTCTGGGTGTATTTAAGAAGGTAGGCACATTAAATTTTAGTTCTGAGAGAAAAAGTATTTTTGGCCAAAAATCCTGTAAGGGGTAAGACTTACAATTTTTGTCATTTTCGGCCAAAAAATGGATTTTGTTCAAAATTTCAGTATAGGTACTCCTGAATGTGCTGCTTAAGGATCTGTTAACCAAAATTTGATATCTTGATTATAACTTGCTCAAATGGCTTTTAGAAAATGTTAATTACTTTTGCAATGCTAATTACTCACCACTTATGGTTTTTCGAGGTCATTTCTTGGTCCTCTATTAATCCCTCCTTCCCTCCCTTCTACCTTCCCTTCCCCCTCCCTCACTCCCTTCCTCCATCCATTCCATATTCCATCCATCCTCCTTCTCTTCCTCTTTCCTTCTCTCTTTGCTTCATCACTCCTTCCATCCCTCCATCCACCCATCATAAAAACTTTTCCTCTTCCTTTAAAGTATAAATTCTTACTTATTCTTTTTCTCCGTCCGTCCGTCCCTTCCTCCGTCCACCGTCCCTCCCCGTTCTATCCCTCCCTCCCTCCCTCCCTCCCTTACCACCTACACAGCCTTTCAACCACCCATTTGTACTTCCTTTCCATCTGCCATCCAATGTATCCCAACCTTTCCTATTTTGAGATACCTGGAGATAATTCCATATTTCTCCCCTCTCCGTTCCACTCTCTCCTTTTCCACCTCTCTGCCTGTACACCTCCCTCCCTCTCTACCTTACTCCCTCTCCGTCTCAGTCCCTCTTTATTTCCTTCACTCTCCATCTCATTCCCTCTCCAACTTACTCCCTCTCTACCTCCTTACCTCTCCATCACTCCCCTCTCCATCTTCTTCCCTCTCTCTCTTCCTCTCTCTCCATCTTCTTCCCTCTCTCCCTCTCCATCTATTTCTCCCCACCTTCCTCCCTCCTTCTCCATTTCACTATTTTCCTCTATCACAACATATTTGTCCAATACTCCAGACAATTCCAACTTTCCCTAAAAGAAATTCTACATCTTAACCTAACCTAACCTAACCTAACCTTATACAACATAACCTAAGAGTGAGAGAAAGAGTGCAAGGAAGAGAGAGTGGGAGAGTGCGAGAAATGGAGGGTGAGAGAGAAGGAGTAAGGGTTACGTGGGTGAGAAAGAGAGCTGGAAGGGAGTGTGGTAAACAGAGAGAGATCGGAGGAGAGTGGGAAGAAGAGAGGGTGGGATACCCCTCTCCCCCTCCCCCTCCCAGCTTGTGACCTTTTCTCTCTCACCTCCACCCTCTCCTCCCTCCTACTTTCCTGCCACCGTGTGAAAGGATATTACCATGCTTGTAAGGTCAATCTTGAGCCTACCCACCCAGCCCCTCCCGACCAACCTCCTCTTCCCCACCAATCTCTCCCACCCAGCTCTCCCTTCCAGCCCCTCCTCTAGCCCCTCACCCATCAGTCTCTTCCGATCAGCCTCTCCTTCCAGCCCCTCCTCTCTCCGCAGCCTTTTCCCAGCCCTTTCCCACTGCCCCCCGCCCTGCAGCCTCGCTCCCCACCAGCCTCTCCCCGCCCACACGTAACCCAGGGATTAGAAGCATCGCTGGAGAACACAATAATCCCACCAGTTACTCCGCTTGTTAAACTGAGCTGCCTAAGAAGACCACAACCTGTTCTGATTTCTGTAAACAGGGGTATTGAACCACATTATCGCACTTTGCTTCCTATATAGTATTTTGGTTACCGTTCATATATACCAGACGATGATCATTATACCTGTACTGAGCTGTGATATATTTCCTTAGTTGGTTAATACAGGTTGTGTAATTTCTTATTTCTTCACTGGGGCCTTTCATGTTAATTTTATATTCATTTTCTTCTTTTAGAAATAATTCATAATGTAGTGATTGAGTATGACGGTCTTCTTTCTCATCTGTCACCTGATTAAAATGTCCCAACATATTTCTTTACCTTTTCATCCAGACGCCCGGTAGACTAGGTTAGTGTGTGGGTTGGGAGCCTCTTGATGTATTCTCTCCATGCAGCTCGATCTTGACAGAGGTCTTCAGCTGCTCTAAGTCCATCTCTATTCTCGACGCAATCCTCTTAATGCCAGCAATCCATCTTGTCCTGGGTATGCCAACAGGTCTTCTGCCTCGTGGTTGCCTTGTCGGTCTCTTGTTGTTGATGTTCTTCTCGTGTGGCCGTTCAACCTGGATCACAATAGGTTCCTCGTCTAAGATATTTCTGATGCTGCAGTTTTTAATTCTGTCTCTTTAGTCAATACCACAATAAATCTAAGTACTCTCATTTCCATAGTTTGTGTTTTGCTTTTTAATTTTTATGTTAATACCCAAGTTTTGTCTCTGTATAAAATTATTGGTTTGATAAGGTCATTTTAGGTGTGGAATTTTACGTTTCTGGGGATATTTGTGTCTCTGAAAAGTGGATAGAGAGCGCCAACGTTCTCACTGAATCTATATATTATCCTATTAATTCCAGGTTCTATAGTTCTGTTGACTCTCTCTATGTTGATTGTATATGTTGTTATTGCTCCTTCCACAGCATTTGACCCAGTTGCTATATACTATGTCTTGTCATAGGTCATAGGTCATTTTCAATCAGTATTGCTTAAGAGCATTACCCCATGTGTCATCAGTATCAGTACACTGATCGCTGTTTGGGCTACATCGTATAAGTAAACGAAGCGATCAGTCATTCCATTTCTTTGACCAACTTCCTTAATTAATTAGTCCATATAGCTAACAAAGAGGGCCGAAGACAGAACACTTCCCTGTTTGAAGCCAGAATTTATGTCAAAATTGTTTTCTCCTCCAGCAAGAGTTAGTTCTCTTTTGGTCCATATGTGTGCTCTTGATTGTTTTGAAATGTCTCTGGGTTACCTTCGGTATTCAAAACAATCCACATCTTTTCTCAAGCGACCTTGTCGAAAGTTTTTTTTTTCTAGATTAAGAAAACACAAGTGTTGTTACCAGTCACATTCCCAACTTTTCCAATGGATGATATTTGGCGCGTGGTGCCTCGTCCTGGCCAAATGCCACTTAAATTATCTGACTTTATATGCAGTATATATATATATATATATATATATATATATATATATATATATATATATATATATATATATATATATATATATATATATATATATATATATATATATATATATATATATATATATATCCTTCCAAACATTAAATATAGACGCCAGTGACTAAAACTTTCATTTTCCAGACATGAAATAGAAAACAGTGATGAAAACTTCCATGTTGGAGATATCGGTCGATTGCATCATTTTGGCACCCAGCAAGTAAATACACACGATGATACTTGAGCAGTAATTTATTTTAACCTAACAATAAGATATGCCTGTGTACAGTATATCAACATTGTATATGGCCACAAGTCCTGTATTCCTGTTGGCTCGGCAGCTCGAGCCAACCTTTGACGTCACAATCGATCACAGATTTTTGCAGTCACGTGACTTTTTAGCAACTTTAACCCTTATTATTATTATTATTAATATTATTCCTATATTTTCGCCCCCCAGGCCCTGATGTGGGTCATTGACATGTGCTCCTGTAGGCTAATCCCATAAAAAAGACTAATCATCACCGAGACTCACTCACACAATTCCTAGTTTGTAGTGACGTCAAAACTCCCAAAATACTATGCGGTCCACCATCTTGTAGGTATAGTTGCATTATGGGACTATGTGGCGTCATATGAAAACTAAGAAAGGCTGGCCTCGTGGGCCACAACGCTACGAGAGAGTGTGCGCCTCAACGCTACGAGAGGTGTGCTGCCGCCCACTACGAGAGGTGTGTGTGGCCTCAACGCTATGAGAGAGGTGTGCGTCCGCTCTGCTACTAGAGAGGTGTGCGGCCTCAACGCTACGAGAGGTGTGTGCAGCCTCAACGCTACGAGAGAGGTGGCGCCTCAACGCTACGAGAGGTGTGGCCCGCTCTGCTACTAGAGAGGTGCGGCCACTCTGCTACTAGAGAGGTGTGCGGCCTCAACGCTACGAGAGAGGTGTGTGCCCTCAACGCTACGAGAGGTGTGCTGGCCTCAACGCTACGAGAGAGGTGTGTGCGTCCGCCTACTAGAGAGGTGTGCGGCCTCAACGCTACGAGAGAGGTGCTCAACGCTACGAGAGGTGTGCGTCCGCTCTGCTACTAGAGAGGTGTGCGGCCACTCTGCTATGAGAGGTGTGCCTCAACGCCAGAGGTGTGCAGCCTCAACGCTACGAGGTGTGCGTCCGCTTGCTACTAGAGAGGTGTGCGGCCTCAACGCTATGAGAGAGGTGTGCGTCCGCTCTGCTACTAGAGAGGTGTGTCCGCTCAAGTATGAGAGATGTGCGGCCTCAACGCTACTGAGAGAGGTGTGCAGCCTCAACGCTACGAGAGAGGTGGCCCGCTCTGCTATGAGAGAGGTGTGGCCTCAACGCTAGCGAGAGAGGTGTGCGTCCGCTCTGCTACTAGAGAGGTGTGCGGCCACCTGCTATGAGAGAGGTGTGCGGCCTCAACGCTACGAGAGAGGTGTGCGGCCTCAACGCTACGAGAGAGGTGTGCGTCCGCCTGCTACTAGGAGAGGTGTGCGCCACTCTGCTATGAGAGAGGTGTGCGCCCTCAACGCTACGAGAGAGGTGTGCACTCAACGCCACGAGAGAGGTGTGCGCCTGCTACGAGAGAGGTGGCCTCAACGCTATGAGAGAGGTGTGCGTCCGCTCTGCTACTAGAGAGGTGTGTGCCACTCTGCTATGAGAGAGGGGTGCGGCCTCAACGCTACGAGAGGTGTGCGGCCTCAACGCTACGAGAGGGGTGTGTGCGTCCGCTCTGCTATGAGAGAGGTGTGCGGCCTCAACGCTATGAGAGAGGGTGTGCGTCCGCTCTGCTACTAGAGAGGTGTGTGCGGCCCTTCATGAGAGAGATGTGCGGCCTCAACGCTACGAGAGAGGTGTGCAGCCTCAACGCTACGAGAGGTGTGCGGCCTCAACGCTATGAGAGGTGCGCCCTCTGCTACTAGAGAGGTGTGCGGCCACTCTTGCTATGAGGTGTGCGGCCTCAACGCTACGAGAGGTGTGCGGCCTCAACGCTACGAGAGGTGTGCGGCCTCAACCCACGAGAGAGGTGCGGCCGCCTTGCTACTAGAGAGGTGTGCGGCCTCAACGCTACGAGAGAGTGTGCGGCCTCAACGCTACGAGAGAGGTGTGGCGCCTCAACGCTAGTGAGAGAGGTGTGTGCGGCGCTTACTAGAGAAAGGTGTGCGCCTCAACGCTACGAGAGGCGTGCGGCCGCTACGCTACGAGAGAGGTGTGCTTCCGCTACGCTACGAGAGAGGTGTGCAGCCGCTACGCCACAGAGGGTGCGGCCGCTACGCTACGAGAGGGGTGTGCGCCGCTACGCTACGAAGGTGGCCGCCGGCTACGAGAGGTGTGTGCGACCGCCCGCTAATGGAGAGGTGTGCGGTTGGCTACGAGAGAGGGTGCAGCTGCAACGCTACGAGAGGCTTCAGCCATACACCTCTCTCGTAACACAAAAAGTGTATTGTAACAATAAAAACACTCAAATTGTATTTGTATTATACAACATCATAAACGTGGCGTGGGTTCAGGGTTCATAAAGTACAACAGATACTGCAGACTGTGTTATCTGTTGTACTTTTATGGAGCGTCATTATATTAATACTGACCCAGACTTACAGCACCCCCACTGAGGCCAATTCAAAATTTCACCATTCATACTGTAAATATAATTAATGAAGGTTGAACTTCTCAATTTAGTAAAAACTTATGCTCAGTTTATTGCTGTAGTGATGACAGTTTAAGTGTAGTGATGATGGGTGGTGTTAAGTATAGTGATGATGGGTGGTGTTAAGTATAGTGATGATGGATGGGTTAGTATAGTGATGATGGATGGTGTTATATGTAGTGATGATGGATGGTGTTAAGTATAGTGACGATGGGTGGTGTTTTATGTAGTGATGATGGGTGGTGTTAAGTATAGTGATGATGGGTGGTGTTAATTATAGTGATGATGGATGGTGTTATATGTAGTGATGATGGGTGGTGTTAAGTATACTGATGATGGATGGTGTTAAGTATAGTGATGATGAATGGTGTTAGGTATAGTGATGATTGATGGTGTTAAGTATAGTGATGATGGATGGTGTTAAGTTTAGTGATGATAGATGGTGTTATAAGTAGTGATGATGTATGGTGTTATATATAGTGATGATTGATGGTATTACATGTCGTGATGATGGTATGTATAAGTGACTTCATCGACGTCCATGGTTCAGAAAATGTGACAATACTATTGCTGAAACATTTTCTTATTGTTTGGTGGATGATAAACTGACCACCAGACCTGTCAATATTAGCTACTGAAACTAGCAATCTATTATATCTATATAAATATAACTGATTAATTTAGAAATACAATATCAGGTTAGATCACACGGCGCCGCGGGGAGGGGACGTGTGGTGTCGCTTCCCTTTTGGGTCTCCTCTAACGATCTTCCTCAGTTGGTTCCTGTTATCCACACTTTAATAATGAGACAACGAGGTGTACACAATTTCCATGGTGCTCGACACTGTCTCTGGCCACACTCCCTCACCCTGAACATCACAGTTGTGGTTGTTATACTGAATGTCGGATTACACCTTCCTTACAAACGATGCGCGTACTTGTACAGTAATACTTAAATGGAACTCGCAAACAAATATTCAGGGAACCCAAACACACAATCCAGTGGAGAAAAAGATCTTAGTATTTAATGGATGATTAAACACTGTAAACTGAGAGCAATATCAGCACCTTTATGTATCAAATTTACATATTCTTGATGAGAGAGTTTAATTGCTCGAGTCAACAGGGAACAAAGACTGTTGTCTGCCTGTTGACAAAGTATTGCCTTATTTGTCCTCGTCGCAACGCTGTTCATCCCCACCTCAGATGAAATATATAAAGTTGGATCTTGTTCGACAAGTGAGTGTTGTTGGAGGATCCCTCAAGAACGATGTTACCAGAAAGCTTAAAATACGAGAACTAGAAATCCACTAACGACGTAAAAGACGATAAACTGTATGACGGAACCTTAGTGTAGCGTCCTGGAACCTCTGTCAAGAGCAAGTTCATAAAGCCCCCGCGACCACCTTGTATCTATGAAGGTTGACTCATAAATAAAACAAAATATGAGTACTATTTCAGAATTCCTGTGACAGACTTGATCGCTAAATTTAACGTCACACACACACACACACACACGAGATGAACCTAAACTACAGAAAAATATAGACTCAAACACAGACTTGCGGAGACAGAGAGAGGGAGATGAGAGTACATGGTGGTGTCTCGGACCTCCCACCTTCCCTGGTGATACACGTATACTCACTACTGCATATATCCATACATGGATACACACACACACACACACACACACACACACACACACACACACACACACACACACACACACACACACACACACACAATACACACACACACACACACACACACACTCTCTCTCTCGTGTGTGTGTGTGTGTGTGTGATGAATAACAGCATAAACAGTATGTTTATTTGGTAACGTTTCAACATTATCTCCTGTCATCATCAAACCTAAAACATGAAATAACACACAATATTATTAATATTAATAACTCAGTATGGCAAATAACATTAAACACAGCATTGGGTACATCAAGTGCTTTACGAAAATATGTTAACAGTGAACTTTAAGACACTGAATTATTCATTTCTAAAATTCACGATATTTATCAGTACAGCAAAATCACAAACAGTAGGAGAAGTTTGGATGTTAGTATTAATCATATAAACAAATATATATAATATAAACTTACAAAAAACTTTCCAGAAACAACTGAACAGTCTCAACCGTCTGGAAGCTTCACACAACTACTCAACCCACGAACTAACACACAAAACAATGCATTAAAGAAAACCGATACACAGAACACTGTCTAGTTTTATTTGTTTTTTTGAGGAAAGAAAAATTTATTACATATTTTATATATCTTGTGATTTTTTTTGAAGAAATTCTTGCTAAATCTTTTATATAACAGATAACTCACAAATAAATATATTATCAATAGATTGAATCACCCTACTCAAGAAAATTTTTATCAAATATCTTTCACTGCGTTGATAAGAGAACTCACAAGATAGAAAGGTTACCGCAGCGGTGATATCATGTTCGTCTAAGGAGCCAGCTGGTAGAGGAACAAAGTATATCTGGCTGCAGTGAGTCGGAGTGTGTGTGTGTGTGTTGATATTAATGTCAGGCTCTCTCGTGGCGATCGTCTCACTCACACTCAGTAACACACGACGTAACTTATTATGGTCACTAATTGTCATGGCTTCTTCAGGCTCTTGCCCAGCAGAAATTTTACTGGATATCTTTAACCTGAATGGTGTCACAATTAGGAGTAATGAGGAGAAGAAACAAGAGAAATAGTAGGGTGTGGAAAATGTGAGGTGGGGCGGGGAGAGGAAGATATATATATATATATATATATATATATATATATATATATATATATATATATATATATATATATATATATATATATATATATATATATATATATATAGACAATGGGGAGGAGAGAGAGAGAGAGAGAGAGAGAGAGAGAGAGAGAGAGATACATCACCGCCCCCCACAAAAAGTAAGTTTTCTCTCAACTGTACTAAAGTTTTAATATATCCAGAAAATTACTGCAGCTTTTAGAGAAGAGTCGTTAAGTGCAGATGGTAACGTCATCACACGGGATATTAATTCGCAGCGGACGAGCGGCGTTTCTTGCAGGCTTCTTCCTGTGTAATTTTTCAATCTCAAGGAATGAGGCGTCGGGCGTGGCGAGTCAAATTAGGTATTACCATTTGAAGAAGTTAATTTCCGTTCCTCACTGACAGTATAATGAAATTCTTACGTTTCTCTCATTTCTATTTCTCACTTGGGAGAGGCTGAACGTCGCTCTCTTTCTTTAATAGTACTCAGAAGGTTTTATCTTTTAAGGACAAATATGAATATTAAAGTAACTTGTTCTTCAGAGGAGGATAGAGCCACTAACTATAAAAAATGTGTCTATATATATATATATATATATATATATATATATATATATATATATATATATATATATATATATATATATATATATATATATATATATATATATATATATTGCGTTTCTTGTACCTTTATTTTGTGAAAGTACTCAGAAAAATCTATATAATTTGTAACATTATAATATATTTTCTGGTACTTACTGGTAAATATTATAATATTCAGCTCTGTACACAAGCACTTGCATAGGTTTTGTTTCTGGCAGGCAGGATAAACACACTGCATTGTAAACATTCATATATCCTTGTACAATAGACCATAGAGAGTACATCTAGTTAACTTACCTTCATTCATAGTAAAACGTCTTTGTCTGGGATAAAGGGACATAGTTAGGTACACAATAAACAAAGAATATCTGGGGTTTGTATGGTGAATATAACCTGTTTTATTCAGATCTCTTTTCATGTGTCAATGTTTTTCCGTTATGTGTGAGGACTTGTTGTGTTATGGATGCTAGAAAATGGTTATTGAAATATGAAACAAAGGAATATGACTGATAATTGTGTGAAAAGTTCCTCTGACTTAAGAGTGTAAAGTTAGATACAGCAACACACAAGACATGGAATTAATTGAAGACTCGGTGCTGCTCGTGTCGAGACAGAAGAGATGTGTATGCTGAGGGAAAGGTGTGTGAAGAAGATGAGAGAATGTGAAAGAACAAAAAAGTGAGGTGTGTAGACAATATACTTGTGGATATAAACACAACTTGGTAAAGAAGATAATACAAACAAGGGTAATGTAAACAATGAAACAAGACAGAACAAGGCAACTGGAGGTCACGGTAGGTGGAGGTGGTGGTTAATTATATAGTTTAATAAGGTGAAACATTATTTTTACATTAGAAAGTTTTGTTGAGGTAATAAAGTTGGGGAGAGAAGACAAGAGACTTAAATGTTGACTAGTTATCAATATATAATTATATGCAACGTAAGTAAAGAACATTTCGAATTTATCAGATCTTAAAGGTTGAGGGAAATCTGAATATCAACACTGAGTCTAGAGAAAGGCAGACTGGAAGATTAGATTACATGCTCGAGGGAAGCTGAGTTTGGACAGGAAATAGAAAATTTAAATATTGTATTGTATCTTGGGGATCACTTACCTGGGACCTCACTAGTACACAGTTACATTCATGAAATATATAAGGGTTTAGGGTGTACAGTTCATAGTGCAGAGAAAAAGACGGTACATACAATTGCTTTATCTTTAGACCACAGAGGGAAAAAAATGATATGTGTATTAATCTATAAATCACGGGATGTAAGGTAAAAAAGGCTAGAGCGTTAGGTGAAGAAAATAACAATGAAGAGATATTAAACGATTACAGTGGGTATATGGACGACCGCGACTGTGTTATCCAATAAGACAGTGAGCGTTGGAAAAATACTTCCCCCAAAAGAGGAAGAAGTTTTGTGTGTGGACAACGTTTGAAGACCTGTAAAAAGAAAACAAAAACATAATCCTTCAACAGAGTGGACAAGACAATATCATAGAATATTTTAAGAACCTGTGGTAAGTGTTTAATATTTTCTTAAAACAGAAGGTGAGATGAGTTGTGTGGGTCCGGGTTAAAGCAGCTGGGTTGACAGGCTGTTCTTATGCTTGACCGTCGACCTTTACATAAACAGGTGTAAAGAGGAGGACCTTAGCCGGCCGAGAGGGTGAAAGACAATAATAACAGATAAAGGAGAAGAATTAATACACAACGTAATTATAAGAGAAACATTAGAGCAAGTAGGAGAAATTTAACAAGCGATTTGGAAAAGGCAGTGTGGGGGGAGAGAGATGAAAGGTGGGAAGAGGAAGGTGAAAGGTGAGACATTGGAGAGGATGACACGATGGAGTTGGGGGGAGAAAGGAGGGAGGGATTTGGAGGATGAGAAGAGGGAGGAAGAGGGAGGGAGATGGAGAATGAAGAGAGTGAGAGAGAAAACAATAAAGAGTGAAGAAGTTGGACACAGTAGTCGACAATTTTAAATCTGATTTTCGACCCGTGATGGAAGGTGAGTGGCAGAGACTCCTGAGAGAGAAATGACACGTTTGGATGTTGATATTCACCAATGTCTTTTATCTATAGAGTATCAGGGGAGGGTTGAGGAGGTGGGGGGGGGGTGGAGGGGGGTAGTTAGGGTATAACACGTGGATACAATAACGTAATTACCAAAAATAAAATTAATGTGTAGGATACTTTTAGTGAGTGAAATCTGATAACGAATGAAGAAGAAGAATATAACATTGCGACAAAAAGATAAAGAACTGGAGTAAAAACTAATGAGGATGGAAGTACTGGGGTTATGTTATGCTTAAACAGGATATATCAAATGGAATATATATACCGCTTATATAAGGGATAGAATGTTAGAAATGGATGAGAGACACCGACAAAGATGGAGGGATAAAGCTGGAATGAATGAATACTGGAAGGTAACATTTGGATACAGATTATTTCTGATAGTTTTTGAGATCTCTTTGGTCACACTTGGTATGCACCCTACAGGCCTCCGAGCTTTAGGTGGATGACGTTTGATACATGCGCATTTTTAGTGAACCCTACCCGAACCTGGCGAGTACCCATACGGCCTGAAGCACTGTGTACAGAGGGGAACACAGGATGGACTGTACACAAGCACCTCCTCTCGTGCATGTATGCTCTATCTCCAGTATTTTTCTTAATAGTTTTTAAACGTGTGATGTTTTCTCCTTAAGTTCATTTGTGAATTAATGTTAGTTTCTTCAATTTTCTTCAAAGGTCAAGTTGTGAGGATATAGGATTGATTGGTCCACTTCACACTATTGTTTTTAAACGTTTAGATAACACCCCAACCTTAATTGATGATCATTCTTGAAAGAATTACATCGACTATCTTATGCTGTCATGGAGAAAACTATTTATTGATTCACTGCTTCGGTCGTGTTTTAACTTGTTTCCGATTAAATTTTTCGGTTCCAGTTCAGGCAATGCTGAAGATTACTAATAATTACGGTCTTAATAGCAAAACCCAAGGATAAGCGCCTTCCTTACCGAATACTGTGATGTATTGCTGTCAGACACGTTAATTAGATTACTCAAAATGACCCCAGAAGCGTACAGTGTTTGGTAGAGTTTGGTCAAAGGTTAACGACGCAGGAACAAAGTTGGTTCTAGCAGCTTTAAGCAATTACATCAAACTTTCAGGGATCATCTGGTTTACAGTTAAAGCCTCGTAGTTGAACTGTGTCCGAGAGCCTTTCATGGGTTCAAAAACGTGCAATTGACTTTTAGTGGTTTTAAATTGTCAAAATTGTTTCTGACTTTCAATTGAAGATTTTAACGTCATTGGAAGTTTTCCCGTGAGCAATTTATGTCCTTGTGAACTTATTGTGTATCCCCTATGATGGTTATTTGTTACAGTCACTCGGTCAAAAATAACCTGTTCATCTTTACACGATTGCCTGCAAAACTCTGAGACTAAATCTGAGCCTTTAACTGTAGACTTTTCCTGGGTGAATCATGTCCCTTGAAGCTCTTGCATTTAAGAGAACAGATCAAAGGTTAAGGTAATGGAGGAACCAATCTCATTCCAACAGGTCTAAAAGATTACCTTCAAACTCTCAGGTTAGATTCGAGTATCTAATGACTGCCACAGAGTTATGACTATCTCCTCCTGGTAATATCCTGGAGAACCTTAGATGTTTCTTAGTTTATCTCTGTTGCTCAGCGAAAACTCGTTTTTTATATAATATTTCGTTTACAATCTTTATTTTCTGTGTGTTTTGTATTTTTTTTTTTTGGGGGGGGGGATTGCTAGGAAAATTACACAATATATCCAGACGACAGCAGCTTACCAAGTGTGAATATTGTATTGGTTTTCGCTCTGGAGCTACTATACGGACAGTCTTCTTTACATTTTTACCTTCAGTACATAGTTAAATACAGAGAGCACTGACCGCCTGGAGGTCGCCGGTGATAGTATCGACACAGTCCACAGTTATTTGTTTAGATCTTTTATTATGTAACGTCTGGTGAGAGGTCGAAGAATAAATCTTTTTGTTGTGGGTGTTTGGTTGTGAACAAGTAGTATAGTAACTGGTTAACTAGTTTTTAATGAAAATTGTCTGGTGACTTAATACTGACCGGCAATAAACACGCTTATGGTGGAGGAAATTGAACCGATGAACATAACTTTGCATTTGATAAAATTGTTGGACGGTTTTGATAACGTCTGACAGGAAAATTATTAGTTGGCCTTTAAAGAAACAGTTAGGGGTCGCTGGCTCGATTCCGGGGCACTCCTCGCCCACCCAGTTGCAAATGGGTACCTAAATTTACAAGTTGGGGAAGTGAAGGCGGTCGAGTGCAATATCGAAGACTTGATATACAATGTGATGTATCGACACTGTCCCTACACGAGAACACATGCCCATGGGACCCACTGTTAATTTCAAAGCAATATAATTATGATTTTAGGTAGATCGAGGGCTCCTTCACAGTTCATGCTCGAAGGCTCTGGTCTTAGGAAAATTTTTCAAGAAATTATAGCTGGGATAAACTGAGTCATTTCCTAAGAAAAGTATGAAAACGTCAGGATGAGTCAACTGTGTTTCAGGGAACAAAATACCACGACAGTGAGTAACTAATACGCCTCTAGTGTTTTTTTATCAAACATTTTATCCTTCATTACAAACATAAAACTTATTGCATTCATATATAATTTATACCAAACCATAAAACCATGTGTTTAAAACCAGAAGAGAGACATCGGCTACTTACTCTTAACCAACTACCATTAAATGAGTGAAAAATACGTTTTTTTTTTTTTTTTTTTAAACTTACTCCTTCCACCCTCACTCAAGACCATCTTCGTCCTGATTACTGTTTTCAGGTAAAGGGAAAAATACTTACACTCTTCTAGTATTTCTTACACAAAGTTGCCTCCATGTTTATCGCAACGAGCATGAGTGGTTCCCTCCCCAGCTACCCCAGTGAGGTTACCGCCGCCGACTTTCCCTCTTTTTCCTGGTCCGCTCGTGTTACAAGTCTTTCCTTTTAAACTACTGTATACGTCACTTACATATTTTTGTTCCACCAGTGAATGATTGTATTAAGTCAGCAATGTTTGATATGTTTTATCAATTTAATGTCTTAAAGATATCTTAATTTGATTGCAGTTACTGTAAAATTTAAGATATCCATTTATATAACTTTTGATTTTAGGAAAAGTTGAAGGAAATTGTATGTGTGAAAATATATCCATATCCGTAATACACACGGGAGCAAACAGATGCACATACATGCATATCAACACACACACACACACACACACACACGATGAGCTTGACGTAAGTAGACAAGTGCAAACAGGCACTAGTCGATCCATAGTTTACTATGATGAGATGTACTGGCGAAACATGTATAAGGGATGCTAATGATCACTAGATTACAAGATGTTGTAACCGCTAGATTAAGGTTAGGATATAAGTACCTCTGGCAGCATGTTCTCACAGATGTAAACAAATTGGTCAGAAAGTGTGTGGCCATACATATGGCCACACACTTGAACACTACGTCCTCGGACTGTGTGAAGATAGAACCTTTAGGACAGGTCCAAGCACACTGTGTGTGAAATGGCACAACACTTCATCTCTAATGGCAAGATAGCCGACATATTAAGATTGTATCCACTTTTTTGCACTCAGTAACTATATCAGTTCTCATGTACAGAACCAAATACGCAATGTGCTTGAATACCTCCCACGTAAATGTGAATAACAAAGTGTGAGGCCAGACATAGTGCCTCACACGCCTGTTCTCACGCATTTGTGAATAAGTTACCTTTTATGTATAGAACTAAACAAACAATGTAAATGAAATACTGTGTAACTTTCGGTGCCATAATATCCTGACAACCGGGGTTAATTATTATGACCCTTTGTAAACCCTACTCTGTAATCCTTTTGCGCTACCGCTCACAGGATGAGTGTGGGGTGCACAATAAAGTAGCCGCTGCAAGCGGCAAAATAAAAAAATCAACACACACACACACACACACACACACACACACACACACACACAAAGTATTTTCGTTAGAGTTCTCATCAGGTGGCACTAACTTATTCCAGGCTCATCTCAGACTTGTACCTGTGGAAACAAATAAATATTCCAGGAGGTATCAGCCCACGAAGACTACAGCGTCAAGTTGGTTGGGATGATAAAACTGTGAATCACCCTTTTAGCCTCACATCTTAAGATTTGCCTAAGATTGTGTGTTGTGTGAGTTCGTCCCCACTGCCTCCCACACTACCTCTCTCACACTACCTCTCACACACACACTCACTGCCTCTAAAACTTTCCGGATTAACTCTTAAACATTTTTGTACTTATTTTCTTGTTTAGTATCTCATCTCCGTCTCTTATCTCTACCTTTGTAATTACTCTCACGTTGCCTCTCATTGCCTCTCACATTGCCTGTCCCACCACTGCTTCTGACATCACTGCCTCTCATACTGCCTCTCACACCATTGCCTCTGACATCGCTGCCTCTCACATAGCCTCTCGCACCACTGCTTCTGACATCACTGCCTCTCACACCACTGCCTCTGACATCACTGCCTCTCACACCATTGCCTCTGACATCACTGCCTCTCACATAGCCTCTCACACCACTGCGTCTGACATCACTGCCTCTCACACTGCCTCTTACACCATTGCCTCTGACATTAATGCCTCTAACATCACGGCCTCTCACACCGCTGCCTCTCACACCATTGCTTCTGACATTAATGTCTCTGACATCACTGCCTCTCACACCAATGCTTCTCATATCACTGTCTCTCATTTCAGTGCTGTTCACATTGCCTCTCACTCCAATGCCTCTCACATTTTCGACAATGTCTCTTACACTGTCCCTTACCCACATCTCTCTCTCTCTCTCTCTCTCTGCTACCCGTACTACCTCCCAGACTGCCTCCCACACTGCCATGCTGCCTCTCACAATCCCTCCCACACTGCCTCTCACAAACTGCTTCCCACACTATCTCTCACACCTTCACACTATATCTCACAGTTCCACACAGCCTCTCACACAGACTCTCACAATGCCTCCCAAATACGCACAGCATATCTCATACTCCAGCACTGCCTCTCACATTGCCTCCCTCACTTTCTCACACACTGCATCTAGCAGCCCCAACCACTCTACAAATCGTCCCTCCCTCACAACAACTTTTCTTACCCTCTTTGCCTTGCGAGTCGACAAGCCATAATATTATTCATGGGCGGGGAGAGGCCCAGTGAACACCTTTTTTACGAGTTAGTATCTTAAGGGTGCCTGTGTGTGTGTGTGTGTGTGTGAGAGAGAGAGAGAGAGAGAGAGAGAGAGAGAGAGAGAGAGAGAGAGAGAGAGAGAGGTCCACATTATTCAGTTATGTTAAACAAAAAAGCTTCTTTTTTTCGTTACAATTGTGGTGTTCCTATATATACAGCCGTCTGAGATTGAGACTTGATGTATTACAAAGTATAATTTAATTTACAGGGTACCGTGAAACCTTCCCTCCGCCCACACAGTATACAGCGCCTGACAACCACAGATGGACGTGTACCCAGAACTTCTCAACTGTAGGTCTAAGACGGCCTACTGAAGTCCTGCGTTTAGCTTCTCACATTCACACATGTATACATAAATACACACATACACACACACACACACACACACTTAAAAGTATGCATTCACATACACAGATACATATATACAACAATTTACACATACATATACTACGACTACTACTACTACTACTTTGCTGTCACTCGGAATCGAGTATGACGATCATCCAGCTATGATACAATGATATGAGTTATTAAGGATGTCACCTTCGTTGGTGAGTTCTGAGGTGACTAAAGAGGCCGATACGGGACCTGAAGTGCTGTCCACGGATGTTGCACGTGTGGAGGGCTACATCTAGTGCGGGAGGGTTGGTGGCAGCTTCTTTCCGGCGTTGGAGCTTGTTTGACTTGGTATGCAGTCGGGCATATGCATATACACACATCAGCTCGTAATAATCAATCTCATGTTATGTTAATTTCGGGCTCAGCATGAAGAGAAATATGACTACTATTAGTAGTAGTAGTAGTAGTAGTATTAGTAGTAACTCAGTTAAGCTCACGGCGGCCCTCACGGACCACATAATAGCTCAGAACGCAACAGGGGAGGTGGATACCAGTGAAGTAAATAAGATTCGAAGGTCCATTACCACAGAACGACAGCACAGCCAAGGTGATAAGTTGCAGCAACTGTTGCTGCAAGTACCAGAGAATAAAAAAAAAAGTAGCTATAGCCCAGGAGGTGGGCGCCTCGAACAGGTTAACTACGTTACTGATAAGGGCAAATGGTTTCAGTCTCAATAAACAAGAATTTACAGATGCCAATGCTCTAAGGTACTGTAGGCCAGTAGAAGCTCTGCCCTCCCAATGCGTGTGTGGCTCTTCCTATGACGTCGATCACGCCATGGTGTGCAAGAATGGGGGCTTCATATGCATGAGGCATGACGAAGTAAAGGATCTTACAGCAAATATGTTGAAGGAAATCTGCCGTGATGTCAGGGTAGAACCGACCCTCCTTCCATTGGGCGATGAGATTTTCCAACATAGGACTTCAAACACATCCAACGAAGCCTGTGTTGACGTCAGTGCTCGATCATTCTGGACGCCGGGACAGCGAGCCTTCTTCGGCTCAACTAACTCAACACAGCTAGGATAGCTACTTATGTATTAGGATATTTAATATTAAGGTAATAAATTGGTGGCGAAGGTATGGCTATTTGGGGAGGCTGGAGGCCCAAAAAAAAAGAAAAAAAAAGTAGTAGTAGTAGTAGTAGTAGTAGTAGTGACGCTTTATATTTCTATAACGTTTTACATAACTATGAAGGTCAATATATCTGTGGAGCTACATACTGTATAACATAAGTGTAACGCTTTCTTATAACTTAACTGTGACGCTTTATAACAACTGTGGCGCTTTATAACAACTGTGACGCTTATAACATTATTGTGACGCTTTATAACAACTGTGACGCTTTATAACATAACTGTGACGCTTTATAACAATTGTGACGCTTTATAACAACTGTGACGCTTTATAACATAACTGTGACGCTTTATAACATAATTGTGACGCTTTATAACATAACTGTGACGCTTTATAACAATTGTGACGCTTTATAACAACTGTGACGCTTTATAACATAACTGTGTCGCTTTATAAAAACTGTGACGCTTTATAACATAACTGTGACGCTTTATAACATAACTGTGACGCTTTATAACAACTGTGACGCTTTATAACACAACTGTGACGCTTTATAACAACTGTGACGCTTATAACAATCGTGACGCTTTATAACAACTGTGTCGCTTTATAACAACTGTGACGCTTTATAACATAACTGTGACGCTTTATAACAACAACTGTGACGCTTTATAACATTGTGACGCTTTATAACTGTGACGCTTTATAACAACTGTGACGCTTTATAACAACTGTGACGCTTATAACATTATTGTGACGCTTTATAACAATTGTGACGCTTTATAACAACTGTGACGCTTTATAACATAACTGTGACGCTTTATAACATAACTGTGACGCTTTATAACAATTGTGACGCTTTATAACAACTGTGACGCTTTATAACATAACTGTGTCGCTTTATAAAAACTGTGACGCTTTATAACATAACTGTGACGCTTTATAACAACTGTGACGCTTTATAACATAATTGTGACGCTTTATGTAACATAACTGTGACACTTTATATTATAACATGACTGTGACAATCTATATATCTGTAACGCTTTACGTATCTGTCACACTTGATATATCTACCATTTTTCATATAACAGAAACTCGGTGTATTATATAAAGATCGTGTGAGTAGAGTGAGCCTCATACCGCACTTACCACAGTAGTACATAATACACACACAGGATAGACTCCCCGCCTCCAAACAGTTTCCCTAGAATCTGAAGCTCATGGAAACCCCCATGTGATGGAGCTGTAGGTAATAAAGAATACAGTTGATCGATGGCGTAGAGTGAAGTAACTGGCAATCTATGATCAGTGGCGCGCCAAGTAACTATGCCAGGTGGTACTACTATCATCCTGATGTGTCATACCAAAATCGGTGACATAGCAGAATAAACACGTAGTAGCCGAAGCAACAAGTTAACGGTTAAGATAAGGTTGTTTACCACGGAACGTCACAACAGAGCCTTGCTTGGACACCTTTATACGTCGTCCAGCGTTTTAGAGATTTACTTAGGTGTTAGAGGACCCTTTCTTGGTGGCCAGCGAACCGCCACCATCACCAGGGACAATCTCTTGACTTGAGTGGTACCTGGACCCGTTGCTATACCCCGGCGGTTCTCGCTGTTCCAAACTGCAGTTCTCCCTGAGCACCTCCTCGACCCCAAGGGTTTACCGCAGTTGGTGATGGCGTCACAGCAGTTGATGATGACGTCACAGCAGTCGAAAATGATGTTTACTAAGATGTGATATAAAATAAAAAGGGGCTCATTATGCAGAGTAAAATAAAGCCGACAGATGTGAAAAATAGATTAAAATGCAAAACCAATCAATTGAATTATTCCAAAACAGACAAAGTGAAGACAACGGTGAGCAGTAATCTGTGACGGGAGGAACAACATCACCCTAGCGCTTGCAATGTCATAAACTCATTATCCTACATACAAGTCACTGTTACCGGGGCGCAGTATCCTTGAGGTGCAGAGGAACATCAAACACAAGAGATAATCCGTAGTCTGAGGCAGTGGTACCGCTACACAAAGGTGAGCAGGAGTTAATTACAGGTGCCTTAATGGGTGAAATGGTTGTACTCCTGGCAGCGACGCGTGAGTTGGCTGAAGGAGGGATATTATAATGTGTGTCAGCTGGCAATCAACAATTCGTTACTAGGAATATACTGAAACTACATGTGATTTTATTAACTTGAAAATGAATCTATATAAAATTGTGTTATTTAACGACATCTCGGATACAATATAATATAACACACATATAAATATTCTATGACTCACACATGAAATATTTAACAAACAAAAACCTTCACAATAAAGAATCTCTGACATAATAGTATAAATAAGAATGGAACTACATATCGCCTTCACCAACACGTAAAGAAAGTTTGCCGCAACAGTAAGAAAGTAAGTGAAAAGTTTCGAGTCTCAGCCTTGACCTTGAGGTGTGAAACGTATCAAAATATTTTACATTAATATAAGTTAAGACCCAGTACAATGCTTTCACTTAAGATTTTCCTATGACCTTCTTGTAACCTTGACCTTTGATCTTCCTGTAACCTTAACCTTCGATCTTCCTGTAACATTGACCTTTGATCTTCCTGTAACACTGACCTTTGATTTTCCTGTAAAATTGACTTTTGATCTTCCTGTGACCTTGATTGCGAAGTTGTTTCAGAGATATATTCCTGACAACCTTCACAGATAATAATAATAATAATAATAATAATAATAATAATAATAATAATGATAATAATAATAATAATAATAATAATCCATGCAGACGAAAATCCCTTACCACAGCAGGGTAAAAACAAACTAGTGGTGCTGTCACTGTTTAATAATGTAGTCACCGCTTGAAACTGTCTCATATTATCGTTTTCCTTAACGCCCGAAAAACTTGTTATCCTTGCAAGAACAATTTACATGGCAATAATTGGTCAATTTTAGCACAATTTGCACAAAACGTTTATCACGTGGACCTTATCACATGTTGATCATACCTAACAAGTTTGATAGATATTATTATTATTATTATTATTATTATTATTATTATTATTATTATTATTATTATTATTATTATTATTATTATTATTATTATTATTATTATTAGTTTTATTATTATTATTATTATTATTACTATTATTATTAAGGGCACAACAAGAAGACTCGCCACCATCGGCTGAGGGACTGTTACAGAAATTCTCAGAAACAAATATTTCTTCCATAGTTACAGTGTGTTGAGAAAATACTTGTTCGACACCACAGAAACTCCTTTACGTGAATCAAGTTCGTTTGTCTGTATCACTCTCACATTTATCTCCAGTTCATAAAAGCAGTATGCCACTCATAAAAAAAAACTCCGTCTCCCATGATATTTTTTGCAATTGAATGTTCACCTGTATTACAAATTTCATTAAATTACGTAAATCAAACCTTGAGTGCAGCATCTTACGAGAGACACATTTCGGGCCACACTCGCCTGCCAGCAGAACTGTCACCGTCGCGGCTCGTAAAATGACGTAAATGCGATGACTTTTTATAGGACAAACATGGGAGCGCTGATTGGTGTTGCCATTACCACCGCTTCCACAAACAGTAGAGTGGCAGCTCCCTCACCACCCATAAACCATGGGTTGGGGGGGGGGGGGAGATTCATTTGTCGAGGTCAGATTGTTTTTTTTTTTAATTGTACTGAAAAATAAATAGAGAAGGTAAAACACAAACATTAACATATAGACAACTAAAGAGACAGTAAATAGAAAGAAGAGAGACAGAGGATAACAGGAGGAAGGATAGAGGGGTTGAAGTGAACGTAGCACATTGGTGTAGCTGGTGGTCCTACACCACCCTCCTGCCTCACACATCACCCCACTACTGAGAGTATAATTATTTCTCTTCTAAGAATAAAAGTATTATGGCAAGCTTCTGTTTTTAATTATTCGGGGGTATAATTATGTACAATACTAATTATATCAGGAAGTTAATAAACATGGTAGAACAGGAGAGGGGGATGATATATTCTTAGAGTCTTAGAAGTTAACAGAATCTTTCATGTCAAATATTTTCAAGATACTCGTTCAATTTGACTGTTAATGTTTGTCTTTATAACACATGACTGATTCTAACGTCTTCACCTTCAACTGTAAGTATAAGTACCGGCTAAACAAATTATATCACAATAGGTCTCATTTTGAAGCTGTGGTCGTGGTGAGGACCTTCTGTGTCGTCACCTCACCCAACCCCCCCACATGTCTGAGTTTGGTCCTGAGTTAATGTCTATCACTTACTCCACGTGTGCGAATTATTGGTAATCTGTTCTATAACAAATTACATAGATACCGTAGCTTAGAATATGGAAAACGCCGCCGAACACATTTCACTGCGGCAATTTTATTTTCTAATTTGAAAAATAAAAAAATATATATGTAAGTTTCCTCTTATCATTTTTATTTTATGAATTGCTGGACGCTCCATTTAAAAACTAATTTCGAGTCAGTCGCGTTCAACTTCTCTCTAAACAAAAATGTCCTGAAAAAAATTATGATGCTATTATTCATTTCATAAAAGAGTTTCGCGGGTAAATTTCAGTTTTAGATTAGATATTACAACTGTAAACATTTTTAAAACGTGATATAGAACAAGAATTATGTTCCAAAGGCATGTCATGATGAGATGGTTGGTTTTCACTTTACGCTGATAATTACAGTTGCCAACACATATACTGAAAAGCAGGTATTCGGCTAATTCTGTAACAGGTCACACTTTAACCTGACTTGACCCCCACATATTTTATCGGAATGACAAGCTCCATAGTAGTTTATTGTATACATGAATTGTACTTTTGGGTGGCATTATATCATATTTAATTCATGTAGTTTAAAAAATATATATATACTTGGGTTAAATTGCTTCCCTTCATGACGGCAAAATGATGCAAGTACTGTACCATGACTGAGGACATATCAACTTCTTCATAGTTTTGATTATGAAGTCTTGCAACGTTTCTCATTGTCAGAGATGCCTTTAAACTTTCTGTTGCAATTTTGTCTTGGTTTAGCCAAAAACTGGATTGTTTGGACTAATACAAAAAAAATGTCCTCCTTTTGTTTCCTCCTCCTCCTCCTCCTCCTCCTCCTCTTCACCATGTTGTAGTCCCTGCGAACAAGGAGTGTGTGGGAGCCTGCCAATCTTCAGTGGTCTCTGGCGTGGTATTGAGATAACGTACAGTATATAATATATTTCGCGGCATAGTCAAAGGATGTATTTGAATATTTCTTTTTCCGCTGCATAAAGATTTGATTCGATATTGAGACAAAGAGGATTTTGAAATTGATATTAGATGATTGGGTGATGAAGAAAGAAAAGGAAAAAGGAGAATAAAAGATAGAAACATATAAAAATGTCAGAAAAAGAGCAACAAAAGAGTGTGATTCAGATATACGCAGAAAAAAAAAAAACAATAGAGGGGAAGTCGCCACTACACCGACGGCAGAAGCTAGAGGATAATATTCACATGGATCAACACTTCCGTAATGATCCTGGTAACTCACACTGAGCCTCGAGTGTAAGCTACCTTTAGGCAACATGAGGGTCTACACGGTATACGATGAATATTCTGTCATGGGTGTGTGATATATGCCTATTGGGTGGTTTTTGTATGTGGGTCAGTGTTTTTGTATGTGGGTCAGTGTTTTTGTATGTGGGTCAGTGTTTGTCTCCCTGATATGTGTGATTAAATTATTTTGAATATTACTCCGATATGTCGAACATATTAAATGATTTTACCAACAATACTAATTTGTTTACACTAAAGAAGAATGACTATTGTTAGGATATAAAACTCGTATTGTATTCAATTTGAAGCCTTTCACCTCATCAACGACCAATCCCTCACTTCCTCTTTATCCCCTCTTCATGTCGCACGATGTTCCCTCATTTTATCCTTTGTTCAACTCTTCTTTTTATGGTCAGTACACCAATGATATGCAGGCCATCATCCCCCACTTTCAGTTATACTCGTAACATACGTCTTTCCCAAGGCACGCCACACTCTCATATGTTCCATCTACTTGAACTTCATCACCATTCACAGACTTCATTTATCACATTTCTTTTGTGTGTGAAACTCTGGTCTCTCATGTCTTATAATTCACATACACCTTCCAACTCCTTAACTGTATGAGGGACACCCACTTCTCATCCCATGATTGATAGCAAAGACAAGGAGGTATTATAATATCCTCCTCGTTTTTTGTTATCTTTGTTATCATGCCTTCACTCATCTCCCTACACGTCCTCTGAACACTCCCTCACCCAACTCTGATCTCACTGTCAGTGACAATTAAAATACTAAATCTGGAACATCTGATTCCTTCAGTACTGGCCAGCATTCATCCATAAAGCAATTCTCATCTTCCTCTCACCTTCTTCACCAGTAATTTCGACCCATATTGCTCATCATAAGAACAGTCATACCTAATTATCCTTCTATGAATCAACGCATCTCAATACATGCCACAAATACTGAAACAAGAGACTTGTTTTTCTTGGATATTTGTTTACCAGTTTGTACATTGTTTACAAATGCCTTGACACTGCCCAAATCATCTTTTATTTATGGAGGCACATCTAAACTACCAACCAAATTATTTAAGGTCAGTCATTAACCTCACACTTACTCAACACTATCTCTTGACATTAACCAACAACATAATTACAAAGTTACTCGACAATGTATTAAGGTCATTCAGTAACAAGACAAATAGCTCAACAACCTTTATAATGATAAATCACCAACACGACAACGAGTAAGAAGTGTGTCGTGTGGGCTGGTAATACCCTGATGAGGAGGTAACAAACCGAGAGGACCAAATCTGAGTATATCGGGAACTGAGTTTATCTAGCTTCTACGAGAGCAGGGTGTTAAAGCTATCTATATCTGAACACCAAACCAATCACGCTTAACCTTATCAAACTTAGTAGACACCTTTAAAATATTACACCAATGTCATTCTAGAGTGATTTTATAAGGATTACATTGGTTTGGTGTGGCTCTAGCCTGACCTGATTCTGAAAGCTTGTTTGTGGTGGCCTTCCAGATGACCAAGGAGATCTCGGGTGCCATTATTGCCGGTGGCTGATTAATGGGGTAAGTTATCTCGTTAGCGACGTCTTGTCCGGGGTCGCCATGGCACACACCGCTAAATTCTATGCTTGTCGGCATTTATGGCGGACAAATTGGCAATATAACACACAAGGTGGTCAGGAACCTCTCACTCGGGCAGAGTTATGGAGGGAGCCTCCGGTATATTGTGGTGGGAACTGCTGCATACTCCTCACGTTATGGGCGTGCTGATCAGGGAGGGGGGGTGAGGAGGGAGGGAAAGGTGAGCAAGGAGCAAGATGTGAGTAGGGAGGGAGAGGTGAGCAGTGAGTAGAGGTGAGCAGTGAGGTGATCAGGAGAGGTGAGCAGGGAGGGGTAAGCAGGAAGGGAGGGGTGAGCAGGTAGGGAGATGTGAGTTGGGAGGAGAGGTGAGCAGGGGAGAGGTGAGCAGGGAAAGGTGAGCAAGGAGCAAGATGTGAGTAGGGAGGGAGAGGTGAGCAGTGAGTAGATATAAGCAGGTAGGGAGAGCAGGTGAAGGAGAGAAAGAGACACACAGAGAAATATGATAATGGTGATAATGAGAAAGTGAAGATGAAGTAAAGAACAACTGTTGTATAGTTTTGTGTCTCTGTAGAAGTGTCGTGAAGGAGTTTGGTAACGTGTTCCAGCAAGAGTCGCACTTCAGGACAACAAAAATTAATGTTGCTAATTATTCTGGCGGCGATCTTTTTTATTTATCAAGGACTTGAGATAATGTACATATACACAACAGCTTTTTATTACAGGTCAAGCTGATGAAAAATATAAAACAGATTAGCGAAAAAGACCGTTTTACTGGAAGAACCTGACGTATTTTATCTAAGTCCCACAAGTGTCAGAAGGGTAAACTCACATTCCGTCCGATATTCCATTAATGATTTGACATAGAGTAATGAAACTCATAGACACATTTAATAGAAACAGTTTTTGTCGTTGACCTTTTCTAAAGTATAAAATATTACAAGGGGCAGTAGAGTCAAATAATTTTTCTTGGATGGGTTTGGGGCGTGACTGGTCACTTTGTCTTTTCGCTTATTTTGGCAGGAACTTTAGTCTTTCTGTTTGTTGTCTTTTGTTTTGGTTTTTTGGTTTTTTACTCCTTCCGAAATTTTCTATATTGTTCCTTTTTCTTTCTTTTCAGTTATTCCTGCCTCTTCGTTCTTCAGTTTGTTTATATATATATATATATATATATATATATATATATATATATATATATATATATATATATATATATATATATATATATATATATATATATATATATACATGGCGAGGTGAAATTACCAGTATCGCCAGGATTGCCACTGAAGTAATAAGTTGGGTTAGCCCGGTACACAGTCCAAACTTCCTGGCTCAGTCCCCGAGTTTCTCGAGACAATTGTCGCAAGTCACAAAGTTAAAATTAAACTTTGTAATGAAAGCACTTATCACTACGTCACTCCCGAGGATTAAATATTAACTAACTTGATTCATGTTCTTTGAAGTATAATTCGTAAACATTTGTCCCCAGCTATGACAAAAAATATGATAATAAAAATAACAAAAATAATCGCTGTGAGTGTCTTCCCTGTTTCGGCACCACTCACCAGCCCGTTGTTAAGGCAGATAGTGGATAGCAGAAGGTGATGTTATAATGTATTACTGCGTTTCAGCAACTAAGGTCCTTACGCGTATATTTTCGGTTAATGCTGAACTAGTCTTCAACAATTAAAGATTAAGAGACGTATTGGTAAATTCATCGTGACTGAATTGGATTGACTGATAATTTCGTGATCCTTATAGTCTATAAAAATCTTGGTGCCCGAGTGTTTAAACTACTTAGCAGGATAATAAGATGTTTGGAACTAAAGATGACTTGAACAAAACACAAAATATAGTTACGTAGGCACACAGTTTCTGGGTGTTGCTGTATGTAGTGACGCTGTTGATATATAGAAAAGAGACGAGAAGTTCTGCATAGATACCAGTAAACGCTGAGATCTGGCTCATGTGCTATGGATTCAGCACATATATATTCAGCAAAAATATAATATTCGTCTTGAAGATACTAGTAAGTCTTATCTCACTCGTAGGATAAAAGACTTCGAATACAAAATTATAATTGGAAGATAATGATGCTGAAAAAACTTATCCAAAGTTCATAATTTAGTACTACAATGACGATGCACCGCGACGGAGGCCAAACACGAGGTTAATATGAACCTTTTTATTGCCTCTGTCATTTATGTTCTTATTCCCGAAACTGAATTCTGCTCATAATGTTGTCGAAAAATCAAGGGGATAGGTACAGCCTCTAGTATGTAGCAAATTAAACCGTAATGCAATAAACTTAGAATAATTGGTGTCCCTACCCTCCTCGGTGGAACGGTTTATGGCTCCCAAAGGTTTGAATCCAAGGAGGAGAATAGTACCACGTATCTCAGCGGTGAATGTTCCGGCGATTAACTTAAGGAGATGAGTTTTGGTCTATCATTAACAGTCAATACCAAGCTAACTTTGGGCAGTTTCTTCCACCTGGTTGTTGTTCTTGTAGATGTTGTTATAATTGTTGTTGTTCCACGGCTGCGAGCTGTAAGTACATAAGTCACAATGTACACTAAACAATAACTTTCAGAGATCATGAAAATATACTTTCGTGCTAAGAGAGGCCATGAGTAGCAAGCTGATACGACATGTCTTCTAACACACACTCCTGCGTCACTTCGTTAGTGAGTTTTATTTTCATTCTAGCACATGTAAAGTAGTCAGAGGGACGTGAAACCCACCTTACTCGATATTGCTGAAGCCCAAGTATTTTTTTTACTGATTTACAGGTAAAAATGGTTGAAATTCGGTAGCTTAATTGGGTTGAAAATCAAATTGTGCAGTTTTCGTGAACTTTGACGCATTTAATAGTATAGAAAATACATAAACTTATATTATAAAATTTATTTCATTTCTCAGACGATATAGTGTACCCAGGTATTTTTTTGTACCAAGTCCCATATCTAATTATAGAGTTACAGTAAAGTAATAAACGAAAATCCACAAATTTTTACCTTTCTTAAATTTCGACTTCTGTAAAATGGCCAAAATATGCAAAAATGTCACTTTCTCAGTTTCTCTGAGTGAGGTCTATAGCCAAGTATATCTTTTTATTGGACTATATGACCGAAGACTATCTCAAGAAACACGGCGTTGGGCTGTTTGGCCTCTACAATCATAAGATACCTAAAAATGCAAAATTAACATACAAAAATGCTGGGAGTTTTGTACCAAGATGCTCTTCTGCCAAGCATCAAATTATGTGGACCTAGAATTGTAGGAACAACTATTAATTGTTTACTGTTTTCCAGAAGAAGGGACGAAGGAACAAACACGAAAAATCATTAACTCTCCTTATTTTGGGGGAAGACACACCGAAATACCTTCTTTGACAATAATTAAAAAAATAAAGTGAATTAAGTAAGTACTCTGGCAAGGTTCCCACCAACACTGAGTCCCACAACGTCCGCCAGAACAAAACAACACAAATAAAACTCTTAACTTAGCACCAGCGTGTTTGGAATTTTATTACCGTGTTATTTGTTTAAGAACTAGAGCTCTCGTATTTTGCCTTGGCTGCCTTTATCAGTGTTTTGCCTCTCAAAAACCTGAATTAAAAATGATAAGCTGATGAATGTGTTCGTGTATCAACTGAATACCACCACCACTAACTCACAAACTACGTGTCTATACATTTCACTTTTTCATGTTCCTGTTATCCTTCCATCTGTCTCCTCTTCCTCCTTTATAAACTAACTACCTCACTTACTGAGACAACCTCACACTTTCTAACCTTTGTGTCCACCTCGCAAACACTGTGGCCCTTTTTCAGCTGCGTTAATAGAGTTATGAACAGTTTTATGGATATTTCTTTTCCAGTAGAGGATGTTGAGTCTTTGCCAATTTGGTGTGTGCAAGTGTTGACACAGTGGGCCGGTATGTATAGGTGTTGACACAGTGGGCCGGTATGTACAGGTGTTGACACAGTGGGCCAGGTGTTGACACAGTGGGCCAGTATGTACAGGTGTTGACACAGTGGGGCCAGTATGTGCAGGTGTTGACACAGTGGGCCGGTATGTACAGGTGTTGACACAGTGGGCCGGTATGTACAGGTGTTGACACAGTGGGCCGGTATGTGCAGGTGTTGACACAGTGGGCCGGTATGTACAGGTGTTGACACAGTGGGCCGGTAGGTGTGGACACAGTGAGCCAATATGTGCAGGTAAGACACAGTGGGCCGATATGTACAGGTGTTGACACATTGGGCCGGTATGTGCAGGTGTTGACACAGTGAGCCAGTATGTGCAGGTGTTGACACAGTGGGCCAGTATGTGCAAGTGTTGACACAGTGGGCCAGTATGTGCAGGTGTTGACACATTGGGCCAGTATGTACAGGTGTTGACACAGTGAGCCAGTATATGCAGGTGTTGACACAGTGGGCCAGTATGTGCAGGTGTTGACACAGTGAGCCATTATATGCAGGTGTTGACACAGTAACCCATTATGTGCAGGTGTTGACACAGTGGGCCAGCATGTGCAGGTGTTGACACAGTGAGCCATTATGTGCAGGTGTTGATACGGTGAGTCATTATGTGCAGGTGTTGATACAGTGAGTCATTATGGGCAGGTATTGATGCAGTGGGCCAGTATGTGCAGGTGTTGACATAGTAAGCCATTGTGTGCAGGTGTTGACACAATGAACCAGTATGTGCAGGTGTTGACACAATGGGGCAGTATGTGCAGGTGTTGACACAGTGAGCCATTATGTGCAGGTGTTGACACAGTGAGTCATTATGTGCAGGTGTTGACACAGTGAGCCAGTATGTGCAGGTGTTGACACAGTGAGTCATTATGTGCAGGTGTTGACACAGTGTGCCAGTATGTGCAGGTGTTCACATTGTGAGCCATTATGTGCAGGTGTTGACACAGTGAGCCAGTATGTGCAGGTGTTGACACAGTGAGTCATTATGTGCAGGTGTTCACACAGTGAGCCATTATGTGCGGGTGTTGACACAGTGAGTCATTATGTGCAGGTGTTGACACAGTGTGCCAGTATGTGCAGTTGTTGATGCAGTGAGTCATTATGTGCAGGTGTTGACACAGTGAGCCAGTATGTGCAGGTGTTGACACAGTGAGTCATTATGTGCAGGTGTTGACACAGTGGGCCAGTATGTGCAGGTGTTGACACAGTGAGCCATTATGTGCGGGTGTTGACACAGTGAGTCGTTATGTGCATTTGTTGATGCTATGGGACAGTATGTGCAGGTGTTGACACAGTGAGCCATTATATGCAGGTGTTGACACAGTGAGTCATTATGTGCAGGTGTTGACACAGTGAGCCAGTGTGTGCGGGTGTTGATACATCGAGCCACTTTTGTCTCTATTATTATTGATTTCATTCATATTCGTCATAACCTTTTTAGATAACATTTCTTGTTGGTTGAAGCGTGCTCAGGTGAAGGTGAGATAGACCACACACACACACACACACACACACACACACACCCACACACACTTAGAGACGAGGGGATGTGGAGGAGGAGAAGGGGGGAGGGGGGTTTACCAGACACTCTAGGAGGGTAGGAGGTAGAAGAGAGGGAACACATAAAAGGGTTTGAGAGGGAGTTGAGGAAACGGTGGTGAGTACAGGAAAGGGGAGAGGGAGGGTGATAGGAATTGGAAGAGGGGTCTGGGAGGAAGGGTAGAACAGTTGCTAGAGCAGAGGAAGAGAGGGAGGAAAGGAGAGGGTGCTAGGATGAGAAGTGAGGGAAGGGAAGTATCGATTGTTGAAATTTTTGTTGACAGGAAAGAGGAAGGAAATGAGTGCAAGGACATGGAGAAAGGGATGAAATTAACGGGTATAATGACAGGATGGAAGGGAAGAAGAGAGTGTAAGAACGAGGAGGGAGGTAGTGAGGGAAAGGGGGCAGCAAGGGAGGGAGACTGAATAGGAAGAAAGGAGGAAGAGAAGGAACGTGTAAGGACTGAGAGAGGGAAGAAGGGAGGAAGAATGAATGGGAGTGAGGGGGGAAGATAAGGGACGAGTGCAAGAAGGGGCGTGGAGGGAGGGAGAAAACTGGTGAATATAGAACAACCACAACAACGGAGAATAAGACGTAGAAGTAAAGTGACAGAGGAAGAAGCAAGTGACGCCAGCGAGGTTTACGAGTAGGGTGACTAATAGTAACTGTGTCGTCGGCGGCGGGGGATTATACCACTAGTGACCGCTCACAGCTGATGGAAGACCTAGAAAATGAAAGAGTCCAATAAACAGAAGAGATATATTGTGTGATGGCAGCCGAGGTAACCAAAATAAGAGTACGCAACTAAGGAACGGAAAGAGAGAGAGAGAGAGGAAAACAAATTTGAGACATGGAAAGATTAAATAATTTCAGGAAATCTATAGTCAAGGGGCTGGAAGGGAAGTGAGTGTAGCTATGGTAACAAGAAGACTGGTGAGAGCGAGGGAAAAGTAAGAAGGAAGTCTAAGGAAATAAATAAGAAGAGAGGCAATTCAGGATCGCTCGTATACAGAGGTTAAGAAAGGAAACATAATCTACTCACTGATAAATATTTCGTTTACTCACCCAGACAAAAAACACCTGAGACAGAGGGGAAGATTGCCCTAGAAAGTGAAAGAAGGAGACAGAGAAGAGGAAGATAAACAAAGGAATTGGATAGAGAAGGGGTTATGGAAGACTAACAATCGTGGAGAAGTACCAGGAAGGAAACATTTATAAGTGTTGAGAGACAGGGTGAAGGTGGTAGGGAGGTGTGGAAGGGGAGCGAGAAGGAGGGTGGGAGAGACGCGACTGGAAGGCACAGAGAAGCAGAAGGGCTTGTATGCAGAGTAATAAGAGGATGTGGTGCAAGGAGGGAGTAACGTGACACCGACGTGGTAAAGGTGCAGGAGAGGTGCACAGGGAGACACACACAGGGAGAGGCACAGGGGGAAAGATACACAAGAAAAGGTGCACAGGGAGAGGTACACAGGGAGAGGTACACAGGGAGAAATACACAGAGAGTTACACAGGGAGAGGTACACAGGGAGAGGTACACAGGGAGAAATACACAGAGAGTTACACAGGGAGAGGTACACAGGGAGAAATACACAGAGAGTTACACAGGGAGAGGTACACGGGGAGAGGTACACAGGGAGAGGTACACGGGGAGAGGTACACAGGGAGAAATACACAGAGAGTTACACAGGGAGAGGTACACAGGGAGAAATACACAGAGAGTTACACAGGGAGAGGTACACGGGGAGAGGTACACAGGGAGAGATACACAGAGAGTTACACAGGGAGAGGTACACGGGGAGAGGTACACAGGGAGAGATACACGGGGAGAGGTACACACGCAACAAAGTGGTGGGAGGTTTTGTCCATCTAACCTGATTAACTGATTCCGTCCCACTTCAATAACTCAGTTGACAAAGCCACTGTCATCCGGAAGGAATTACGTCTGATCAAATGAACAGTATAGTCAAAATATGATGTCATTTTTGACAGTGAATATGGAGTGTGTGTGTGTGTGTGTGTGTGTGTGTGTGTGTGTGTGTGTGTGTGTGTGTGTGTGTGTGTGTGTGTGTGTGTGTGTGTGTGTGTGTGTGTGTGTGTGTGTGTGTGTGTGTGTGTGTGTGTGTGTGTGTGTGTGTGTTTCTTTTAAAATTTACATATATCATAACACTAACCTAACCAGCGGAGATTAAGCCCGGCCACACAACAAAGCAGTTACGCTTGGTAGCTCAATAGTATATTATAGTGACCCCTGTCACTTAGACTTGAACACGCGCGGGATTCTCAATAGACAGCAACTCACTTACAGTATATTAAACGAGTTGGCAGGTTTCGCCCATCAGATGTCAACAACTCAAACTAGAGTTATTTTCTGGAACATATATTCTGGGCAGTTGGCGTCACCTAATGAAAGTCAATTAAGCCAATAATTTTGGAGAACCAGACTCTCCTGTCTAAAGCAATAGACTCGTGTTTTTCCTCTCATATACATAAATTATTTCACCAGGGGCTTCTGTATATGTTGAATTATGGACTTAAACATTACGGCGAGATACAAGGAGACCTGTAGACGCACCTCTCCTCTCACTATACTTTATTAACGATGCACTCAGGGAACAACAGGCTTGAGACCCCCTTCCTTTTTTATTATGTGTGTGTGTGTGTGTGTGTGTGTGTGTGTGTGTGTGTGTGTGTGTGTGTGTGTGTGTGTGTGTGTGTGTGTGTGTGTCTTTTCTAGCGAGTCATGCCAGTAAGTAAATCTGTCGATAAATTTAAGCATATTAAAACTTGACTAAACCAAAGTAAAACGCCAACTCCCTCCGCCTGTGCGTTTTACCTGCAATTTTAGTCTTTGAGTTTGTGATCTTTGAAAAAAAGCAACTCAGAGGGTTATGTTTAATTTCAACATTGTAACTGTTATCATTAATGCTGGGTGGTGACCTTGACCTTGACCAGAGAAACACAACAGTTCAAGGAGGTGTCATGATCGTTGACCACCGTTGCTAATTCTGTGATAGAGTTACGTTATCGACATAACTTACACAGATACATAGATATATACGACACTTTCCTAACTCACAGAACCTGTTTGACTTAATATGAAGATTATTGTTTCTAATTCTTCTAAAAATTCCCAGCCAGTACAAAAAAAAATTTGGAAACCACTATCGATGCGTGACGCGACTTGGATACATTTAGGACATGATAATAGCAAGGAGTATTATGTGAGTTTGGTGTTTTGGCTGCGACGTGTGGAAGCAGTCGGCGTCATAATAGAGCAAAACGGCACCATTTTGGTATTTCAGATTGATACAGCCGTGAGAGTAGCGTATCAGAAGGCCAATTCCAGTTATGGCGGTTACAGCTGCGCCCCGGATTTGCCAGCAAAGAGGCTACGCCTCCGCCACCCAGTCCTCTTTATATATATATATATATATATATATATATATATATATATATATATATATATATATATATATATATATATATATATATATATATATATATATATAGTGTAGATTTGTTTCTATATATTAAACATCAATGGGTGTAACAGTTATTGGTAGTGTTTATCTTGGTGGTGGTGGTGGTGGTGGTGGTGGTGGTGAGGGTGTGGCAGGTCCACCGCTAAGTCCAAGCTAAAGAACATCACGATACTCTCGGACCTACTGTACTGTAGTGAGTCACGAGGGCTATACTGGTGTGCTCCCCCACCTCGTGACTTGTACTGTCTTGATATGTTGACGCCCAAGTGGGAAAAGGTTTCGGTGATTGGTGTGTTTGTGGTGAAGCTCAAGCTGGACGTGATGCTCCATCTCCATCAGTGAAGAATAAGTGTAACTATCGCTTACTGGCTCACAATTCACCGAATCTTCCCGAGATTAAATAGATACAAGAAAAACAAGAAGTGGGAGAGAGATACTGAAGAGTAGTAGTGGTCGGGGAGGCACTCTGTAGCCTCCCTCCCCTGGGACACTCCTTGATGCTGCGTAGGTCCGGTAGCCACTAGCCAGTGGCCCCCGCCGCTAGCTCAGCCTTCCACAGTTTTACCAACCTGTTGTGATTCCGGGAAAAAAAATTGTTGGGAGGCGGAGCGAAGATGCTGGATTAAATTTATTATTTGTATTAAGAATCAAAGTGTAGATAGATGATCCAAGTATTGGTCTGTAGTTTCTACACCCGCTGTGGGTGGCTTGTATGGGTTTTTTTTTAGCATGTATTGATATTGATATTGAAGCAGTTTATTTAGCAAGAAAAATACAAACTGAACAGTAACCGCAATATAGACGAGCGGGGTAAAGTATCACACTGTTCTTACATGACACAATAACGTTTTTCACAAGTGACTATTACTGGTTCTTGCCTGACCCCTTATCTAATCCTCCAGGAATAGAATGATTCACACAAACTATATACTGGATTACTTGAATTATGAATACGTGATTATAACGCTTAGGTTTGTAAAGACATCCCCAAAATACAATTCACTGTTTAATTTATACATTCCTTTTAATATTGGGCAAGTGAAGCCTGATGGAGCAATACCAAGTGTGGGAAGTCTGTGAGAAGCTTCAGCAGTGACCCAACACGTGACCATGAACTTGACTTTACCACAGTGAAAACTTCCCTCACCCTACATGGAGACCTGACGTTTGAGATTGACCTTAGGTTGCCGAGTTCCACGACAATTTAAATAATGAGTTAATTGATGCACAAAGGCAGAACATACCATACAAAAAACTCAGATCAAACAACAATGACCCTAAATGGATAAATAATTATTTAAAGAACATTATTGGACGAAGGAAGCTATAGTTCGGAGAATAAATCGTGGTGAAGTTTACCTCCAAGACTACTATAAAGTATTGGCCAGTAGGGTTAAGACCGAGATAAGAAAAGCCAAGGGGAATAATGAGCTGAAGATAGCAAGGGAGACAAAGTCAAACCCCAAGGGATTCTATCAAATGTATCAAACTAAAACACGAGATTGGCCCAATATAGTCAGATACCAGAGAGCTAACTGATAACGACGTAGAAATGAGCAATAATCTGAATAAATATTTTTCAACAGTTTTCACCACCGAAAATTTAAACATAATACGCTAAGCTCCGACTCTATACAGAGATAGTGAAGAAAATAAATTAAGCGAGATAGTAGTGACTAGTAACGCTATTAGTAAGCAAATAGACAAACTAAAGCCTATTAAGTCACCAGGCCTCGATGAGATATTTGCCAGAGTATTAAAGGAACGTAAGGAAGAGCTTAGTATGCCCTTAGCAAAGTTGTTTAACATGTCCTTAAAGGCAGGTGTAGTACCAGAATCATGGAGAATAGTGAATGTAATACCGATTTTCAAGAAGGGGGATAGATCACTATCCTCTTACTACCGCCCAATCAGTCTAACGTCAATTGTAGGCAAATTACTGGAAGCAATCATTTCACACTCTATTCGAAATCATCTGGATAAGCACAAGTTGATCAATAATTCCCAACATGGCTTTACAAGCAGGCGTTCATGTCTAACTAATCTATTAACATTTTTTACATCAGTTTTCGAATCGGTGCACGAGGGGCACAATTATGATGTGGTATATCTCGACTTTAGCAAAGCCTTCGACAGAGTCCCCCACGAAAGACTAATAAGAAAAGTGGAGGCTCATGGCATTAAAGGTGATATTCTAAAATGGATTAGGGCGTGGTTACAGGACAGAAAACAGCGAGTGAGCATTAACGGCTATATATCCCATTGGAGCAACGTCACTAGTGGAGTTCTGCAAGGCTCAGTACTTGGACCATTATTATTTATTATATGCATAAACGACATAGATATCGGCATAGACAGCAACATAAGTAAATTTGCTGATGACACTAAAATAGGACGTGTAATTAAATCTGACGAGGACTCCGCAAAACTACAGGAAGATCTAAACAAATTTTTCTAATGGTCTGAAAAATGGCAGATGAAATTCAATGTGGACAAATGATAAGTACTCAGTATAGGAGATGTAAACAGGGAAACCAGATACCAGATGAACAACGATGCCATAGAGAAATCCGACTGCGAGAGAGATTTGGGAGTAATGATAAGTAGGACTCTTAAACCAAGTAAACAATGTGTATTTGCTCAAAACAAAGCTAATAAAGTACTTGGGTTCATACAAAGGAGTATTAGTTACAATACTAGCTTGGTCTTCTTAAAACTATATTTTGGGCTTGTGAGACCTCACTTGGATTACGCATTTCAATTCTGGTCACCGTATTACAGAATGGATATAGAATCCTTGGAAAGAATTCACAGAAGAATAACAAGACCCTTCCCGGGCATTAGGAATCATGAGTACAGAGACAGGTTAAAACATCATAATTTGCACTCCCTCGAGAGACGTAGATTGAGGGGCGACATGATAGAGGTGTATAAATGGAAGTCAGGGCTAAACAAAGGGGACATTACAAAGGTACTCAAACTTTCCAACCAGGAGCGAACTCGAAACAATGATTTTAAGTTGGACAAATTTAGATTTAGGCGCGAAATAGGTAAACATTGGTTTGGAAATAGAGTAGTGGACCACTGGAGCAAGTTACCAAGTATCATCAATAACTCGAATACGCTGGATAGCTTCAAACTTAGGTTGGATGGATGTATGAGCAATAGGGGCTGGGTGTGAATGGGACTGCCCAGTATGGGCCAATAGGCCTGCTGCAGTTTCCTCCATTCTTATATTCTTATGTTCTTATTGTAGCTGCTGCGAGATATAAGGAAACTCTTCTTCCAGTACACAAACAATATCATTGTCAGTCTTAAATTTAGTAGAATATGAAATATTGTTCAAAGGTTTCTTAAGTGTAATTGTTTACCTTCATTATTTTAGATTCTAGTTTTGTTTAAGATATATATTGGTATTTCCCACTATAGTATATTTCACATCCCTTAAAAAACATCTAAATTCCACTATTTTTTCTACGGAATATAAATATATATTTTTTTAACGAAAACTGTGTCGGTGAATGAAAAGATTCCTAATATATAATTATTTCGATTCTTACCAAATATTGCACACAATCATGTCAACAAATAATAAATAATTTAACATCTAGAGAAATATATACATATAAATCAAAGCGTCCCACATGAGACACTGTTCAAATACAACATTGTGAACTTCAGGGTGTCGTGTAATCACTGAGGACACCCTGAGATCACGTACAGATGGTGGTGATCAACAGTGGGAGGATGAGTCATGACCTGCCTCGGTGGCACACACACACACTCTCACCCTCACCCCTTGCACCTCCTGCACCTTCCTCAGCTTATGGTGCTGGGTATTGGTAGACTAGTGATATTGGTGTTGATGCAGTAACGAAAATGATGTTTGTAGTAGTAGTAGTAGTGGTGGTGGGGATGGTGGTTACTGTGGTAATGGTGAGTATGGTGTTAATTGTAGTAGCAGTAGTAGTAGTAGTAGTAGTAAGAGTGGTGTTAGTGTTAGTGATGGTGATGATGTTAGTGGTACTGGTCGTGGGAGTTAGTAAATAGTAATGAAGAGTGAAAATCATAAATCTCATTATTTATTAGGATTAATAAATAGATGATTCAACTATAATGTCAAAATGTTTTTTCTCTTTTTTTTTCAACATTTGTTTACATGGGGATCACTGACAAGGTTCTAGCCTAATCACATAATAACTGGTTTAAAGGATAATTTTGGTAAAAGGTATCCTATCTGAAAAACCTTCCCCAGGATTGTTACAATAAATCTCTCTCTCTCTCTCTCTCTCTCTCTCTCTCTCTCTCTCTCTCTCTCTCTCTCTCTCTCTGAGGGGGTGGCACCATTCTGGAACGTCGTGAAGAAAAACTCTAAGTCAGGGAGGTCTGAGCAGCTGTGACCCAAGGGCAGGTGGCTAAGATATGGTTGGGTGTAGGAGGCCGTGGACGGAAGAAGAAATAGAAGGGACCGATGATGAAAAAGCTGTGAGGGGAAGAGGAGGATAATGGACGAAGGAAAAGACGCGGGAAAAGAAAATTGAAATGGCGAATGAGACGTGAAACATTAAATGAAGGGAAGATCGACACCTGAAGTAGAGGGATTAGAGAGAGGTGATGTGAAGAGGATGATAGAGAGAAATGAATGAAATGGAGGAAAGAAAAGTGATGATTGATGCAAGGGAAGAGAGAGAGAGAGAACTTCAACGTAGGAGATGAGGAAAAAAGTTGTGTACCGAACTGAGAGAAAAAAAGCTGAAAAAATGTGAGGGAATTGAACAAGGGGTGGTGAAGGAGGGAGGGAGGATCATCATGCGTCCCTATCCTTCCCTCCCTCCCTCCCTCCCTTCCTCAGGTGACCACGCACATAGTTGACCATCTCGCTGGGATCCACCCTATGAAGATGGACGAGACAGAGGCTGGTGCAAGACGTTTTACTTGAAAGTTATGTTCTTCTCCTTGCTCTTTAGTTTTCACCGTCAATAACACTCGGGGTGAATCATTTTTCTTGTGTGTGTGTGTGTGTGTGTGTGTGTGTGTGTGTGTGTGTGTGTGTGTGTGTGTGTGTGTGTGTGTGTGTGTTTCATAGCAGAGAGGTGAGAAAACGAAAGCAAAAACAAAAACACTTGAAAGGAGAATTTATTTTCCTCAGATCCACTCTACTCTCCCTCCAACCTTCCGTCCATTATCTCCAAAAACAAATTTATGGATCCAACTCATACTGGAGATAAGGAACTGAGAGCCTTGATGGACTCCCAATCTGATTTGCATACAGTTACGGATGAGCTATTTCCTAGTGTTCTTCTACATATAAATTGGTCAATAATTTCCAGCCTTTCATCTGCCAAATATTTTAATGGAAAATTTTCATCGTGAAACATTGTCAGAAGAACAGAGACTCTCAACTCTCTGTGTCTCCAAGTGGGACTTCCGGGTTCCTCGAACTTATGTATGGTTGAATTAGTACTGACATGCCACTCGTAAACCAAACCCTCTATTGCTTACTTATTTTTTCTTATGATTCTCCTATAGAACCATTAGCCGGAGGACGAACCTGACACACCGAGTCAATCCTAATTAACAGATGACGATAACTGTTTCGCTTCTACGTCTGTTTACCTACCAAGTATAGTCTATTCTATGAGACATTTGAACTTCGTACAATCACTTTATTTTATAAGGATATTGGTATATGATAAGATATAGCAACATCCCTTATAAAAGTTTGATGTTTGTAATAGTTATAGAAACATTATCAAACATAGTAACTGTTCATTGGTATGGTTATTAATTTATGGATGTATGCGAGCCGTGTTTTTTTTCTTCACTAAACTCAAGTCTTCATCAATCAGGAGAGAGATTATTTTCACGTTTCTATGAACCTAAGATTAGTAAGGCACTTTGCTATTCCTCTGTAGTGTCCAAGCAAAAGGTTTACCATATTAAGACCTAAATGTATACTAAAGACATCCTCACGTCACACCCCCGAATACCTGACCCACACACCACGGTCTTCCAGTCAGGTGTGTTGTTTCAACGTATTCTGGTGATCATGATCGCAATTTACTGTATAAAGGATGTTGTAAGAAAGTGACAGTGAAAGTGTATTAGGTTTATTAGTAGTTATTAGTAATTAATATAAATCAGTAGCAATTTACCATAAACTGTCAGAATATAATCAGTCATTCACTCAAGATATCTTAATATTGTTTGAGGGTTGGTGATAACTGTTTAGAAAAAAAAAGTCAAGAGGCTTGTCCGTATCTTCCTGACGGTCAGGGCTGTGGACATACTCGTTGACCAGATGTGGAAACTCCTTGGCCATTGAAGAAATCACTGTCGGTACTCCTAGAGGATTAGTAGGACAGTAATCCTTGTACCGCCAGGCTATCATAGAGACTGAAACCATCGTTAACTGTAATTTGATGTGAAATATTTGAAGACCGACTTTATTATATTCTGAAGCTAAAGTGAAATGGTAGAAGACTCATGATAAGGAGAAAGATACACACAACACACAAGCCAGGTATATATTGTATAAATATGTGATATTTGAACGAGAAATAACTTGAATCCACCCAAAGAAAACCTGTGTGGTTATATATACTGTAGGAGGAGACGTCTCTTTGTTTTCCTGCCAAGTTGTGTGGCCTGAATCGTCAAATAATTTTTCCTAACCCCATAGACTAGAGCCCTTACATCATAATGGGTGTGATAACCAAGAGACAAAAATGTAGACTAGGAATAGTATTAAAGTCGATGGGAGGATGGGGAGAGAAAGGGACCGTCGGTATTTGTGGAGCTAAATAGGATATTTCATTTCACATCGATACAGAGTGCGACCAAATATTAAATCTCCAATGAGAGGCAGTTCTCCTCTGGCGGTGATTAAATGGACTGACTGTGGATTTTTACTATTGGATTTTGGTATCATACCAGCTGTATTTCTTCATTAAACATTCCCGGTACAATGACATAAATCAGTAGAGTTTATGTTTTAGTCTGGCTGGAGGTTACTGTCACATCGCATTTGATCAGCTGTTGTATGACAGAAGGACCCAGGACCCATATCGTCCTCACCACAGTCATCTCCTGTAGATACATTATGAGTATCAATGTTCATTATCAGGAGATGCTGGACAACCTCCAAACTCTAAAACCATATGTGAGAAATTAAGGATATATCATTATCTACGGTGTAACCTTTCTCAGTTAAATCTGTACAGCTGCGGCATCGCCAAGGACACGCTCATACACTTCCAGGTAATGGTGACCGTTTGTTTTGCCGCAGGCTGTCCTATAGTGCTTATACCCTCGACAGCTGGCAGCAGTGGTACAGCCAAACCGTGACGCTCTAATTAGAGACATGTAAGAGGATCATCCTTTATACCAAACACCCATCAGGACTGTATTTAGTAACCTTGACGGCCTTGTTCTCGTAAATTACATTATAAATATTACGTGGTGGTGAAGTTAGGTTAGGTGGTAGTAGTATATGGTGGAGAAATTAGGTGGTTGTGGTGATGCTAGGTGGTGGTGGTGATACTCAGTGGTGATGATGCTAGGTGGTGGTGATACTAAGTTGTAATGATGCTAGGTGGTGGTGATATTAAGTGGTGGTGATGCTAGGTGGTAGTGAAATTAGATTGTGGTGATGCTAGGTGGTGGTGATGATACTCAGTGGTGATGATGCTAGGTGGCGGTGATATTAAGTGGTGGTGATGCTAGGTGGTGGTGGTGGTGACTTTAGTTGTTGTTAATGGTAGTGGTGATAGTGATGATCGAAGGATGAGAGGGAGAAATATAAGGGATTTAATAGATGACGCAAAAAGTAAAAACTTCATTGGGTGAGAACAATGGCGGCCGGACTCGACACAGTTTTCTAGGAAATTGAAAAAGTTTCTTCAGAATATGTGAAAATAAGACCCAACACATGTAACATCTCCGTGGACTCGGCCGATCTGACCAACCTGTAGCAAAGAAACACCAGCACCAGATAAGTAGCATGTGGCACAGTAGCAACACTGGATAGGTAACATGTGGCACAGTAGCAGCCACAATGGATAGGTAACATGTGGCACAGTAGCAGCAACACTAACTATATAATGATGAAGTAAGGAACAGATGCACGTAACAATGCATTTCGTGGACTGACAGATGTTATCGCCTTCAGCTCGACAAATTATAACACACATTTTATATATTCCTCTAATTTCTAAACTTTAATTATTTAAAATCTGAAATAAAATGAGAGATATAGTATTTTAATAGATTATGGTCTCATGCACCCGGACAGTTCGTTTCTCTCACCTGTATATCCAGAAGTTTTCAAGCTAAACTTTTTAAAGGGAATACAAAGTGAAAAGCATAGACCAGTTTTAATGCTGAGCTAACTAATATTTTCATTACTGAACCACATTACAGGTAAGATTAGTTGTATCAACTTAAATATAATTTTTAAGGTCAGTGTCACGACCTTTATACTGTCTTTCTTTCACACACACATTACTACTACCACCATTACTACTGTGCTGTCACTTGGAATCGAGTAGAACGATCATGCAGCTATGATAAAATTATATGAGTTATTAGGGATGTCACCTTCATTGGTGAGTTTAGAGGTGACAAACGAGGCCGATACGGGACCGGCAGAATCGTTCACATGAGTTGCACATGTGGAGGGCTACATCGAGTGCGGGAGGGGCGGTGGCAGCTTCTTTCCGGCGTTGGCGCTTGTCTGCCTCGGTTTGCAGTCAGGCTAACTCGAAAGTATTGACACCTTCTTGTGTGATGCTCCTCCAAGCGTTACGATGTGGAGTAATCGACTCCCATGTGAGGGGGTCGATTTGGCACTTTTTCTGGTTTGTCTTTCGACTATCCTTATACCTTTTCAGTTGCCCGCCGGCGTTACGTTTACTATTCGTTAGGTGACTGTAAAGTAGCTGCTTTAGCAGTCTACTGTCGTTCATGCGGGTAACATGGCCAGTCCAGTGTAGTTATTCATGGATAATGGTAGCTTCGATGCTCCAACAGTTGGTGTCAGCAAGAATACTGCATTTGTTCTCTTGTCTTCCCAGCGAACACGGAGGATGGAACGTAGCCTACGTTGGTGAAAGTTTTCAAGTGCCTTGAGGTGCTTCCTGTATGTGACCCATGTCTCACTGCCATATAGCAGGGTTGGGAGGACCACTGCTCGATATGCGTGTAACTTTGTAGATAGTTTCAGCTCCCTACAGCTGAAGATACGGTTTCGGAGTCTGCCAAAGGTTTGAGATGCACATTTGATCTGATGCTGAATCTCTTCATCGATGCCAGCGGTGGTGGACAGGTGGGAGCCGAGATATCGAAAATGGGTAACAATAGAGAAGGTAGTACCGTTAAGTTGGTGGAGGTGTGTCTGAACCAGGGGCAGGTCGAAAGAGAATTTGAGTCTTACGTACATTCACCTCAAGGCCGAAGTGTGCATACGCATCTGCGTAGGTGTTCAGGATCTCCTGTAGGTCATGTTCAGTGTGAGCAACAAGGGTGAGGTCGTCTGCATACTGAAGTTCACTAATGAAAGCTGCCGACACTTTGTTCTTGCCTGGAGTCGTCTTATGTTGAAAAGACCCCCCTTCATCCGGTACTTGATGTCCACCCCGCTGGCTAAATTGGCACTGGCACGAGTAAGGGAAGGCAGGCAAGAAAATTGATAAAAAAGTTGGTGCTACTAAACACCCTTGTTAAACCCCCGTTTGGATGGGGAAGAACTCAGACTGGGTGCCATTGTGCAATACACTGTCGTTCCTGCCATCGTGAAGTTGCCTCACAATGGCGATGCATTTTGGTGGGCAGCCAAAACGGCTGAGGGTCCACCAGAGGGCTTCCCTGTTGACCGAGTCGAAGGCCTTGGTTAGGTCGATGAAGCCATGTACAGGTCACGACGCTGTTCTTTGCACTTTTCCTGTATCTGACAGGCAACAAAGATCATGTCAGTTGGGCCACGTGATGGTCTAAAGTCACATTGAGAAAATTATTTGCGCCCAACGTGGGGCTCGAACCCACGACCCCGAGATTAAGAGTCTCGTGCTCTACCGACTGAGCTAGCCGGGCACCTCATACACATTCACACACACACACGTGCACCTCACACACACACACACACACACACACACACATACACACACACACACAGGCATTTATACATGAAGATAAATTAATATTTTATAACATTAATTCACAAACTCTGTCGGTAGTGACAGAAAATTAAAGCTCGTTGTCAGATATTATTTTGTTTTCCATTCTGAAAGTAATATGTTTTCCTTCACTATCCTGTTACAAGTTAGGGCTTTACAGTATTAATATTTTCAGAGAATTTTTAATGCAAGAAAAGACCGACAAAAACTCAAATGGGTATTATTTTTCAATAACAAAATTCTGGTATTTTCATGACAAACTGACAGTTCCAAAAATATCTTAATATCTCTGCTAAATGTACAGTAGTGTAGTCCAGTCGAGCATCACGTCCTTGTCTGACGGGCTGCAGGTAGAGGCGTCTCCAGGTGTTGGACTATTAAAGACGCCACTTAATCATGGGACAATCTCTGAAATTTAGTATTTTTAACTTACTGAATTGTAATCCTCATTCAGTCAGATTTATTAAGTAATTTAGCTGATTATTTGTGTATAAAAGCATACGTTATGTATCTTGTTCTAATTATATTATCAAATTCGGTTTGTTTTGAACCTCAGTTTTAAATAGTGTAAAATAGCTTTCTTCATATATAAGTGACATGGTTGTCGTGAACTCATTTAAATGTGACTTCGTAAATAAATTAATAAATATCTTGGGCTGAACTTTCTCACAGCTCTTGATCGCCAGAAACTGTACCAGAATATTTCACTGTAAACAAGAACTTGGTGCGGTGGTCTTGTGTTTATGTCACTAATATTGGTTGAATGAAACTCACAGGACTCACGGGACCATTAACACTCTCCTCGGATGAAATGACTTACAGCACTGTCCACACTGAAGGCCGAGTGTGTTCCGTGAAGAGAGAGAAAAATAGAAAGAAAAATATGTCATGATTGTGATCCAAGTAGCAACATTTCCCATCTTGCATTATACATCTTTGACATTTGTTGCGCTTCTAAGGCCGGTTTGTACACTTTAGGTATTATATATTGTATAATCACTACACACTACCAGTCAGCTCTCCCCTCCAATAAAACACTGTTGGCAACATCTAGAAACGAAATAGTGTTTAAGGTTTATACTGTAAATATGCAGCTTGCAACAACAGGCTGGAGCAATACAACATAATATTTGTTTATGCAGATTCTACGAGAGATAGAAAATGGTATTTGGGGGAATCAATGAGTCGCTCCTAAAAGGTCTTCCTCCTGTATCCCGTCATCCACCCTCCTGTACCCTGTCCACCACCCTCCTGTACCCCGTCCACCACCCTCCTGTAACCCATCCTCCACCCTCCTATACCCCATCCTCCACCCTCCTGTACCCCGTCTACCACCCTCCTGTACCCTCCTACCCCATCCTCCCACCCTCCTGTGCTCCCCGTCCTCCACCCTCCTGTAACAACCCTTGTCTATCCCCCATCCTGTACCCCGTCTACCACCCTCCTGTGCTACCACCTCCCGTCTCCACCACCCCTCCTGTACCCGTCCTCCACCCTGTACCCGTCACTCCCACCCTCCTGTACCCCATCCTCCTCCCCGTCCTCCACCCTCCACCCCCTGTACCCTGTCTCCACCACCCTCCTGCCCCACCCTCCCCACCCCCTACCCTCCTGTACCCCCATCCTCCACCCTGTCCCCCCCCCTTCCCCCTCCTGTACCCCGTCCTCCCACCCTCCCCTGTGTCCCCGTCCTCCACCCTCCTGTACCCTGTCCTCCACCCTCCTCTCCACACCCTCCCACCCTCCTGGTCCCTCCACCCTCCTGTACCCTCCACCCTCCTGTACTCTTCCTCCCCATCCTCCTCTCCCACCCCTCCTGTCCTCCACCCTCGCTCCTGTCCTCCACCCTCCTGTACCCCGTCCTCCACCCTCCCCCGTCTTCCACCCTCCTGTACCCCATCTTCCCCCTCCTGTACCCCATCCCACCTCCCCTGTACCCCTGTCCACCTCCACCCTCCTCCCCTCCCCCTCCTGTGCCCGTCCTCCACCCTCCTGCCTCACCTCCCCCTGTACTCCCACTCCCCTCCCCCTCCTGTACCCCATCCTCCACCCTCCTGTACCCCGTTCCACCTCCTGTATCCTCACCCTCCCCCACCCCCTGTAACCTCCTCCACCCTCCTGTACCCCGTCCTCCACCCTCCTGTACCCCGTCTCCACCCCCCTCCTGTACCCGTCCTCCACCCTCCTGTACCCCATCTTCCACACCCCTCCTGGTCCTCCACCCTCCTCCACCCTCCTGTACCCTGTCCTCCACCCTCCTGTACCCTGTACCTCCTGTACTCCACCCTCCTGTACCCCATCTTCCACCCTCCTGCCTACCCCGTCCTCCACCCTCCTGTCCCCATCACCCTCCTTACCCCCCCTGTACCCCATCTTCCACCCTCCTGTGTCCCGTCCTCCACACCCGTCCTCCTGTACCCTGTCCACCACCCTCCTGTACCCCGTCCACCACCCTCCTGTAACCCATCCTCCACCCTCCTATACCCCATCCTCCACCCTCCTGTACCCCGTCTACCACCCTCCTGTAACCCATCCTCCACCCTCCTGTACCCCGTCCTCCACCCTCCTGTACCCCGTCCTCCACCCCCCCCTGTGAGCACTGTCTTGTTGTGTGACTAAACTGAAACATAGAATTTATGTTGTTGCTGTTTATTGTGTGTTTGTTTGTTTGTTCGTTTGTTTGTTTGTTTGTTTGTTTATTTGTTTGTTTGTTGTGAAGAGTTTACTTTTAGCTGGTATCAGTTGCATCGCTGAAATTTCGTGTTTTGGCCCCAAGTTAGGATTTGGGGGAAAAGTGTTGCTGTTTCACCTGACTCCTCTGGTTATGGTGTATGACGGGACGAATAAATTAACCCTGAAACTCCTGAACTGTAATTATAACTTTATTAATGAAGCTGTTACTTGCCGACGGCTTCATTAACAAGAAGAGATTAAAAAAAATCACAAATTCTACGCCACAAGAATTACTGGTCATGTTGTTAGCCACATTACTGCTTAATATTTAGTAGCGTTAACCTCAATTTTATCCTTATTTTCCTGTCAATATTTTTTCTTCAATCATTTGCTACGTTAAGTAAAGAATAATTAACTATCTCTCGTAAATTGAAACTTGGAATTTATGGCCATTCCTGATCTCAAACTAAACGTCTAAATCTCAGTTCAAAAGACAAAGTTCTAATCCGGTGTTTTTTTTTACCGTACTGATGATATTGTTCATTATCATACGATTTCCAACTTTTTATTTCATGTCATAATAATTCTCTGTTTTTATTGGACAATTTTGAAGATCTGAGCTTCTTGAGTTTGTTAGCAGCATTATATGAAGACATCCAGGCTTGGTCCTAGCTCCGCCGTCAGCCTCTTTCTAACTCCAGGTCACAAGAGAGAGTGAAGAAGGAGGCTGATGGTGTGTTAAGATGAGGCAGGTCACAAGAGAGAGTGAAGAAGGAGGCTGATGGTGTGTTAAGATGAGGCAGGTCACAAGAGAGAGTGAAGAAGGAGGCTGATGGTGTGTTAAGATGAGGCAGGTCACAAGAGAGAATGAAGAAGGAGGCTGATGGTGTGTTAAGATGAGACAGGTCACAAGAGAGAGTGAAGGAGGAGGCTGATGGTGTGTTAAGATGAGACAGGTCACAAGAGAGAGTGAAGGAGGAGGCTGATGGTGTGTTAAGATGAGACAGGTCACAAGAGAGGAAGGAGGAAGGTGTGTTAAATGAGGCAGGTCACAAGAGAATGAATGAAGGAGGCTGATGGTGTGTTAAGATGAGGCAGGTCACAAGAGAGTGAAGGAGGAGGCTGATGGTGTGTTAAGATGAGGCAGGTCACAAGAGAGAATAGAGAAGAGAGGCTGATGGTGTGTTAAGATGAGGCAGGTCACAAGAGAGAGTGAAGGAGGAGGCAGGTCACAGAGAGAATGAAGAAGGAGGCTGATGGTGTGTTAAGATGAGGCAGGTCTAGAGAGTGAAGGAGAAGCTGATGGTGTGTTAAGATGAGACAGGTCTGAGAGAGTGAAGGAGGAGGCCGATGGTGTGTTAAGATGAGGCAGGTCACAAGAAGAATGAAGAAGGAGGCTGATGGTGTGTTAAGATGAGGCAGAGTCACAATAGAGAGTGAAGAAGGAAGCTGATGGTGTGTTAAGATGAGGCAGGTCACAGAGAATGAAGAAGGAGGCTGATGGTGTGTTAAGATGAGGCAGGTCACAAGAGAGAATGAAGAAGGAGGCTGATGGTGTGTTAAGATGAGGCAGGTCACAATAGAGAGTGAAGGAGGAAGCTGATGGTGTGTTAAGATGAGGCAGGTCACAAGAGAGAGTGAAGAAGGAAGTTGATGGTGTGTTAAGATGAGGCAGGTCACAAGAGAGAAGGCCAGTTTGGTGAGGGAGATGGGGAGGAACTCGAGGATGAATATAATGGTCGTTTGCCTCGACACAGACGTCTAGAAAATTGCAAAAGTTTCTTCATAAATTACTTGTGATAATAAAAGAGCTCTTATCCCGGGATGAAGGGATGTGGTGGACCTAAGCAGAGTGGTGAGTGACACAGCAGGGGTGGTGGAGCAGCCACATGGGAGATCAACACCCACTGATGGACATGTGAAATTATTGGATGGTGTATATATTTATGATGGCTAGATTAGATGTGCCTGGAATGATTCAGGTTATTTATGGAAATATTTTGACAGAAATCGTTGAATATTCATTTTATTCAAGAGTTTATTGATTGGAAGAAATTCCCATGTTTTCAATAAATTATTTTTGTATATTATTTGAGGAAATAAGAGATTTCTTGCCAAATATGTGAGGTGACAGCACTTGTGTATATGTTAATGTGTGTGTGTGTGTGTGTGTGTGTGTGTGTGTGTGTGTGTGTGTGTGTGTGTGTGTGTAAGACGAGTACCTCGGGAACAGTACTTGTTTGAGCTCCGAAGTTTACCCGTCAGTCTGTCATCCTGATAACTTCCTGCTCTTCGAAGTCGGTTTCATTAGACGTCAAGGTCAAGAAAAAGTTAAAATATATATTTAGAACCAAACATAGTATAATTTATACTCTGCAACATCACGTTTCTTTTGTCTGTATCTATGTCAGACTCTTACCGCACCAACTTTCGAAGAAAAATCTGAGTGTTAAGTTTTAATTTTCACATCAACATTCTGAGTCAAAATTGAACACTTATTATGAGTCTCATTACGAGATTTAATACCCGTGAAGCCAAGGTCGCGGTCATGTCATGCAATATGTAACTCAAAGGTCACGGTCAAACAATCACTGAGTAGGGACAAGATAGTTAATTCATCATTATTTTCATAAATTATATGCTATAAGTATATATTTCGCATACACTTGCGTATTAACCTCTGTATGACTTCCCGTAATTTCACTCACTCCTGAATTTTGTGTCCGTCGTAATTTTGTCTTTAGCAACAACACAAGCATCATCTCCCCAGAGTGAACCTTTTCGAGCACTAGATCTCTCGTCCATGTAGTCGAAAAATTATCTGAATAAGTAAACAGCAGAGCAGTTTTGCAAGATTTACTTTGATTATTGTGCACATATCGATATTTCAAACCTGACACGAGAATAATTTTTTGACGTGATGCGACAACCTTGCTCTCCTTGTTACATGTTGTGCTACATTAGACGTATCCGGTAAAATTGGTCAGGAAAGGCTCGTCAGGCAAGACTGGTCAGATAAAGCTGGTCTGGTAAGGCTTCTCAGGTAAGAACTGCGCAGGTAAAGCTGGTGTGGTAAAGCTGCTGAGGCGAGGCTTGTCAATAGAGAAGTCAGTCGAATTGGGTTGAATCAGATGAAAATAGCCAAGGAGGACGGGACGAGTCACCAGAGACACAGGTCATGCCATACAGCCGTCACACTCCTTAGGTTCTGTCGCTGTGTTGGATAGTGGTCAGTCATCTACCAGGGATCTCTTGTATTCCATTACTTGTGATGTGATTTCAACAAAATTATTGAATTGTTAGTGAGTATTGACAACTGTGATGTAAATAGTGGTGACGACAGTGATGACAACAGTGATATAAACAGTGGTGATAACAGTGATATTTCCCAATTATATTCTTGAGCGCCACGCCAGAAGCTTCCTATGTCTGATGGTTGCGTCTGGGAGGTCAAGGTCACAAGGCTAATAATGAATGACCCAGCTTTGCGGGTCTGTCTGGAAGTCCCCACGCTCGGTCGAGGTTGTTCACAAGTAAAGGACACGAGGTCAAATGTCACACCTTGTATTTCAGTCTATCACTCAAAACTTACCTGTATAAATGATTGTACACTTTTCTATATGGATTCTTGACAACAACTTCTTCTTCAGATAAGAAGTGAATAATTCCTGGATAATTTCGTCAGATCTTATTCTTATTTATTCATTCATTCATTATTCATATCGCTGCACATGAGATGAATTCACGAAGATAAATAATTCAGGTTCAGTTCACATTTACGTATAAATATAATTTTATTCTTAATTATATCGTTAATTTCTTATCTGTTTTATTTGCCGTCAGATGTACTGGCCATACAACCTGTGGAGACATCACCATTGTATGTAATGTAGAGAGATGAAGATGTGGCCTACATACTAAAGAATGTTTGGTCTCCCATTTAGTTCAATATTATAATCTAACTAAATATTTACGTATTATCAAATGTTCAAAATAACATTACATTGATCTTTATAAAATCTGATGTTGGTTAATGAGTCGCCAGGGTTGTGATGCAATGAATCCAATGTGTTCTTTCATTATATCAGGTGTTCGTGTAGAAATATCTGAGAAATTAATTGTAGTTTTCACAGAATTTGGAATATTAACACAGGTGAACCAAGGTTGTTCCGCCCTGTTAGAACTTGCTTGTATGATTAACAGTTCATTCTCAAGAAATTTATTTTCACAAAATTCATCCAAGGAGAGACGTATATAAACTGTTATCACAACCCAGGGACAGACAGGAAGGATCAAGTGTTACTCTGTTATATATCTGTTATCTACTGTTATTTACTCTTATATATCTTTCATCAATAATCTCGAGAGTAATATAGCGAAAATTGGTTATCTCATATGAGTCCAAATTTTATTTTCTTGCTTAATTTATTTTGTCTCTAAAAATTTTATATTCATTTGTGTCTTTCCATTCTGTTACTAAGCTAATATATATGTCATACTGCATAAGATGAAAGTTTATAAATACTGGATGTAAAATTGTGGGTTGATACTGGGATTACAGGCCCTCGTGATACAACTCCACCCATTTAGTTACGCAAATTCAATTTCAAAATTAGCACGACTGAAGGCTGGAGCAGTCAGTGGAGTTCAAGGCAGTGCGTTTGGTTGACTTGTCATGGGATTCTTTAATGACTGTACATCACCGACGGCCTCTGAACGAGAAAGAGCGGTCCAGCAATGTTCAATTCAATTTCAATTGTTTATTCCTTGATAGAGGAAGCGGGATCCTAGTGCTGTCACTAGGTACCCCTGTACAATGACACCAGAAGGATCTGGCAAGTGTGACAAGTATATACAGTATAAATATTATAAAGGGGCTTACTAAAGCCTAAGGAAGGAAGGATATTCCTTTAACACATAATCAATATTATTTACAAAATATCTGGCCAGTATGGGGAGGATCATCGTGTCTCCGTCAGGGGGTCGTGGAGTGGTGGTCCAGCAGGCGTCACGGAAGCGTTGTGTGTGGGGACATCTTAGGAGGTAGTGGATAAGGGTGCTGCTGTCCCAGCATTGTTGTTATTTTTAAGGTGAACAATATCCGCTGTTTTCCCAAAGTTTCAGAAGTTTTCAGAAATGTCCAGCGGCTATTTATATTCTTCAATCGGTTGGACTGGAAGGTTAAAAAAAATTATTTCTACATTTCTGCTTTTAATAAAATTGCCTCGTTACACTCCCGTAAGTGCTGATGCGCACTTTGTTTGGTGGAATTTATTTTGTTTTTCTGGTGAAGTTAATTTAGGTCACAGCTTCACTTTCTTGGTTCTTGCTAAACAAATTTTTTGATATTCAGAAAACCTGGTCGGTGATGTTGTGGTCACAGCTCTGACCTGATATACAGGCAAGTCCGGGGGGTCAACAGATAATGTTTTAATTATCAGACAAACACTGGAGATGCACTTGTCATGTCAGTATCCTGCGGGGAGGGAATGGCTGTAGTTAAATATATAGTGTTTACATGTGACCCAAGTGACCGACACGAGAGACCCCTAGTGTTGGGCGTCACGTGGAAATACGATTGAACTGGATATATATTTGTGTCGTGTACGTGAGTGGATATACATATAGTAGCTATTCTTTATTTCAACTAATTCGATATTGTCACAATCACTTAATACCGTACAGTAACTGACTGCTAAGGGCAGCTAACAGTGTTCCCCTTGCAGTAACCATCAGACGAAGTTAACAATAGCAGCTTAACTATAACTCGTGTTATAGTCCTATTTGTCCATCATCCATATTATTTGTGGTTGTTGTTGTACTTAACTGTTGAACTGATCTATTTCGTCTGTACTCTTCACCTTTTTGTAATTTTGGAGATACATTTTATTATCTTCCAAATTTCTCAAATATTTATGGCCAGATGATGAACTTGGTAGTAGCTGTGTGTGGAGAACTTCAGGCCTGGTCATAGCCCCGTCTTCAGCCTCCTTCTAACTCCATTACTAAGATTTCGTGGTGGATGATAAGATAAGAGAGAATACTGTAGAGGAGGAGGCTTATGGTGTGGTAAGGTGAGACAGGTCACAAGAGGAGACCAGCAGACTGGGTGAGGGGGAATGAGGGACTGGGGATGAAGATAATGGTCGTTTGCCTTGACACAGATGTTTGGGAAATTGCTAAAGTTTCTGGTTAAAATGTTGGTAATGATCGGAGGAAACTCTCGTGCCGGAATGAAGGAATATTGAGAACGAAGGTTATTTTACCCTGATAAACGCTGTTGATAATATAAAGGAATGAATCTGGTTCATCCCGATGGTTTTGTTTAGATATTTGTCAGACTTCATCTTGGTCAAACCCAGTCTCAGGGCCCATACTGTTACTTGTCTTCCCTAAAGGATTTCAGGTTTCTTACGATATTACGCCAGAGTCTGAAAATATTTCCTCTCTAAATTCTCTTTGACAAACACACGAAGGTAACGTTGTAACAGTTTTCTTACTAGTGAACAGTAAAATATTTTTCCTACTGTGTGTGGAAAAAAGTTTGGAGTGTTGAAGCAATTTTAGTCCTTTCAGTGTCAGAGTTAGTAAAGGGAGCCGAGTCTAATAAGAGAGATGTTCTGAACATGGAGAGTGATATTAGAGTTTTGTGCATCAAATTAAGCACCAAAGTTTACACATTGGCACAGCAACTTGACACTAGTAATACTGTGTAACTGGGACCCAGTTGCCACGTCACTCTCTTGTACCCTGCGATTATAATCACTATAAATACCACACTCATCCACACTCTGAGAGAGCTTTATAACTAGCCTGGATTGATGAGCCTCCTCACCATTTCTCGATCACCGTTATATACGAAATATGTAGTCTAGTTTATATAATGATTTTCGGCTTCACTCGCTGGCGTTACCAAGTACGTACTGTACCTCGTCAATATGTGTGTGTGTGTGTGTGTGTGTGTGTGTAATAATAATAATAATAATAATAATAATAATTAACGGTTTATTGAAAGAGCTTGGCAGCCAGAAGGCTGAAAATATACAGTTACATATTTGGGGAATGGGTTACGAATTACAAATAATATACAAGTAACATAAGTGACACAAATAAGACATATAATAACTAGATGTGGAAAAGCTCAAACTACAGTTCATTTCAACATAGTGACAGTGTAAGGAGCAGTGTTTACTGGGAGTGAATACACTGATTTATTACAAGTTATTGATAATTTTTACAATGGTTGGGACTGGGCTGTTCTTATAGCGATCAGTTCGTGCACGTATGGGCTGGATGCGGTTGTGGTGTCGAACAGCAATTCACGGACAAGGGATCTCAGGTGGTAGTAGGAGCCGGTGTCGGGGATGGTGTAGAACCTTCTTACCAAATTTGCAGATGAGGTCGTGGTGATGGTCAGTGAGAGTCGAAAGGGTCAGTGTGTTCAGCGCTTCTTGATATGTGGAGTAGGAAGGGGAGAGAATAATCTTGCATGCCCTCTTTTGCACTTTTTCTAGGTGTTTACGTTGTGTGGCATTTAGGGAGGAAGACCAGGTGGGGGAGGCATAGGTGAGCTTGGGAAGTATGAATGTTGTGTAAACACTGAGGAGCTCGTGTGCAGGAACTCCGAGGGACTTGAGTCGGCGGAGGAGGTGGAGAAGGAAACTGGAGGATTTGACAACTTCAGTGACGTGTGGTTTCCAATTTAGTTTGTTGTCTATGGTGACGCCGAGGAGCTTCGTGGAATCTAGAACCTGGAGTGTGTTCGGACCTAGAGTAATGGAAGGAGGTGGGACAATGTCGGAGGAGAGGTTGATGTGCATAACCATGGTCTTGGTATGGTTGATGGTGACATGGTTGTTGGTGGCCCAGTTTTGGAGACTGTTCAATAAATCCTGAAGGGCGGTATAGTTGGGAGCAGAATTGTTGACGCTGATCCCAATGGCAGAGTCCAGGAAGACAGTGTTGTGGCGATATAAGTGGACTACAGTATATCAGCATAGTGTTATGTAGATGACCCATGGTAAAAGCACTAAGGTGTTTATACAGTGTAGGTGTAACGTTAAGGCGATTACCCAGCTCCCTTCTTCAATGACCTTGAGGATGTAGCTGAGGCAGTTCCTGTCATATCTCTTATTGCGTTGGTCACTGTCGCGTCCATCATTCTTGAGTCTTTTAGCGAACCCGAGGTCTATTATGTGTGCGGTATATGGACGGCAGGAGGCGTCGATTATAATGTTCTATTCGTGTAGGTCCCGGTGAGCGTAACCCTTGGCGTGGAGCTGATCGAGTGCCTCACTCATGGAGGTGAAGGCCTCGAGGCACTCTTCTGTAGAATGTGACTCTAAAAATTCGTCAACTGTGACGCCGCTACAGTACTCCATAACCAATGCCTGAGGGTCTTCACTGGTGACGCCATAAAGGACAGGGGCACCACCAGCCCCATTAAGATGGTAGAGAGCCAGGGCCTCGGCCATGAGAGACTGGCCCTTGAGGGAGGTCTTGGCGACGGCCGGGACTACCCCTCCATTGGCCAGCTTGAGACTCACAAGATGGGCTATGCCGTACGCTCCCCATCCTAACACTCTCTGGTTCGTGATGTCGTTATAACTGACTCGAGGAAGGTGACTGTCATTCATCTTAACTGCTGGAGAGTCTTGGGAACTGCTACTGCTGAGGTCAAGGTCGCTGCTGTAACTGATGGACACAGTATATTCGAAGATATCAAGAGCATCCATAATTAACAAAGTCCCGAGCACTTACTAGCGTTCAGCCTTAAGAGATCTGAGCCGAGAATAATGTAGTAAGAGGTGGAATATTGTGTGGTGCAGTGTAGTGTAGTAGAGTTGGAATATTGTGTAGTGTGGTGTAGTGTAGTTATTATAGTGATGGTGGTAGTTGTTTAGTGGTGGTGATGGTGGTAGTTCAGGTGTGTGGTGGTGGATGTAGTGATGGTGGTGGTAGTGATGGTGGTAGTGATGATGGTGGTAGTTAAGATGTGTGGTGATGGTGGTAGTGATGGTGGTGGTAGTTAAGATGTGTGATGGTAGTAGTGATGATGGTGGTAGTGATGATGGTGGTAGTTAAGATGCGTGGTGATGGTGGTAGTGATGATGGTGGTAGTTAAGATGCATGGTGATGGTGGTAGTGATGATGGTGGTAGTGATGGTGGTGGTAGTTAAGATGTGTGGTGGTAGTTAAGATGTGTGGTGATGGTGGTAGTGATGATGGTGGTAGTGATGGTGGTGGTAGTTAAGATGTGTGGTAGTTAAGATGTGTGGTGGTAGTTAAGATGTGTGGTGATGGTGGTAGTGATGGTGGTGGTAGTTAAGATGTGTGGTGATGGTGGTAGTGATGATGGTGGTAGTTAAGATGCGTGGTGATGGTGGTAGTGATGATGATGGTAGTGATGGTGGTGTGTGTGTGTGTGTGTTTGTGTGTGTGTGTGTGTGTGTGTGTGTGGTAAATTTCACTTTTGTGTTATTTTATTCAAAAATATATTTTTCCTGCTTAGTTATTCGTTGATCCTATAGTTATTGACGTCATCCCGATAGGTTCACCAGCATTAATGTAAGTCAGAGTCACGGACGGTGAAGGACTCGCGGCCTCCAGGTGTGTGACCGAGGCGCTGATGACAGGTAGTCGATAACAGGATGAAGACGAGATGGGGAAGGAGAAGCAGGATGGAGAAGATGAGGTGTGGGGATGGAGAAGAGGGGGGATGGAGAAGAGGAGGTGAGGGGATGGAGAAGGGGAGGTGAGGGGATGGAGAAGGGGAGGTGAGGGTATAGAGAAGGGGAGGTGAGTTGGGAAAAAAGAGAACTGAGTGAGGATGAAGAGATGAGTTTAGGGAGGGGGAGTTAAGTTCGGGAATGGAGGGTGAGTTGAGGGAGGAGAAGTTGAGTTAGATGAAAGGGAAGCAAATTGGAGAAGAGGAGGTGAGGTAGAATGGCAGGTAATTACCATGGGAGGGTACGGAGGAAGTAGGGAAGCAGAAAAGGGGAAATAATTGCCGTAAACCCCAACAAAGATTGCTGGGAAACTAGTGAACTTCTTCTATAAATTGTTAGTGATGATAAGGGAGAATTCTTGGTCCGAGAAGAAGGGATGTGGAGGACCTTGGCCAGACGAGGGTGGGTGGAGCGAGATCAACACGGGGGCGACAACACCTTAAGAGGGAGAGAAGAAAGAAACATTGGGTCGAGTTTCACGCTGGGGAGAGTAATGTTAAAAACTTGATGTCATTGAATTTTTAATACACGGGTACAAGGAAACATTTTATTCGTGTTTTGTTGTTGTCTTTCGATTTCAGCAAGAGGCACTTTATTATTGTAACTAAGAATGCAGAAATATATAAAAAATATTTTGGTATATAGTTATAGCCTGATAATGCTGACTTTCTCTCTGTAAAGGGTACTTCTTAGGTTTCTGACTAAAGGCACACTTTTTTCTGTGTGTTTTATACTGGCAGGGAATTCTCGGTGTAAACTTTTCTCTCTACGTCTAGAATATTTTCCTTCTCTCGTATGTGGGGCGCATTTTTTTTCTTTTTATATTTATTTATAATTTTTTCTTAATCTTTTCAGGGAGGAAAAATAACGATTTATATTTTTTGGCTTTCTGGGAGAGCGTATTTTTTGCCTCTACTGAATCGTTTTTTTTTCTTTTTAATGGCACATATTTTAGTTCTTCAGAGATTCACTCAAGGTCTCATATTACATGTTTGTAACACCTTTTTTCGTTCTTTTCGAGACTGTGTTGAGGAAAAAGGTTACAACATTCTTTTAATGGAACGCTACCCAAGTTCATCCCAATTTTAGAAATTTTCAACTTTACCAAGTTTTGTTTTCAATTTCCTGTTAAATGTTATTCGGCCGACGGATTTAACATATATGGTAACCAGTGACGAAGCGCTAAAGGTGACCTAATCCTTGTCCTACCTTAGGTACTGGTACAAGGGGTTCAACAAGTCAAAGAGGTAGTCAGAAAAAGCAAGGTTATCACGTGAAATGAAACACGTCAGACATACTGTATATGGTACTATCATGTATTCTGTGGCCTGGGCCATTACGAATGATTACACTATTGTGACAACTTGTCTTTGGGTTGTCAGCTCCCTCATACACTCTCTTCATCTCAAGTATTAAGCGGATCACTTAAAATAAAGACTCATCTACACAGTAAAAAATAAAAACAAATTATTAACCTTGATGGCAAATTTTTAAGGGTATATGAATACCAATAAACCCTTACTGAATCGATAGAAAGGTTATATAATTCTCTAAAACCTTACTCTACAAAAGGGTATATAAACATCAATACATTTAAAACCCTTAGATTGAAAAAGAGATTATTAAGGTGAAGAGAAACCCAATGAAAATAACTCCGCATTATCTTCCTCACCTTTTGTGCGTACACGCGTCTTTCCATTATACTGCGGACACTGTAAAAAAGCAGTACCACAAACACTATAGGTGACATCACCGTATATAACCGAGTGTCACAGTGCTAGGAGTGTGAGACTCCTGACCGTTGGTGCACACTTACGGTATTATACTTCACTTTCTAGCACCCCCACGCACTTCACCAACACTGTCACTCTCTAACAAACTCATTGTCACTTAAAATATTCTCCTTTTATTACACAAAAATAGCTACAAATGCAGTCATCATCTTTGCTTACCAACCGGACAGAGAATTAGATTCCATGGCGAGATCAGTGCTGCTCAGCGTGACACTGATTGCCTGTGTAGCCCGGCGCCCATTGGCTTGCTTGGCATATTCGAACTGAGGATGTTTTAAATATCTTCCCTGATCCCACATTTCTTTCTTTCCTTTCTTATTTAATTTTCTCCCCTCCTCCCCATGTCCAGGTGTACAGTAGAGGTACTTAGGCTAAACATGATCATTTATATTGGATGTTACATGTTAAGACATTAAAATAATAATATCATAATCATTTCCATCTTTTCTTCATCACACATCTTCATGATTATATTCTGCTAAGATGATCCAAGTAGCACATGTAATTAATCAGAAACATTTTCAATTCAAATTAACTTTTTCAGTTCATTAATTTACAAAATAAATTAAGAGAAGCAGTGTGTGTTGTCGTCAAAACTCTTGGTGAAAACTTTAATGATGTTGTATGCCATAAGTTGCAATAGAACTAATTGTATTCTAATAAACTGCTGTTTAGGTCATTTAAAGTTAAATTTGTGGTGATTGATGTCTCAGTATACACTCAGTGTTATATTCCAAGCAGTTCACAAAGAATCAATTGAGGATATCTTGAGATAAAAATAAAAAATATCCTCAGGTGATAATGTAAAACCAATTGCAACTTACAGGTATTTTCGACAGCAATATACCCTAACAAGTCCGATTTTATTTTATTTTATATATCAAGAGGTAGTTTGCAGTAAATGTACCCCTTTCACCTAAAAAAAATTACACCCTACAATTTTTACAATGTAATTGGCAAGTCACTGATACGATGTCATCGAGGCTGTAGAACTGACTGGGAAAGTTAGAAGACCTAGACTGAATTGTTTCCACGTGAGCAATAATGTACAAAGCGTGAGTGAGAAGGAAGCCATCACTCGAGGACATATTAGTTATAAACCCAGAAGAGCAGCTCAAAACAACAGCAACACCTAAGTAACACATGAAACAGTAATGTAATAAGTTCATGGTGTTATACGAGACCCATAACAGTTGTCCAGTATGATATACTCTCTCTCAGTTTCAATTATAGGTGTATTATTGTTGTTGTAGAATTGATGTTCAGCTTGCTGCTAATGAATGTGGTATATTTGCCACGGCCTGCATAACACTGCTAACCCGTTACCTAACCCAGATGGCAACAGTGGAACATCCATATAATATGCTAGGTGATAAGATTTGAGAACAGTATTTTGCTAATGCAGTCATCAGCCTTTAACTGTACAATTTACATTTCTTATTTGCCACCTGTAGCTGATGTTTACACCTGTATCATTCATCATTGAGCAATAACGTATTCTTGTGCATTGCATCACCTATAGAATGAACTGCAATAATGCCATCACTAGGCATGTGCGTATAGTGAGCATTAATTTGCCGTTTCCACACGCTTATCACAACTGATGGTGTATATAGAAGGTCGTTCATGTTGACGTTAAATTTTGATTACTACGATTTAACAGCAAAGGTCTTTAAATGCGTAACATGGGTAGTATTTACACTAGTCCATCAACAATTAGAAATTATAAGAGATCGAATTCAGTATGGTAGGAGTGGCTAAGTGGAGGCAGACTAGGTAGGAAGGAGGAAGGCCAGTCATCTGTGAGGAAGTTAGAAGACAAGAGAATGGAGGTAATGGCCGTTTGCCTCGACACAGGCGTCTGGAAAATTGCAAAAGTTTCTACATAAATTGTTGGTGATAATAAAAGAACTCTTGTCCCGGCATGAAGGAATGTGGGGGTCTTAGACAGTGGTGAGGAACACACTTGGGACGCACGGTGCGGTTCACGCTGAGGGAGAGGAGCCGTTGTGTTTGGCGTTTATGATACAAAGACGGAGAATTTCCAGTATTTGAGGAAGACCAAAAAAGACTCGAGGGTGAATCAGGAAAAGCTTGGGGTTCATGGGATATGTACAATATCTGTTTAGTCCTCTATAACACAACGAGGCAACATTAAAAAACATCAAGTAATTCCATAATTTTTCTATTGTCTGTTGACGATCTTAGTAGACACATTAAACTCAATGACAATTTCGTGTTTCCGGGAAAATATAAAGTCTGTTACATTGCTAATTCAGTAAGAGTGAATGCCCGCTGCACCGTAAACAACATTACTTATCCGGATCATTTATATTGCACTATGTCAATTACAGTTGTCATATACCATTAAAACATCTAAAACATCATTACGTAAGCAATTAGCGTCGGGTCTTTCTCATTTTGAATTTATTTATATACACAGTACAGTACAGGTATAGACGTAGGTGTCACGCAAAGTTGAAATAATCGGCGATTGATTTATATAGAGCAACTGACTCTTTTGCTATAAGAACATAAGAATGGAGGAAACTGCAGCGGGCCTATTGGCCCATACTGGGCAGTCCCGTTTATAGGAATAACTGTTATTTTTATTTCTACAATTTAATGGAAACCAATTAATTTATTGCAAATTTCCTCTGTTTCATTTAAGTTGTCGTTTACCATCATAAGACAGCCATATTATACCCAATACGATAGATAAATTTAGATACTAATCAGAAGTTCCAAAAACACCACACCCTCTCATGCTGTCACTACCTCCTACACCACACACACTACACACCCTCTCATGCTGTCACTACCTCCTACACCACACACACTACACACCCTCTCATGCTGTCACTACCTCCTACACCACACACACTACACACCCTCTCATGCTGTCACTACCTCCTACACCACACACACACCCTCTCATGCTGTCACTACCTCCCTACCATCACACACACCACACCCTCTCATGCTGTCACTACCTTCTACACCATACACACTACACACCCTCATGCTGTCACTACCTCCTACACCACACACACACCACACCCTCTGCTGTCACTACCTCCTGCACCATCACACACTACACACCCTCTCATGTGTCACCTACCATCACACACTGCACACATGCTGTCACTACCTCCTGCACCATCACACACTACACACCCTCTTATGCTGTCACTACCTCCTGCACCATCACACACACTACACACCACACACACACTACACACCCTCTCATGCTGTCACTACCTCCTGCACCATCACACACACTACACACCCTCTCATGCTGTCACTACCTCCTGCACCATCACACACACTACACACCCTCTCATGCTGTCACTACCTCCTGCACCATCACACACACTACACACCCTCTCGTGCTGTCACTACCTCCTGCTCCATCACACACACTACACACCTTGCCATGCTGTCACTACATCCAACACTAATATATATATATATATATATATATATATATATATATATATATATATATATATATATATATATATATATATATATATATATATATATATATGAGTTAGTCGAGACCTCGCTGGTGAGTAGACGAATGCAACTATCCATATGTTTGCCTTTGGAATCTTTTGTTGTAGTAAAATAAATAAAATAATTGATGGTTAGGAATTAATGAATTTAATTTCAACCACTTAAAGCTAATGTTTTTCTGACGGGTGTGTTGTGTTTATAGGTGGATGTGGCAATTATGTTTTTTCTTTTTTCTTTTTTAGGTTTATCTGCCTGTCTCTCCATCTCACTCTCCTCTCCTTTCTCTCGCCCTCCAACATTCTCTCTCTCTCATTGTCTACCCTCTCTCTTCATTCCCGTACACCCATTTAGCTCCCCACCCCACTTCCCTCCCCCCTGACCCCAAGCCTGGACGAGCCTGTGTACGCGTATCCCTCACTCAACAGCCTAATGCCATTAACATTCATATTATACAGGCTGGGGCTATTACTCGTTGCATATTCCATCAGCTGCCTTGCATAGTAAGTGGAGTGTGATTGCAATTGACTTTCCGGGCTGTGTTATCAAAAGATTTTTTCTCTTGTACAAAGACCCCGAACTTGCATGTGTCAGGAGTTTCATTTTTACACCGTTTTGATACAGATCAAAGCAAAAGAAAAAATCCTACCCAACGGGGATTAGGTGTTATCCCGTGGTGTTGCTCCACCTGTGGAGGATGGCAATACTGCCTGCGTGTTGATGGTGTTGCTTACCCGCGCGTTGTTTTGTGTGAGCTGCCGTGAGTCATGAAGCTGTGTGTATAAACATCTCTTTCCTGTAATGTTAATTGTGAACAACATCTTCAGGGATAAATTAACTATATATTTTGTCATAATGAATGTATATCTTCTCATGGATGGGGTAATAGGTGTTGAAAGCAAGCGTACTGTGGAGAAGGAAAACTTTTGCAAATGGTGACACAGGACGCAAATGGTAGGTGAGTCAGTTGATGTTTGCACATTAACTTATGAGTGTGAATAAAAGTGATAAAAATATGTAAAGAAGAAAGACAGAGAGCGAAGACAGTCAGTTTGAATGGAGATTTATTGGAGGAAATAAGATGTTTCTGATATTACCTGGGAGTTGTTGTGTCAGGACATTAACCTAGACTCAGTTGATACAGGTGGTACAGTCTTTATGCTGTGAGAACTGTAAGTTCCAGTCCTGCAGCACAAGAAGCGAAGCGCTCTTATGTTACATTTCACTCATAATTATCATTGTGTTGTGTCCATATTATTATACCAAAAGTTGTGACTCTCAGTTACTCTATGTTTAAGGGCGGGTCATCTAGTGGCACCTTCCTGCTGCACTCAGTAACTGAGTCAGGCTAACATCCTAGTGCCTTGTGATATGGTCAGGTTCAGGTTACTTGTAGCCATTCGTAGTACAATTGTTTTCTCCGTCTACACTCTATGGCGTAAGAGGAGTTAAGAACATAAGAACATAAGAATGGAGGAAACTGCAGCGGGCCTATTGACCCATACTGGGCAGTCCCGTTTATACCCAACCCCTATTGCTCATATAAGCATCCAACCTATGTTTGAAGCTATCCAGCGAATTCGAGTTAATGATGATATTTGGTAACTTGTTCCATTCATCCACTACTCTGTTTCCAAACCAGTGTTTACCTATTTCACGCCTGAGTTTTCGTCAGACACTGGCTCTCCCTGTCCCACCTCTTCCTTCATCCTCGCCATCTCTTCCTTTAATTTCAGGTTCTCCAACTTGGCCCCCTCTAATTCTTCCCTGGCCCTCGCCAATTCTTCCTTGGCCTTCTCCAATTCTTCCTTGGCCCTCTCCAGCTTGGCCAACAAACTCGCGCACCCCAGACCACACATAGCACTGGCCATATCTGATAATTATCCCTCGGGAGCTAACCCTGCCATGACCTTTCCCCTAGTGAGGTCAGAACACAACTGTTCATAGTGGTATTAACACACACCTATATATATATATATATATATATATATATATATATATATATATATATATATATATATATATATATATATATATATATATATATATATATATATATATATATATATATATATATATATATATATATTTTATATATATATATATATATATATATATATATATATATACAGTATATATATATATATATCAAGTAAATCACCGTGGGTGCGCGTGGTCCAGGTATATGCTGATAACCACAAGGAAAGAAGAAAACACGAAGTTCCCAAGCGCTTTCGTGTAAATCACATCTTCAGGGGTGAGTACAGACTAAGAAGAAGTACAAAACAAGGTGTATATATACAGAGGAGGGTGAGACCAGGTCCACAATGGTCAGGTATTAGGTAATGACCCTACTAATCTTCAAAAAGCACCGCATCAGTCGGTAGTCAGGTCAGAGGGTAAGCTGACCCAACCTTCTCAAGTTGGATAAGTTTAGGTTTAGGAGGGAGATAGGAAGAAACTGGTTCACAAATAGGGTGGTGGACGAGTGGAACAAGCTTAGCAACTTTGTAGTAAGTGCGGGAACTCTAGAAAGTTTCAAAAGGAGGCTAGATAGATTCATGGATGATAGAGAGTGGTAGTAACTCTCGACAGGAGCTGCCATGCACAGGCCAATCGGCCTATGGCAGACTCCTTATTGTCTTATGTTCTTATGTTCTCACCTGGTAACAAATGCCTCCTCAATATTACCTTGTAATTCAATTGACAGTAGGAACATTATAGAATCTAGTCTCATTAAACATACCGAATCCGTCAACATGAATTTGAGTAATGGTATGCACACACTGGATAATTTCGTAATTAAGAAGATTTGTAACCAGGTGAGAAGGTTGGGTCACTTACCCTCTGACCTGACTACTGACTGCTGCGGTGCTTTTTAAAGATTAGTAGGGTCATTACCTAATACCTGACCACTATGGACCTGGTCTCACTCTCCTCTGTATATATACACCTTGTTTTGTACTTCTCCTTAGTCTGTACTCACCCCTGAAGATGTGAATTACACGAAAGCGCTTGGGAACTTCGTGTTTTCTTCTTTCCTTGTGGTTATCAGCATATACCTGGATCACGCGCACCTACAGTGATTTACTTGCATATATATATATATATATATATATATATATATATATATATATATATATATATATATATATATATATATATATATATATATATATATATATATATATATATATATATATATATATATATATATATATATATGATAAACTGCATATATATATATATATATATATTACTTCATTTTGTCCACAGGCACGGCGCCATCAGCTCGTTGAACAGGCTTTGTGTGAAATATAACAGAGTCTAGAACTGCTTTTAGTGTCCTTGTGGCCTAGCCGGTAAGCGTTCCCTAGTCACACCCAGTAGGTCGAGGGTTCGATTCCTTGCTGGTGAGGTCGTTGATTATATATATATATATATATATATATATATATATAGTTCCAATGTTTATTCAGTAATTTCAATATTTACCGGGACATGTTACTGTTGTTTCAATTTTAATTTTCGTTTATTGCAAACATGTTATTTTTTCCAAAGTCGAGCTCTGAGTAGAAATGAATAATTCCGAATAATAATTAGCATACATTTTGCAAGTTTTATTTATTCTTTGGCCAATTTTTCCCGTATTCACTGTGAACGAATATTGCTGTACAAATTACTCGCGGCAGCATAAATATGTGAGGTACAATGTGGCCCTAAACTTAGGTTCACAATCGAGGTCACGCCTAGTAATTGTTTGTTCCTACATCACAAAAAAGAATCAGTTTAACAATAAACTGTTAGTTTTTCATGTAGGTAAAAAATGGTAAGTCAATACAGTCATATTCCCAATTGGTGCACATGTGATACAAAATTAGATGTACTGTAAATTGGTCCAAAGTTTTTCTCCGGGGGGAAATGAGCTCTTTTAATCAACAAGGGAGATAAAAAGTCTCCTCCGGGCAAGTGAAGGGAAGGACCCAAGACCTTAAGAAGCCGAAGCCTTTTAATTACTTGCTTCATCCTCCTTACTTCCCGTCATCAAAGTGAGTGAGCGACCCCCCCCCCCGGCGCCATAGACTCGTATATTGCGTCCCCCCTCACCGGCTGTGCCGCTCAAATAATTATTCTTTAAAGGATAGTGGCCGGGGATAGAGACATGGGGTGGACCTGTGTCACAGACCTTGCGTGTGCTGGGGTCTAGTCTCTCTCATGTGTTGAGACCTGCCGCTCTGTGTACCCCTCTCTTATAATGGACGCTAATACACACACGCGCGCACACACACACGAACCCGCTGCCAATACAGGAGGTGAAATACTCCCATTGTGAAAAAAAAAATTTGCTAAATAATCATACGAAGCGTTGCTTGCTTCATTGATAAGGAGAGACACAATAAATAATTTTGTTTATAAACCATCAAAAAAAAAGAAGGAATATGACACTCACACATGTACTAACACCCATATTTATAGTTACTCGTACTGAACATTCATCACAATCACATCCACAAATTTTTATTTTGCTAGAATTTCGGAGACAGACAGTCCCTGACACAGATGTAGATAATCACACACAAGATTTTCTCGTTTGACACAGTCGGTCAGACAAGGCAAATAAAATATGGCGATAACCAATGCCGCAAAATAGTTATAAACTTAAGGCTACTGGCAATTATTGTTTTTTAATAACGAAAAGATTTAATGTACGTAGTACATGAACTTAATCTTAGGTTAACACTGTGACAGCAGTGTTCCTAAAATTAACAGATTCAATAATATTCTTGTAAACAATTGATTTGCATAAAATTGTTTTACAAACATTGTTTTAAACAATTCTATGATCAGATACTGTACCTCTGTTTCATTTTAGTATTTAAGTCCTTGGCCGTGTGTCCAATGTAAACTTTTTTACATTAGTTACACATAACTCCCTGAAAATATGAATAATTACGGGGGTGTTTGAACCTTTTTATGTTTCTATTTACAATAAGTTAATTGTATAATATCTAAAACATTTGTTTTAGTATCCAAGAATGTTTTTAAAATCCTGATTATCAAAACAATGAAGAAGGTGAAGCTTGTGGTAAGTTCGTCGTCCGTAAGACAAAGTTCAACACCATCAACAAGTATTGATAAATTCTTTGTAATGTCCAACTGTAATGACTTGCGTACAGTGTAGATGGAAGAGGGGGTGTAGTAAGAGGATTTTGGGGCCGTAGGGATGATAGTACCATCAAGTGCAGTGTAGGACTTTTGACTCCCTGAGTAGAAACGAGCAAGACACCGACACCGGGAAGCCTTACACGGCGGAAAGTCACTCAGGAACCAGCAGGGAGGAAGACAAGAGAGGGAGAATGTTTTTGTCTTTTTATCGCATTAATTGTGTAAGTAGTGAGTTGCGGGTGGTGCTTGGGAGTGAAATGAAGTTAGTAGTATTAAACTTCATGTGGTGAGGTGCTCGTGAAGTTGGCTGATAGTGTGTGACTGCCAGGTAATTAGAGAGCGTGAGGGCGAGGGAAGTAACCTGTGCTGAGAATACCAAGGAACAAAGGAACGCTTAAGGACCGCATAATATTTAGAACAGTGGTTCTCAACCTTGTTTGCCCCATGCACCCCTTTCACCATATGTCAGGATGTCATTCCCCCCTCCTCTCCAAGATTGTCTGCCTCAAAAAGTGCATTCCAAATAATATGCATATAATACTGAAAATCCTTTATTTTTCCATATTAGTACATATACATTTACAATTTTACATGGATTATTTTTATAGTGGAGTTTTACAAATTAAATGCCAATTGAAAATGTTGATGGATTCATAAAACTTGAATAAAAGTAAAATAGTTTTTTTTACATTTATAATGAATTACTTAACAGACCAAACTGAAGCATAATGCAATAAACAAAAAGTTCAATAAACTACCAGGATATTGTAAATTTGTAATTAATTTTATTCAGATGAAGATTACAGTCAATGAGAAACCTGTGATTGTTTTTTCTTCGCCAATTCTGGGATACGCGGAGGAGTGCTTGAAAGGGCACAACGCAGGTCATTTTCTACCTCTAATCTACTACGGTGCTTCGTTTTAATTTGCAACAGAGTTGAAAAGCCTGACTCGCAAAGATATGTCGACACAAACGGAATCAATGCACGGATAGCTCTTTCTGCCACTTTTGGGTAGGAATCGCACATCAAGGGCCAAAATTCTGTGATTGATTTCTCATCGAACATATCTCTTGTTTCCGAATCAGTTTCCCACCCCCCCCTCCTGAAAACCTGAATTCCCCCCTGGTTGAGAACCCCTGATTTAGAACGATGTCATCAGCCCCATGTTAGACTGCACGGCGCCCCAGCAACGTCATTATGTATTTGATAAACTGCTCTAATATTGATACACCCTCGTCATTATCACGGAAAGACGTAACTACATTTCATATCATATTGTATTATCCATGACATCAGGCTTGTGTTGAAAATGGTTGTTTTTTGTATAGAACATCGTTGTCAATAAATTCTTTCGCCCTTTTTATGCTAAATATATGATGAATAAAGTCATCAGTTGTCAGGAAACATAAACAATAACTCAGTGATTTTCATTTGTGACGCTTGGGTTGAAGAGCTGAGTTTCGGCCAAAGTTTGACTAAGTTGCATCACCTTTACTTGACCTCCTCATCTGTCTCTATGTTTTTTTCAGACTTTTCTTTACACGAGGCTCAGTGTATCTTGACTGTAAAATCTACTGTATATCAAATCAGTTATCGAATATCAGTACATTAATTGAATTGAATTGAAACAGTTTATTTAGCCAGAAAAACACAGATACAGAGTGGATAATAATAACAATATTAACATGGCTGAGCCAGTTGAGAACCTGAGCTCTCCTGGAGGCACCTGATATATATACTATACATTTATCTCAAGGAAGTATTATGTAACATTTAGTATCATCTGGAATAGTACAATAGCATGGTGGTAATAAGAACATCTCATAATGTTATTTTTTTATTATTTATATTATATATATATATATATATATATATATATATATATATATATATATATATATATATATATATATATATATATTTACAGTGGAATTGAACATAAGTATAATGGGGAAGCAGTACAACATGGGTTGTACAGTATTAAGGTTGAACAAGAGGACAGAGCTGTCAGGATTATGTCTAGTTGGCAAATATATTTATTGCAATGGTAATTTCTTATCTATTTACATGATAATTTCCAATAAAACGGTTTTGATGGTACAATAAAGTGTGTGTGTGTGTGTGTGTGTGTGTGTGTGTGTGTGTGTGTGTGTGTGTGTGTGTGTGTGTGTGTTATAATACATATAGTCTGCCATAATTGGTAGGGGGTATGGCGTAATCAATGGTAATCACAGGTACAACTTTTCATATAAATTTGTCAATTTTTGCTGCTGTTATGTTGCTCACAAGTATGGGTCTCACATTATAATCTTATATAATTATTTATTTATTTATACTTCAAGACGCACAAACGCGGACGGACGGACGGACGATAGACAGATTTGACAGAAGAAAGATTAGACAAATTAAACAGACAGACATACAGATTAGACAGATTAGACATACAGACAGATTAGACAGATAGATTAAACAGACAGACAGAAGGCTTAGAGACAGATAGATTAGACAGATAAACAAACAGACATATTAGACAGACAGGCAGATAAATTAGATCGACAGACTGACAGATTAAACAGATAGATTAGACAGATAAACAAACAGACATATTAGACAGACAGACAGAAAGATTAGGTAAACAGGCAGGCAAAGAGGCAGCCATACAGATTAGGCAGACAGGCAGACAAACAGACAGGCAGTTAGGTAGGTAGGTAGGCTGGCAGGTGGGTAGGTAGGTAACAGGTAGGTACTGTAGGTATCGTGCAGTACATGGTCTTACCTGTTCAGTTAGTAAGTATTATTCATTACTGTTATTTACAAATATAAAAAACAAAAATGTACTAAACATTTTCTCTTTATATATAATGATAACTACAGATAATATGTGTTTAAACCTCAGCGTCTTTCAGAAATGGATGGGTGTAGTTCGTAGCACCCTTGAGGAACATACATACATACATACATACATACATACATACTATTGTACAAAACTAAACAAATATTGTATTATAAATACTTTTTTTAACTTTCAATGTCACAATATCCTGACCCCTAGCGTCTGTCAGACACATCCTTTGTGACCTCTACTGTTTAACTTTCATCCTTTTGCGCTATCGGTCACAGGATGAGTATGGGGTGCACATTAAACTAGCTGCCGCATGTGTCAAAATTCAAAAGCGGATCCCCGCCATTTTGACCACACACAACACTACACAACACCACACCACACCACACACACACAGATAGATGATCAGTACGGATGAGCCTCGACCTGAGCCCTGACAGAACGTTACAGTTGCACTACTCGTCAGGCCGCGGTTAGGAAGTATATGAGAGTGATTTGGGAAGTTATATTTATGTTCCATATAACATATTTATGGTTTATTCACCTTTCTAATGATTTTTTCGATAGTGAATTGAATTGAAACAGTTTATTTAGCCAGAAAAACACAGATACAGAGTGGATAATAATAACAATATTAACATGGCTGAGCCAGTTGAGAATCTGAGCTCTCCTGTAGCCACCTGATATACAGTATACTATACATTTATCTCAAGGAAGTATTATGTAATATTTAGTAACTTCTAGAATAGTACAATAGCATGGTGGTAATAAGAACATCTCACAATGTTGCCACGGTTATCACTTCAATATTTATTTTTTAATTTATTTATTCATTATTGTTATATTTTTATTTATTTTATAAGTATATGCATAAATTACAGTGGAATTGAACACAAGTTATAATGGGGAAGCAGTACAAGATGGGTTGTACAGTATTAAGGTTGAAAAAGAGGACAGAGCTGTCAGGATTATGTTGGCAAATATATTTATTGCAATGGTAATTTCTTATCTATTTACATGATAATTTCCGATAAAACGGTTTTGATGGTACAATAAAAGCAGGTACTGTAAATATAGTAGGTATTACAATAAATATTAATACTTAGACAATAGATATTTTTTAAGAGATGATTTAAAGGAAGGGGGCGTAGTCTTTGCTCGGATGGGTGGGGGTAAGTTGTTCCACACCTTCACACCGTGATAATAACGGAGTATAGATCTTTATGGGTTTATCTTAACTTGTAGCAATTAAACACGTAGGATAATCTTTTTAATCAAGCATCACGAAGTGGACAGGTGTTACTAAATATAACCTTAATATTATTCCTTATCTATCATAGACAAGTAAGATCCTACATATAGGCTTACAACTCATTATTTCTTATTCTCACAGTGATAATTATATGGTTAATTAATTATTTCCTTTACCATTGCCTCTTACAAACGGAATTACCTGTATACCCCAATACCGTTCCTTGATACTTGTGAGTTCCCAGTAAATGCAAACTCACATTACCGTTATCCCCCTACACCTCCTACACGCCCCACCCAACCACCCAACCACACTCCAGTACGACAGTTAAGGGCGGGACGGCTGACATTTATCTGGGAACTTCTCTCGTTCACACAATCCGGAGCTTGTCAGCATTAGTGGCGGCCTGGCGGGTGTATTATGTAGCATAAACTTTTCAGCTTCCAATAGACACTTAAGACTACCCTGGAGGCACCAACACCCCATTAGACGACTCTTGGGGCACCAACACCCCATTAGACTACTCTAGAGGCACCAACAAACCCATTAAACTACTCTAAAGGCACCAACACCCCATTAGACTACTCTAGAGGCACCAACGCACCCATTAAACTACTCTAGAGGCACCAACGCACCCATTAAACTACTCTAGAGGCACCAATACCCCATTAGACTACTCTAGAGGCACCAACACCCCCATTAAACTACTCTAGAGGCACCAACACCCCTTAAAACTACCCTGGAGGCACCAATATCCCTCATGTCATATTTAACAGCGGTTTGCCCAAAGTTTCAAAATGATCTGTTAGAATAGACCATTCCCGAGCGGATAAAGAGGCACTTGACATATTAAGAGAGACTTCATACTGCATTATAATATATGTAGAAAGAAAGAGAGAGAGAGAGAGAGAGGTGCTCTTTATAATAATCTTAATCTCTCTCACTCGTGCTGAATCGCTATCTTAGGTAAATGAGAGAAAGACTTAACAATCTTTTCGTGGGTGAGAGAAGACAGGTGAGGAGGCCATTGTGGTGTGTGGGGAGGAGAGATGGTGCATGGTGGAGGTGGTAGTGATCCCGCAGGCTTGAGTCAACACTCCTGTTAATCACCCACTTGCTACACACATACTTAATTAACCCACTGGCAACTCACTGTTTGATCCACCAAGATTTGCTGACTTTTTTTTTCTTTTAATTCGTCAATAAACGCTTGCGAATGTATATAAGAAGAAAATTGGAGGGATTTTCCTGGTAAGCTTATTAAGTAATGTTTTTAAATTGTTATTAGTTTCATTTCTTCATTTTATTATACAAGATTCTCACTTATGTTCTTTTTATCTCTAAGTCAAGTGTTCCAATGATATGCCATAGTCGAGTCTATTTGTTTAGTATTATTTTTAACCTTGTTCCAGCACGAGAGGTCAAGGTTTAGATATTATAGAAGAAAAAAAAAATTCTGGGTATTAATATCTTGTACTGGAGGTGGAGCTTGGCACCGTCGAGGCTAGATTCCTGGAAAATGAATTTAACTTGTATTTTCCTATTGACAAAGAGAAGACAGACGTACACGGGTGACGGACAGATACCCTCAGATAATCAGAAAAAAATGCTGGTGTACAAAAAAGGAGATCTTGTCCTGCTCTTCACTTAAATATCGATCCAGCAGGAATAATATTTGGGGAAGGGGCTGGTGTGTAATGACCAGAGCCAGAAAATTTATGGATTATAATATTTTTGTCATATTGTAACAATTAATAAGTCAACATTAAAGAAAATTACACCTTTTGCGTTTAGTTTTTGTTTTTATAGTCAGTTGAAGCAAGGTATTTTCATAAATACATTCTTTTACAATTTTAAACTTCCCGCAAATGAAGTTTAACGGAGGTCAAAGGTCACATAATTCTTCAAAAAAAGTTTTGAATATAAATTCTTTTATATACATTAATTAATTGTGACAAAATGCTGTGTCAGAAGATCTCTCGTGATGGACTGCCACGTCTACCTCTTCTCTTCCTTGCTCACACTCGGGCACAGATCTATACACGGACACTCCTCACATATAGTACATTAGTCAGTGAACCAAGGAGCAGGTGATGTTTGCAGATGTTTTGACTGAGTTTTTCTTTTTCCGTCGGTGTTCAGCCTTTTAAATGATGTGTCTGCTTTTCACTCTCTTTGGATACCTCTTATATTAATAGGCACCAAGTAGTTCAACAGTACGAGGGACCTGTTGCAAAACCCAACCAAAAGAGATTTCATACGCAACTCACGACAATCAAACATGTACTCGTATTTCTTGAACGCAAAATGTGAAAATTTGTTGTTGGAATTCCTATAAAAATAACGGCAAAGAGAATAAATTACAGGTTTGTACATTTTATATATATATATATATATATATATATATATATATATATATATATATATATATATATATATATATATATATATATATATATATATATATATATATATATATATATATATATATATATTGTGTTTTGCGTGATTTTGGCATCTAACTGTTCTAAAAAGAAGTTCTGACATCCAATCTAAAAGTTTGGAGGAAATAACTCAAAATTGGTCCACTGCCTTGTGGCAATGTGATCTTGGGACTTGGGTCATTTTCGAACAAATTCCATAGAGTTCCAGTGATTGACTCAGAAATATAATCAGGAAGTTTTAAAACGAGAGCTGCACGTGATGGTGAGCGAGAACACTAATAGACAAGCAGATGGTCACATAGACACAAATGACAGAACAATGATATTATCTTTACGAAATTACCTCCGAGAACTAATTCAGATATTAGGTGTAGTAGCTTGCAGAGAATCAGTCAATGAGCTAATGATGAAAATGTCAGTGACAGACCCTACAAAAGCGGTGATAATAGTGTTTGTTGGCGTGTAGCAGAGCTACCACCGGTCAACGTTATTCACCTGCTTGTAACAAACTCGTACAGAGAAGAGTAACCATGACTACTTATGTCAGAATTAAGTGTACTGTTATTAGGACCTGTTAGCGCGACCTCACGTGTGATACAGAGGTATCACCACAGAGGTATTACCACATTTACACGTGGTAATATAACGAGACTGCGACAGTTGACGAAAGACCATTAACTTTAACTATGGAGGGAAGAATGGTTTGCATGGTGTTACTCTTGTTGATCATATTGAAAGGTTAATTTCGTGCTACAGGTTTCAGATAGGACCCTGAGTCGCTGACCCTGGACTGAATGGTGATGGAGGAGCCTTGGACGTTGGTGAGGAACTTTTACATAGTGTAAATTAGGTGATCCCGGCCGCGTATGCAGTAGCGGTGAGGAACTGTGTTGTGCCTCAGTCACCAGGAAAGCTCTGGGCGGCGCCGTGGAGTCCTGGGTGTTGATTGCGAAGCCTGGAAGGGATTATGTAATATAACATTCTAGCAATGATGCAATTCAATGATTCTTTTATTTACTGCCAGTAAAGAATAGTGTTGTGGAGACTCTCTTGAGGACATTAGAGACGTGTTGACGCTCGTTTTATTGTCACTAACTGAAGGTGGAAAACACAGCGAGGTTGACAAGTGAATTTTGGCTATTTTTTTGGTAAGACTAATAATGGTGTGATTTGTAGAAGACGAGTTTAGCTCAACGTGTAATTGTGGAACATTTATTTTTCCTAAACTGACTGCTGTTGTAGCGGCAACGGCTTACTGTGAGAAATTATTTCCATACTGTTAATTTATTTTTTTTGGTGTGTTTAACCGGAGATTTTTTTTCCAATAGGTGAGGATTTTCAAACGATAAAAAATATTCTCATTATCAGTCAAATAATTTACAGTAATACTGTATTTCCTTATAGACAGGTGTCACTTTTTTGGTTTTATTTCAACACTTTCTTATAAGTTGGCTGAATCCCGAGCAGTTTCTTAAGCTAAGGAACTTGCAACGAAAATGACGATGGATAAATTTCCTACATGAACAAAGAAAATATTCATAGAAGCAGTATCTTTTTATTCCTTTTGATTTATAAGTTAAACATTGCAACCTGTGTGGAGGAAATTGAGGTCGTGGTAATGGTGTAGGCCGGGGTGTGAGTGTGTTGTGTGTGTGATCAGTGGTGGTGTAAGCCGGGGTGTAAGTCAATGACGGTGTAGGCCGGGGTGTGAGTGTGTTGTGTGTGTGATCAGTGAACCATCAGAGTACTCGCTTCTTTCTATGGGTTAAAATATGGTTTGTTTCCATACTATGAGTGACATGTCTTTTTGCCCCGTTGTAGCCTAGAACAGTTTGGTGGCCTTGGTAACGTAGGCAATGTATACTGATGAACGCAATAATTATCTTCTTTTCCCTCCTCCTAAAATGCAAAGGGATATAAGTGATTGCAAAAGTAAAAATGGAAAGAAAACACGAAGCAAATAAAGCCATCAAATTATTCTATATTGCATTACCTTTGAATGGTTTAAACGCGGACAACATTGTTTATCACTTAGGAATTGACAGAACGCCGAAGAAGATGAGTTGGAAGGTATCAATGAACCAATACCCTGAATCACCTATCACATTCATGATAACATATCGATTAACACTGATGCGGTTGACGTAAGAGTTCAAATTAATATCCTTCCCTCTCAGAATGATAGGATGTGAATCGGTAACTCATAGGAAAGGAAATTGTTCTCGGTCGCAGGTAATTTTGTTAACATAATTTAAATTTTCTTTGAGGTTTTTTAATTATAATTACCAATGAGGTGATTTTCGAATAAGAACAAGTATTTTAATTGACCTGTATAAATATTGCATATATCTCGGAGAATCACAGGCTGAGTGAGAACAGGTTTGTGACGCGTGACTACAATAAGTTATAATGCAGGGTATCTTTCTTTTGACATGCAGACGTTGGTTGCTTCGTTGGTTTTGTATCTTCTTACCCGAGTGTATGGGCAATGTTTCAGGCACTTTTTGAGCTTGGAAGTTAAAATTTGGACACAATTTTTACCAAGTTCCATATCGTTTTTTTTTTCTTCCTTGCTTGCTTGCCTGTCCGAGCGGTATCTCAGGTATTTTATTTTTTTAAATTGGAAACTCGAATTTGGACGCGTGAATACCTTTGGCAAGACATTTTACGTGTACACACTGACATGAAAACTTTCTTTTACATTCACTTAGTTCTAGTGGTAAGTTCTCCCGTGGATGTCTTTGTGTGTATTTGTGATCTAATTTAGACACAAGTATTTAACTTAAGAATAGTTACGGATGGCAGTACTTTTTGCCAAAGGTGTGATATCAGAAGCAAGTTTTCAATCTTTTAATTATGTTTGAGACACATCCCTGAGTCCAAAATGCAGCAGAAGGAAATGTAATAGATAGGCATTTAATGTTGTTTCTTGTGTTAGATCCAAGGAGTCAGTCAGTTTTGTAGCTTTTGTGGAACTATGAAAATATTTGCACCACTTGGCGTTAATACTCCATCTTCAATTACAATACAGTAACTTAAGGCTGTTTACTGGTTCAATATTACAGTGTGTTTTTAAATCATTGTTGGATATTTAGACACGGAAATATAAAACTTTCTGTTTTATGAAGTAAAAAATATAGTAATTAGCTTTTTAGTTGTTAATAATACGATGTGAAAATATGAATATGGAAATTACTTATTATCATTAAAATATGTTTGAATATTAACTGGAGTTCATCGTCATGATTAAAGTATTCAGCATATTATCTATTTTCATAATTATGTTTTTAAAAATAAACAACACGTGGCAGAAGATGGAACATATGCATATACATTTAATAAAACACCATGTAACGTTTGTATAATCATGGGTGCGTGAATATACTTGATTATATAAACATGGCTAAATGAATACAGGTATTCGTACGTGCGACAGGTTGCAGTAATTTACAAATATTCAAGCATGGCTTCACAGAGGTTTAAATAAATGAATATAGCTAGAAACAGTTTAATCCCGCCAGAGAGCAAAGTAATTTCGAAGCTTATCCCTCCTTATAGTCACACATTCTGCACGTGTTTATACAGCTATAGACTATGAACTAGTTTGAAGGAGCAAGAAGCCCCATATATCTTGTGTAAATCATCTTGACTGTAAAAAAAATGACCGTTCTCCGGTGGTGAATGTATTTTCATTGCGTGTCCACATCTTGCTAGACCAGTGTCAGACATCAAGGCAAGTAAGTATCTTGTGTACTAATACGGGGAGGGCTCGTTGTGGCTGGCCTGGAAATTGTGTTTCCGAGTTGTCTGTTCACCCGTCCGTTACACTAATGGTTGTCATTTGTGGTAAGCTACCCAACAACAACCAATGGACGGGCTGTAAAGGTCATGTATGCTGTAAACGAGAAGACTGTAGTTGTGTAAGATCTGTCAAGTTAACTACGGCGGCAACTTATGCATAATTTTGTCACTGATAAGGTTCAGTGAATTTGACCTACACTTAAATCAGTTAAACTTAGCTAAATATGCATCACCAGCAATTGTGTATATGATTTAGTAACTAAACAATGGAAAACGCCCGCCATTCACTCACAGTCTCACTGACGAAGAAACATATATTATTCAGTGAAACTCTTCTTTAACTTACCAATAAAAGTAAGGAATATAAAACTCAACTAAATTTAACTAATGTTTTCTGTGCCAGCATCTCAATATACAGAACTTTAATTGTCACTCAAAAAGCATGTCACTCACTCGCTGACAGAAAAAATACTAATCATACGCTGGTAAATGAAAAAAAAATGCACGGAACGTCAGTGTTGGTCTCGACACGCCTCTGTGTTATCAAAAACTTCTTGGAGAGCAAAGAACTTCAGGACTCTTGCTTCAAATACAGGAATTTATCACATTCCGTGGCCCTCCAGCAACCTTAACTAGGATTATGGTCAAGTTTTCCCTACGAATTAAATTTGAAATTTGAGTTTTATAATCAATATATTTTCAGATGGCTAAGAAAATAAAAACGTTCTCTCGTGTGGGTCATTAGGACAGTTTTTAGTTTTTTAGTTTAACAAATTTATTGGCAGAGCTTGTAGTACAGTTTGCCTATTCTGAGTAATTCAGTCAGGTCTTGACACTGAGGGTGGTATCACTTCTCACTGTCACGCAGGACAGAGGTTCACACACAAAGAAATACATCATATTCATTAACAACTATAAATGTATAGAGGTCAGATTCATATGGATAATGTCACTGTTCACTGCCATGCAGGACAGAGGTTCGTACACAAAGAGTTGCATCATATTCATTGACAGTACATATACATATATGTAAACACACACACACACACATATACATACATATACGTATATACATACACATATACATGTACACGTACATATACATGCGCACACGCACACATACATACATATACGTCGGTCAGATTCATGTGGGTAATGTCACTTTTCACTGCCATACAGGACAGAGGTTCGTACACAAAGAATGCATCATATTCATTGACACTATATATAGGTCAGATTCATGTGGGTAATGCCACTGTTCACTGCCACGCAGGACAGAGGTTCGTACACAAAGAAGGAAATACATCACATTCACCAGCAGCATATATGGGTCAGTGGATCACATACATTGGAGTCATATTCTAATTGAAGACTAATCAGTGTGGGCTAGCAAATTTGGGATAAACAGCAAGAATGTCCTCAAGCACACCTGATTCAATGAAGTAATTACATAGTTCAAGATACAGTAAGTCAGGTGGCCTGAAGTCTTTGACAGTGTCACATTCAATAATATAGTGTTCAAGTGTATGCTTTAAAGGTTTATCACAAAGTTTACATGCTGAGTGTTCCGGTATGGGTACAGCGTTACTAACTTGCCAGATGTGTCTGTATCCTAGCCTAATTCTGGCCACGACTACATCACATTGTCTGGTTCTGTCCTTATGATTCTGACTTGAATGTTTTTAATTACGGCATTGGACAGACCAAGGTCGCGGTCAACATTTTCTTTCTTACATGCCTCATTGGCCAGTCTATCAGCACGGTCATGATACCTGATTCCAACATGGGACGGAATCCACACAAATTCGATACGAAAGTTGTTCTCATTGGCAGTTATCACATTCCTTTTAATATCACATGCAACTTTAGACATAGAACCTGACGGGCTGTTCATTGATTTCAAAGCACTTTGAGAGTCACAGAATATCACCCCACCTCCATTTTCTTTGAGGTAGTCTGCGGCTAAGTAGGACAGTGAGTGACTTTTGTAAACGGGAACTAGAGTTATCCGTATATATAGGAATTTTATATCTTTGTAGCTGGTTGTCCTCCAGAACACATAACTAGAAAAAAATGACAAGAAAACTAAACAAAGACTGCCATAACATTTAATGTCTTGGAATATAAAAGAAAATAAGGAAAATGGTAGTCACCAATGTAGTTCTTTGTCCATTGTCAATAGCACTATGCTCTCTGACAAGGAAAGGTGTGCGTTAGTTAGATCCCAGGGTAAGGTGACAGTAATTGTTTGTAGTCAAGTCCTCGGTTCTCATCTCTTCGTAGTTCTGTAAGGGAGGAGGAGAATTTGAGGCAGAGGAAGCTTGAAAACATTAGTGTAACAAAAAAACTAAAAACATGAATTATGAAACTTAGTATTGGTAAGTAACGAAGTTCTCAAAAAAAAAAACATAAATCAAAACAGTTCCCGATGAGATAATTGTTGGTGTCATAAATAGAAGATGAGTTCTAATGGAGGCAACGTAAATATATCAATCAAAACAGATGACGTAACTTTGAATCTAGATATAGGTGAACAGAACAATACGACAGGTGAGGTAAGGAGCCAACAGGATGAAGCAACTTTCTCTCCAACCCAACACAACTGTTATTGTGAGGATGCCACTACCGCCATTGACACTTGAGAGGGTCAGCCTATAACCTGTAGCTGATAGTCTTAATGGTATTAAAAATTCGACACAGACACATTACATGAGCCTTCAGAACTGCAGTCATTATTCCCAGGTCATTACTAGACAAGCAATCGAAGTTTGGAAAATAGAGGTCAAAGTACATGTGAGGTACGTTGCAATATTACTTTATGGGACTTTTGGCCCATACTAGGCAGTCCTGTTTACACCCAACCCATGTTGATCATATATCCACCCAACCCATATTTGAAGTTATCCAGCGTGTTCGAGTTTATCCTGATATTTGGTAACGTGTTCTACTCATCCACTACTCTATTTCCAAACCAGTGTTCACCTATCTCGCGCATAAATATAAATTTGTCTAATTTAAAACCATTGCTACGAGTTCGCTCCTGGTTGGATAGTTTAAGTACTGTACCTTTGTTATATCACCTTTGTTTAACCCTGACTTCCATTTATACACCTCGATCATATCTCTCCTCACTCTACGTCTCTCGAGGGAGTGCAAATTCAAATTCTTTAATCTACTTTCTAGGGATTCTATATCCATTCTGTAGTACAGTGACCAGAATTGAACTGCATAATCCAAGTGAGGTCTCACAAGCACAAGATATAGTTTTAGGATAACTTCGCTAGTCTTGTAACTAACACTTCTTTGTATGAACCTAAGTACTTTGCTTTGTTTTGAGCAAATACCCATTGTTGTCTTGGTTTAAGATTCCTACTTATCATTACTCCTAAATCTTTCTCACAGTCGGATTTCTCTATATCATTGTTGTTCATATAATATCTGATTTCTCTGTTTACATGTCCTAAGGTAAGTACTTTACATTTTTTACACATTAAATCTCATCTGCCATTTTTCAAACCATGTGAAAAACTTGTTTAGATCTTCCTGTAGTTTTGCGGAGTCCTCATCAGATTTAATTACACAGCAAATTTACTTTGTGGATCTCTACACCTATATCTATGTCGTTTATGTATATAATAAATAGTAATGGGGCACTCCACTATTGACGTTACCCCAATCGGATTTTGTGCTACTAATGCTGACTGTTTCCTGTCAAGTAACCACGCCCTAATCCAGTTTAGAATATCGCCTCCAATTCCATGTGCCTCCACTTTACGTATTAGTATTTCATTGGGGAGGGACCCGGTCGAAGCCTTTGCTAAAGTTGAGGTAAACCTCATCATAATCGTGTCCGTCATCCACTGATTCGAACACGGTTGTAATAATGATAATAGATTTGATAGACATGAACGCTCACTTGTGAAGCCATGCGGAGAATCATTAATTAACTTGTGTTTCTCGAGGTGATTTCGAATTGAGTTTGAAATGATTGCTTCCGGTAATATATATATATATATATATATATATATATATATATATATATATATATATATATATATATATATATATATATATATATATATATATATATATATATATATATATATATATATATATATATATATATATATATATATATATATATATATATATATATATATATATATATATATATATATATATATATATATATATATATATGTGTGTGTGTGTGTGTGTGTGTGTGTGTGTGTGTGTGTGTTGATAATTCATGAAACTTTACAAATAAAAACAAAATACACGGGCCTCAACATTCCATGTCTCACGCAGTTAGTTGGAAAGTTGTAAAAGTGTCATTACTCAGCATCTAGGAGGGAAAAACTCATTACTGACAAAGTCGGTGGAGTCAGTCGCCCGGGGGCAGCCCAACCAACCATGAAAGTTATTTTGAGACCAATGCTGAAAGTGTACGATGCCAAACTATTTGCGCAGTGCGAGGAGTTCTGGTGGGATGAATATCAAATGTTTCCTATACTCTTGTCTTAACTTCCTCCATATTTGGTATTTTATATCTCAGAATGTTGTAAACTTCGTTCAAACTGCTTCATGTAGAAAAATTCCATAATTTTTGCCAGCAATCTACATTTTGTTTTCTATGATAAACTCAACATTACTGTTATTGTAAGAGGTTGGAAGGAGACTTGGTGGCGGTTCAGAGGGTCGTCATGGTGCGGCCACATGTAAGTCGGGGACAGTGAGGCATCGGGAGTTTGGTGAGAAACTGGACAGGCTGATGAAGACATAGTTTAATGAAAGTCTAGACTTACGTATAATGAGGTTAGTGCGGGAGGTGAGGGTGAGAGCCGGGCAGCACTGGACACACACACACACGCACTCACACACACACACACACACGCACTTACACACACACTTACACACACACACACACACACGCGCATATATATATATATGAAATGGTTACATGGAATATTGGAATAAAGATTCAACGCATCTCACAAGGGAACATAAATGCCCTAACTATCATGCTTTCGTCTCTAATCCAGTTCATGGACTGGGCAGTCATTTTGTCCAGTTCGTGAAATAGGTTTCCAACCTAAACCAATTCGACCTAACCTAACCTAACCCGACCCTCTCGAACCCAGCCTAGCCTAGACTAGACTAGACTAGCCTAGCCTAACTTAAGCCAACCTAACTTAACCAAGGCTTGATTAGGAACCCATTAAGCGAACTAGGCAAAATGATCTAACCTAACCTTACTAACATAACATAAACTAGGTAAGCTAGGTTACTTTAAGTAAGATAGGGTTGGGCTAAAATTGGTTGTTAAGTATGTTTGGGCTGGTTTAGGTTAGTTTGGGAGGCTATTTCATGAACTGGGCAATTCCACAAACGGAGCGTAACATATATACACACCTCAGTGTAGGGTAACAGGTAGTAGGAGTGCCCAGGTAGTAGCGACTTTTATCAGACTGGTCCAGCCCAAACCTCTTTGCACCTCACCAACTAAACTGTGAAAGCTCTTCGAATCTTAAGTTCTGTAAATATATAATTTGTGAAGACATCATCTAACTTATACTCACCATCATGACTATTGATGAAAGACAACGTGTATTATCAGAGTCATTCTCTCGTTTTGGTGGTTCTTATCTTTCATATGAACCAATACAACACTGGACCCTCATCTATCCCGGTGCTTCTCTTCCATTTCTTTTCCATTTTGTCCAATATATAATATAGTCACCGAAAAATCTCCTGTAAATCTCCGTCTCATCCGTAAACGCTGAGACTCATGAATCTGTGAATGTGTTTGCTAAAATGTAATAACTCTTATATTCTACTGCTGTCAAATAATTAAAACTTGTTCATATTTGGCAAATTTTTTGTTTTAAGTAGAACGTCGTTTAGTATCACAAAATTTCCAAGGTATACCAAAATTAGGTTAGGTCAGGTTAGGTAGGTACGTTAAGTTAGTAATGATGCTATTCGCTTATAGTGTTTATTGTGATGACTTTAGAACAATGACCTGGGTGTGCCAGGAGTGGAACTGCCAATGAAACAAGATGGTACAATAGAAAGGTAATGAAATAAAGATACGAGTAAGTAATCAGTACTTCCAGTGTTGTAGGTCTGAGGAGGAGAATTTTCTGTAACACACACATTGAAGACACAGCAAACACTGAACATTATATCCTGGACGTGTTGTAGCAGCAAGCGACCTGTGGATGGCTTAAAAAAGTTTTGGTGTTAAATATTTGAGTTTACCATTGAACTTGAACCACTTTTCTTTGAAGGGGGGAAGATCCAGTGACAGAAACACTTAACACACACGGGGGTTCGACACACACACACACACACACACACACACACACACAGAAAACCATTTTCATATTTTCGTCAGCTTCTAAAGACGGGTGATGATGGTGGTCAGTCAGCCTATGAATAACAAACAAAATAGACAGAACACACGAGGCGGCCTTCCTGCCGGGGTTATAATGGACTGACGCCCCTCGAACATCACGCACCCGAGGGGGGAAGAAAATAGATTTTGTTATGTGGGGGATTAGCTAGCGGGTGCCAGACACTGTGAGGCGTCCCTCGCCTTGGTAACAAAGACCCAGCGTGACCACTCTTGTGATTAGTACTGCTGAGCCGAGATACATGTTGATCTTTTATTCAGCCAACGGAGTTAATTATTTATTTTGGTCAGGCAGTCTCGCACTGTCGTGGTGCTGATCTGTCTCTGTTGTCAGGGTGGAATATATTGGAGTTCTCAGGTCTTCTGTAGATGCAGGGCTTCTAGTCGATCCTAACCATGTCTAGAAGGATGTATAGTGGCTCTCAACAGAATCTATGTAAAGTCTTTAGTTGCTTCTATACATGTCTGAACAGTAACTCTGATGGCTGCAAGCATTGGCTAGAGGTAGATTATGGAGTTATTGTGGTGCAGGGGTAATGAGGTGCTGGTGATCCCCGGTAGGGTTAAAGGAACATAAGTCTGGATGCTGCGGGTCTCCTCTCGCCTCCCTAACACGACACTGTATAACAAACACTCCGCCCAACAGGTAACAAGGTGCTGCAGGGATTAATAAATATAGGATGAATTACTTGGTGTTATGATTTACAATGACTTTTTTTTAATGTCAAGGTATGATGTATAAGTTTTACATAATGCAGTTTGGCCCCGAAATGATATATAACAAACAGTATTTTTTTTATGAGAAATATAAATTTATTTAACAATGTTGATATTTTCAAGTTTCAAAACATAGAATTATAGACTAAAACAGAGATTTATGATCAATGACATCAATAAGAAGGTTTCATCGGTTTTTCATTAATCATCCAAAACTATATGAGATTAGATTGTATCTGTAAGTTTCATATTTGGACAAAAAAATATTCTCATTGTTTATTAAGGATATTCTAGACCACTACCAATATTTACGTAGACTGTGTGTCACCGTCCAGTTATAAATTACATATTGTATTAAACTTTGGTGTTTATTAATGTCAGGGGTAAGAACTACCATATTTTGATTCAGTTAAACAAGTTACTCAGTACACAGTCATCACTTGCTATAATACAGGTAATAAAGGAGGCACCAAGGAAGGATCGAGCAAAATCAAAGGTGACCATATTTTTCAGCCGCTCCACATAACTTTGTACAACTGAAACGGTGAGCTCAGGCCTCTCTCCTGGATGTTCCGGTGACTTGGTTTAATCACCGTATTTTTGCCCACGCTGTACCTGGAATTGCAACCATTCCTTCCTAATGTTTGTCCGTTCTGTAGTAAACATGATAATTTGTGATTAATATCGATGGATTTTAATCAAATATGTTCAGTAATCAGCATTATACAATAATGTTATTCAGAATTATGGCCTTCAGGATTTTACTGTAGTGCGAAGAGGGACATGTCCACATTGTGTTCCTCGTAATAACTTAACACAGTGCAGTAATGTTTTGTGGCATTACAGACTCAAACACCATATGCTTAGTGCAGCTGTCGCGGGTTGAAGCTGTTGCTGTACCTGCCCTCCCAGATACTGTGTCCTTGGTTGTTGGTCAGTTATTTCAGGAACAATATCTGTTCTTATGAATATATTTCTTGAAAATTAGTCGGCCCCAACTTAACTTAACCTACAGTAACCATTAGGATTGGCTCCCATTAGGTTCGGTCCCAATCCTATTTGTTATATGTTCAATTGGGTTGAATTAGGTCTTATTAGGAAATAGGCCCAATCCTAGTAATTGGGATGGGGCCCTCTGGGTAGGGCTCCAGTCGTAAAGGTCACTGTGTCCTCCTTAACCCCTGAAAAGTCCATTTTTCCTCCTAATGGACTTATACCCTTTTGTTACCGAGACGCCACATTATTCATTCGCACATGCAATTAAATTGATTTCATTTGTATGTTTATATTTATGTTTAGTCAATGTTGACTTTGATAATTGTTGATATTTTTTTCCATGCATACAAAAGCTTTATTTTATTAATCTAATTTGAATTGTGTGCTTGCTCATTCCCCGTAAACTCATAAACACGTATATTTCTCTCTCTCTCTCTCTCTCTCTCTCTCTCTTTCTCTCTCTCTGAAAATTAATCCCTTTCAAATTGTATGCACATTACCCCTTTACTTTTCTCTTGTATTTCAATAACCTTTCACTTCCCAAAACTCATTCGATCATTATGTTAAAAAAAATGAAATGGCATGGTAATATTAGTTCCGCTTCCACGACTAACCTTTGAGATTATTGAAAACAAGACTAATGGCTACTCGAATAAAAATAGTCATCAAAGCCGTTTAGAAGTCAAAGTTCCTGCTCACGTGACGCATAATGTTCATGAATAAATTAGTAATGCAAGGTTAATGGGCCTTGTGTGAGGGCTGGTATGTATGTGTGTGTGTGTGCACGTAGTTTTCAGAGGCGAAAGTGTCGAAATCTGTTGACATTTCAGTGTGTATCGTGCAGCCAGGCTAAAATTCATTGGATGGTAAAATACACGTGTGTAAATTTAAAAGATTTTGATTGGCCACTGGCTTAGTGGGCGGGACTTGGGATCTCTCAATTGCAGGATTCTTTCAGGTGAAATAAAACTCCAAAAACAAGAAGCAAAAGTTAAAAATAATATAATGTATATTGACATTATAACACTAAATTAACTGAGACGTAATTAGAACGGAATGAACTAAAAAGTGATTATCTTTCTTACTACAAAAAAAAAATTCAAACCGTGAGAATGAAAATGACATTCTAAAAGTCAAGAGTTTCTCAGTCAGAACATCAATAGTAGTGCTGAAAATATCCAATTAAGTAGAGGTCCCAATTATTCAAGCATCTCGGGTGAAATATAATGAACCCACGAGGCAAAGAAGAGAAGTCAGATAAAGAAGAGTTAAGATAAAGAAGAGTTAGAGTGACTTAAGCTGTTGGTTACACGTGAGAAAGTTTAGGTGAATTTACAAAAAGTAGATTTTTTTTTTATAATTATTTAAAATACAAATGAACAGAAAATGGTTCTATAGTTAATTGTCAATGGAACTTGAAATAATTTTCATTTTCATTTGCATTAAAAGTAAATATGTTATTATAGTGACTCATATACAAGATCACTAACTTTATTATTATTATTATTATTATTATTATTATTATTATTATTATTATTATTATTATTATAAAAATTGCTCAGCTTCTCCTGGATTAGGTATATACTGTCTAGCCTTGACTGCCGCGGCTTGCCCTCCCTGAGTCGGATAAAACACCTCCCACAATCGCCTTGGTGATATCTCCGTCGGGGAATATTTTTGGCTCTTCTCCGGACCAACCTTAAGACCCAGGTAATATGTGTGTGTAAAGTTTCAGATCACTAATTGCTTCCGTTTTTTTTTTTTAGCTGTGTGTAAATTTTTTATCAGTATATGACACAACTAGCTTTTTCTATTGTCGATCATTTTTGCTATTATATTTGATTATAAACCGTTAAATTACCGCAATAACAAAGTCAAGGCAAATAGGTCAGTTATTTCAGGATGGTTATATCATAAATAAGACAGACAATGTGTGTTCCTGTGTATATATATTTCTCGAAAATTAACACTATGGTTGAATTTGTTAATTTCGTTCAGTTACCGACAGCCGCAGTGCGTCAGACAACAAGGCCTTTGTTGTCCGAGCTCAAAATTAGCAGAAAGCCGGAGATTAATATACGGATTAATGCTATAATCCTCCATTTGATCCATTGAGTTTGTCAGCCTGAAATTAATGTTAAAATATCAAATTGTGTTTTGCAGTTCTTCTCACCACTCCTAGATGGCGTTGGATAAGGATTAGTGTTAGTTTAATGAACCCTTAGTTTCTCGTCTAGTTTCTCTAAATGCTGTGATAATAATGTATTTCTGCTTTCTTTATTTCGTATCTTAAAGAGATGCACCCAACATGTTACCCCAGAAAACAAGGTCTCTCGTCGCGGTGCAGTTCCTTCAACATCATACAGAGATATAAACAAGTATTAATTATCGACAAAAGACCGAAACACAACAACACTCTTTGACACTTCAGTTTAACCTAACACCACTCCAACTTTGACAGAACAGGAAAGGTTGCCAACTGTGTGTGTGTTTTACTGGTACTGGCTGTAGAAGCACCATTCCCTGGGTTGGGGTGTAACAAGGTATGATAAGAGCAATAAAATGTTTCTGGGACGAGGAGTTACAGGCCTATTGTGAGTTTTTTCTTTTTTCTTATTGGGGGAACTAAACCTCCAGAGAACGAAGAATCAAGTCAAGAGAGAGAGTTTTTTTGTTTTATTTGTGGTAAACACAGAGAGATAAAGAAGGAAGAGGACTTGGATAAAGGAGAACGAAGGCTTGAAAAGAGGAGGAAGAAGACCTGGATAGTGAAAGAAGAGGCTTTGAATAGAGGAGGAGGAGGAGGAAAGTTTGGCCCATATAGGAAAACTACTGGGATATAGGAGATAGTAGAGAAAGAGAGTATGAATGGGAAGAAAAAGAGAGTTTGGATAGAGAGAGAAAAAGGACCCGGATATGGAGGAGGATGATACCCTGGGTGGGGGAGAAAAATGTTGCGGGATGGGGGGATGGGGTGGGGGGGGGTTGGGGGGGGTAATAGGTCCCTGGTGGGGGAGAAACTGCCCTGGGTTGATGGAAATTAATTGTCTTTGTCTCGAAGCTAACGACTCAAACGAACGTGTCTTTGAAGTGTTTTTGTCGCCTGGATGGAAAAAAGAACTGTCGGGGCATTTTTAGAGCCAAGTTTTCAGCCGGTGGGAATTCCCCTTCACTGTGTTGAGGATTTTGTTCAGAGCAGCACAGTTTTTACTTCATGCCTGAACGGGACTCTTCATGCGGATAAAGTTCTCTCATTACACGAGATAACTTTGTAAATGAACCTAAGTCTCTCGTTAAATCCCGCTAGATAGCCAAACACGGCAAAGACTAACGGTTTAAAAGAGTTGTTTTTTTTGTTTTACATTCGAGTGTTTCTTACCCTTATGAAGTTAATCATGTAACGTGATGACCACTATTATAATTGGCTTATGATATGTACAGCACTTACAAAAAGAGAATATAGTCGCCGCGTCATTTAAGGGTTATTAAAGTAACAAGAAAGAGACTGATAAGATACAGCAAGAGAAGAGACCAATCACAGCATGCCTGGTCTCTGGTTGGCTTGTTACCTCTGAGCCGCGTGTTCCTGAGCCAAGAGGGACTATCAGAAAGCCAGGTTATTAGTGCGGCAGTTCAGTTTTTTAGCGAGCTACAGGAAGCGAGGGAGAACCTCGAGAAAAATCGGACGGCACCTAAAATCCGGTTATGGGAGACTTCCGCTTAAAAGATGTCTGGTCAAAGGAAACTTTCCTGTAAAGTTTTATATTTAAAAAAAAATAAGTATAACGACATATGCTTAAAAAGATTATCTGACAAAAAAAATTAGCTCTCCAACCAAAAAGTTATTTTTTCCGTTTACGGATATTCACAAGTTCGACTTTGTTTTCTTTCCCATTTTTCATCTTTCGGGAAACTTACATATCAGAACATCATTATAACATAAGAGCATATATCTGTTCAACCTATATTCAAAGCTTCCCTAGCATGTCTTAGTTAAAAACCTCGATCATATTGCCCATCACTTTACGTCTCAGGTTTCTTAATCTGTCTCTTCTTTAATGCTTTCAAGGGAATCTGCACCCATTCTATACTACGGTGACCAAAACGGAACCACATATAATTCAAACAAGATCTCACTAATGCTAGATACAGTTGTCAGATAACATGACTGCTCCTGCTGCTAAAGCCACAAGATATAAACCCTAGTACTCAGCCTCATTACGCGTATAGATTCATTGCTTTCTCGGGTTTGGGTCCTAACTTTATCATAACTAATAATGCATTTTCTGTTTTTCGGTTCAAACAAAAAACTTGACTAGTCCTTCCTGGGCTAGGAGGTGGTGGATGCCACTCTGGGGGACGACTGCTGATTATTCTCTCTGATGGAGAGGTGCTCTTCCATCTTGGTCTAGTTCAGAGGGTCATGTTGTGAGTAACGTGTACTGCTGTTCAACTCTGTGCACAGTGTGTAGTGCGTGGTACTGTATGTCAGTGTACCCATCTAATACAACTATAGCTTTGTATAATATATTGTTTATACAGGTGATAGATATGTTCTCATGTATATTCTCTCATCCATGGTACGTGGTGCACAAGTGCTCCACCATCTAGAACATATTGGACTTGTCCAGCAGTACGAGAAGAAGCTGCAAGCTCTGGCGACCACAAAACACCTGCTGTGGTGGCTTTCCTGGATAGTTGCAAGATTCATAAAAGGTATTCGTCATATCTTCGCCTTTGATGCTAGTTGATATGTCAACCTGGTCCTTTTTGTTTAGGGCATATTCCAAAACTTGTTTCTCTTTCCACTGATGCCAGGAGTCTTTGTCCTACGTCTCTTGCATCATAAGAAATCACAGTTGTTAGGGATATATTTCTCAGTGATGGCTCAGTGCTGAAGGGGTTCCTCTGTCTTATGTTTTTTTCAGGATTTTTTGTGTGTCATCCATACCCTTTGCTACCCTGGAAGCTGTGGCATCTACTTACTGTTCGCTCGTCGTGAATTGTGCATACGTAAATTCGTGCATGTAGTTGTTTATTTCAGCACATAATGGAGTGGAAAAGATCCACTCTAGACGCTGTGTCTACCAGGCTCCGACCTCTAGTTAATCCTCCATTTGTTTTCAAACAATGATGCATGAAGCACTGCTCAATGGTCAATAACTAGGTCTGGTGATACATCAACCCAAATTATATCAACATATGTTTTTTCCAAGTTCATATTGTTTGCAACGTGCATCAAAAGTTTATATGATAACGGTGTACCATAAGGATTGGCTTCAACACTTTTGTCATGAGAAAACACCTTCTGTATGTATTCCGAATCTTAAGTAAGTTCCACTGAATGCATCAATCTACATTTTTATATGTTCATTCCATATAACATTGAAATAATATGCTATGGACTAATAGTAGAACACATCTTTTACGGTAGTAAGAATAAATTAATATCAACGAATAAAGAGGAAATGTGAGCGTGTGTTTGTGGCCAGGCTTGAGAGAGTGATTACAGAAAATACTGATTTAAAAGACAAGAAAACAGAAGACGTCCGATACCCCGTTCATAAAACTGCACAATCTTATTCTTATAATGTTGAGAGCCACGTCTAAGGCTTTGTTGTCCTTAATCGTTCCCATATACTATACCGAGAATTACGATATGAGAGAGAGCAGTCAGAAATTCCAAAGCTGACTTTTGAATTCCTTCCTAAGGTTAGTGATAATGAACAATATTGGTCTACAACGTTTTAAATTAAAAATTAATAATAAAACTGGAGCACTCAGCTGATAGACAGATTCACGAAATAACTGACAATAATACATTTGGTCACCTCTCATAAGCTCAAGTATAGGAGAGAATGTATACAACTCATGCCATCAAACGAACCTCGTCGATGTGTTCTGTCGACGTTTTCACCAATATACTGCATTGTATCTGTGAGTGATGTGGATAGAAAATAACACAATGCCAGCAACAGTATTGGGAAAAACAATTTGTATTTCTATAATTTTCTATAATCTCTGTAATTGGCTTTGATAATATTTCGAGCCTTAAATTGAATTAAACAAGGTCACTGGGTATATTTTTTCTCTGACCAGCTTAATGACATTGTTGTTGGATCAAAGCAACGAGCTTCCCGGAGCTAAATGTTACAAATACGGTTCAGTGATCATCTCACTTTTATTTTACATGAGTGAACCAGCACCAGCACCCACCAGCTAGGATGAAAAAGTGTGTGATCTGTTGTAATATATATATGCCATATATATATAACGGGCCAGGCAAATTGACCACCCAGCCGCCTCACACTGCTACCCATCACCTCCACCACCAACAGGACCACCGGTATGCATACTCACTCTTTTCAGTTCTCGGTAAGGCCAGCAACAAGACACTCCTCCATCGTGGAAGCTCTCATTCAATATAAACTAAAACTTACTATCAGGTCTTTGTTTCTCGCATTGATTGATATGATTGATTGATTGAAACAGTTTCATTAGCCAGAAAAACGCAGGTACAGGATACAGGGTCGATTATAATAACAATACTAACATGGCTGAGCCAGTTGAGAACCTGAGCTCTCTTGTAGGTTTGAGTATCCTATTTTTATTCTTCTTATGTACATTTGTGTGTTTAACTTCTCACTTGAACTTCCTCATATCTGTGTGTTGTGTTTTAGATTTGTTTGTTAAATAAAATGATTAGCCCTTTGTTTTTATCCCGACTTTGCATTTATTGATGTATTGTGTGTGTGTTCTTTTTGTTTTGTTTTGTTTAATTACGTAGCTATAACTCTGTCCCTTTAGGCTCTGCTCTCAGGATGGAAAAGTGGTGTTCCGATACTCAAAATAGATATTCATTCACAAAAGGATAGGAAAACCACCTATGGATGTGTGACAATGGTCTACTTTACCATTAAGTAAAAATGACCTTTTTTTCTGGCGCTTTGTCCACTCTAGTCGTACGCGCCTCAAGTCTATTGCTATATTTCATTACCATTGAAGTAAACCCCGCTGGAGAAGCCAAGGACTACAAATCATCCGAAGAAAACTCTACCAAAACATAATCTAGAATGCTGTATAAAAAATATAAATAAATATACAAAAAAATAAAGGACAAATTTAATGCACTTTAGACACAAACTCACAACAGCGGCTAACAACTACTAAATATAAACAATTACAGGTAAAAACACAAAAGATACAATCGAACTGCTCAAGATAACAAGATGGCATCAGCCTTCGCCTTTCTCTACCACAGTCAAGTGATGGGCGTCGGTCACTCAAACAGTGGGCGTCGTGGTTTTATTGTGGAGGCTAGGAGAGGTCTTGGGTATAGTGCCCTGGGGGTCAAGGGCAGTTAACTGAGGTGGTAGACAAGTTCCAAGTTCCCGAGAAGCTTATAAATTTAATTGGTCTTTCTTTCAAACACCTGAAATATTATCAAAAATATTAGAACTTCGAGGACAAATAAATTCAAGATAATATGGAAAAGGAGTTAGTGACATTATAGGAACGAATGACTATTTTTATTACAAGAGTGTTCACACCCCCTGACATAATCACCCCCTCAGAATGGCCACACACCCCTGAGAGAGTACACACACTCCTGAGAGAAGACACACCTGCTGAAAGAGGATACCCCTGAGACAGGATACCCCCTGAGACAGGATACCCCCCGAGACAGGACACACCCCCTGACAGAGGACACACCCCCTGACAGAGGACTCACCCCCTGACAGAGGACTCACCCCCTGAGAGAGGACATCCCCCCTGAGAGAGGACACACCCCCTGAGAGAGGACACACCCCCTGACAGAGGACTCACCCCCTCAGAGGACATCCCCCTGAGAGAGGACACAACCCCTGAGAGAGGACACACCCCCTGACAGAGGACTCACCCTGAGAAAAATACTGTACCGCTGTTATGAGGGAAGAACAGAACTAACCTGTTATTTGTGGGAATGTCAATATTATCTTACCTTTCTACGCCCACGCGCCCATAATGGTCCCATAGGCCAAGGGTGGGCGGCTAATATTGGGTACCCAGTGGTGCTGGTAATGGTTAGTTGTGGTAGTAGGCAGTTTACAAAGGTGAATGGCTCTCTGTACTGATGTGCACGTTGTATTGATATACGGCTTGAATAAATGTGCTTTTTCTGGTGATGTACAGTCTCGTTCAAGATTCTTCGAACACTGCTGGAGACAGCTGGCAACTCAAGGCCGTTTGTTTGCAATAGTGCGTAGTAAAATATAATACGAAACAACAAAGCCTAACCATTAATTAGGCAACAGGGAACTAAGTAACCAATCACCGATAACCTTTCACAATCATTCATAATGTTTACTTGCCTGTGTAATGACCTTATAATTTTATATATATCGAGGTGTTATATGCCGTACACCTTTAACTGTTTTATTCAGTATAAGTTTGAATCTCTATACTTTATAGTGATAGGTGTTTACACATTGTAATGGTAGGTTTATACACCCTGTATTGGTAGGTTTGTATATCTTGTATTAGTGTAAAAAGTCTGTAGCCTTTATAGCAATACCACTTGTTTACTGAGCGTCAGAGGGAGGCCAAGGTCTGCACACCGAGGCGGGAAGTAGGATCATCTGTTTTGTCGATTTGAATGAAGCTGTCAAAATACCTTAAAAGCTTCCTTCCTTCCAGTGAAGACCTCGCCCTTACTCCAGAAATATGGAGGATATTATGTAAAGGGAATATCAGCGCGGGGAAAAATGCCTCTATACTTCTGAAAGTTAAAAGTATGATTCTTATACATTCGTTGAAGGTGAGTGTGGTGGAGCTGGGAGATACAGTGTAGGTGGCGTGAAGACCCAATCATGCAGGGCTGAAGCAACTAATGAATCTCTTCCTCTTTGTCATTTCGATTCTTCCAAGAAAGTAATTTTTTCATATACATTACAGTTGTCTCGAAATAGAATGCAAATTGCTAGCAAAATTATTAATGGTTGTTTTGAGTAACAACAATATTCTGCATCTTATACAATACTTAATATTAGAAATATTTTTTTTCGTCCTGATAAGAAGCCATGTTCAACTAGGATGAGAGTTTCCTGAATCATATTTAAGATTAGATAAACTTTGTGTAAAATTCTAAACCAAAATAAGTATGTTACTGCCTCGTGAACGCGAGTCCTTTCTAGAGGCTGTCTCAATAGATTCACCAAATCATCACTTCCTATAAAATTAACTGAGATCAAAGACAGCTTTAACTAAATAAACATTGATGCAGACAACTTTTTATAGCCCGCCCCAATGATCGGCCTTCATGTTTCCTCACTGGGAATTCTAGCAAAGCACCTAAGACCATGCTTACATTAGAACATCAGTTCATCCCTTCTCTGCAAGCTTAGCTATAACACAACCACACCCTTTGACACTTCAGTTGACACTAATTTATGTTCTAAATCCTCTCCAACTTCAGCAGTGCAGGAAAGGTTGCCAACTCGTATAATTTTACCGTTCAATTATGTTTGTTTAGTCAGGTGTCCCTTATTGTTTAATTCACAAACACACGCACAAAAGTATTGCATGTTGAATTCTGAAAATATTATGGTGGTTTGTGAATAGACTGAAATTATATGGATAAAGAAATTGTGTGTCAGATATATAAAAGTATTTTGGGAACTATTGCACTTTAAAATTTGGGGCTTTTTTGGGGGGAGGGGAGATGGGGTGAACGGGTGCTCCCGATGAATAGACATTGAACAAATGAATCAGTAAATAGATTTAACCATATACAAAAGTTATCAAACAAGGAAAATTAACCAAGCGTAGTGAGCAGAGAGTGATTGACCTTTCTCGGCGTTAGTTCAGTTATCATTATTCATGGAATATTTCACACGAAGCGAGTGGCTGTCTTAGGAAGAATAAGAACAGACTTACCAACGTGTCTACAACTACATCTGGTATGAGCCTGAGAGCCAAATGCATAATGGAACATACCTACTGACAGCATATTTGCCATCTCATTAACTTTTAATAAATGGCAAATATTCAATTGCATCCAATAATGTGTGTTTGAGTTTAACACAATAAAAAATGACACTGAGCACTAAAAATGACTGATGAAATTAATTGGTTTTTCTATTACTCACACACACACACACACACACGGTTCTCTTTCATAATCTTTAATTATTGATAAATTTGTGTAATTATTAACCAAGTTGAGCGCTTAAAGACCTTAGTTTTTAAATGGCGGAAATAACATTATAACAAACACACATGTGGGTTCTAGAACTAATTAACTTAATGGTGTTTGCTGCCACACCAGACTCATTACACCACCCTCTGCGCACGCACAGGGTGGTGTAATAAGTCCAGTGTGGCAGCAGTATGTTAGTGTTAAGGTGCAAGCACTACTTACAGGTACTTAACTCTCACTTTCACCTACTGCCGCTGGCTCACCCTTGTAGCGAACAAGGAAGCAACCTTGCATAAGTCTTCCCTTGCCAGTACACAGCCTCTTCACCATCAAGACTCCTGTTGTGCCTTCTCGTGGTAACACACGGTAACTGGGTGCCTCGCGTCTCCAAGCTAGACCATAGGGGATCTTGGAGCAGCAGTGGGCCCCATAGGAACGGCACATAGGCCCACTACCATGTGGACACGACCTGGCGCCTATCAACCAATGCCCCACTGCCTTGTGGATAAACCTTGTTGGGCATAAGGTTACGGGAGTAAACCCTGAACGAAAAATCTGCTGTGAAGTCCCACAACAGGCAGACATGCTTACAGAGCTCCAACAAGATCCCAACGGCGGTATAGGCGAAAGAGTTGACCAACATGGGAACCCAAAGACTACACCGGCGGATGAAGGCAATGCAAGATGGACAGACTACGAAGGCGCAACCCAACAAACTGGGCTATCTGCAGTTCATTGCAACTCTCCATCTCCCTAGTTGTTGCAACACTTGCACCACTGGATCAGGAAAAGGGAGAGCCAAGATGTGTGGTTACAGCCTGCGCTCCTGCCTCACCACATAAATCAACTCACGCGCAGCTATCATCCAGCTCATCACACTTCTCATCATCATCAACACCCCTGTACCCCTAAAGTTCTATGGCGACAGATGAGTGGCAACGGGGACTGGCAGAGATGACTGCCAGGAGTCTCTAGGCACAACTCTGTACATGGGAAGAATAGATAAAATGGTCGTTTATGTACTGGGATTTAGGTAGCGGTGCAATCCGGTCCTGTCTGTGCAACTGTGCAGCCCTTTCCAGGAACCACTCTGCTCACCCTACATAAGGAGGGGCTAGAAAAGGTGCCCTAAACATAGCCTCCCTAAAATAACCAGCCTGACTGGGCAACCGCACCCAGAAAGGTCATCCTAATGCGGCCGAAATCATAATCATAATTACAGATAAAACCAAAAACAAACTCTACAAACTCTTATGGTCGCTGCGTGGAATGTTAGGACCCTTGTGGCAGAAAAGCTGTCTAGCAGCCATTACATAGCAACCATTAGTGAGTCCCGGCTCCCAGACGAGGGTCGACTCACAGAACGGGGGTCTGGCTGTACCTTCTTTGGGAAGGGTAAGCCTGCTGCGGAGAGAAGCCGCTTTTTCGGAATTGGCTTTGTTATTCTGCAATCCATCCTGCATAGACTAACCGAAATGCCTGTTGGAATCAACGAGCGTCCCATGACGCTCCGAGTCCCACTGAATCACTCACTGAATCAGTGCATTTGCCCCAACACTGGTTGCATAGGATGACTGGTTGCATAGGATGACATCAAGGAGGCCTTATACACCGACCTTGACTGAGTGCTAACCTCTATCCCCAAAGAAGATAAAGTTGTGATCCTAGGTGACTTCAACGCCAGAGTTGGCAGAGATTATGACATATGGCCGGGAACCATAGGGAGAAACGGAGTAGGCCTACTCCTCCTCAGGTTCCTCAGCACCCAGAGCTGAACCACCTCAGCTATCCTCCATCCCTGGATGAGGTAGCTACTGCCATCAAACAGATGAAAAATAACAAAGCCACTGGGCCTGATGGAATCCCAGCCGAGGAATATGAAGCAGGAGGACCTCTGCTTACCATCCGCCTCCACTCTCTCCCGAAGAATATATGGGAGAAGGAGGAAATCCTCCAAGATCGTCAATATTTATAAGAACAAGGGAGACCGGTCAGTTTATGGCAACAATGGCAGGATCTCACTGCTGTCCGTAGCTGGCAAGATTATCGCTCGAGTCCTCCTAAACATATTTCTTCCTGAGGGGGAAAACTTCATCCCACAATCCCAATGTGCCTGTAGACCATCACATGGCACCACTGACATTATCTTTGCTGCCCGCCAGAATATAGGAAAAGTGCAGAGAACAGTGTTGTGACTTGTACATGGCCTTTATTGACCTTACTAAGGCCTTCGAATTGGTCAACAGGAAGCCCTCTGGCGGACCCTCAGTCGTTAGAGCAGTCCACCAAAATTCATTGCCATTGTGAGGCAGCTCCACGATGCCATGAACAGCAGTGTTCTGCACAATGGCATCCAGTCTGAGTTCTTGCCCATCCAAACGAGGGTAAAACAAGGATATGTATTAGCACCAACTCTCCTTTCCTTTATCTTGGCTGCCTTTCTTACTCGTGCCAGTGCCAATTTAGCCGGCGGGGTGGACATCCAGTACCAGAAGAAGGGACTTTTCAACATAAGACGACTCCAGGCAGGAACAAAGGTATCAGCTGCTTCCATCACTGAACTTTAGTATGCAGACGACCTCACTCTCGTCGCTGACACTAAATGCGACCTACAGGAAATCCTGAACACCTACGTTCGGGCTTGAGGTGAATGCACATAGGACTCAGATTCTCTTTCAGCCTGCCCCTGGTTCAACCACACCTCCACCATCCAGCCAGCTTAACGATATTACCCTCTCTAATGTTACCCACTTCCACTACCTTGGCTCCCACCTGTCCACGACTGCGGACATCGTTGAAGAGATTCAACATCGGATCAGATGTGTATCTCAAGGCTTTGGCAGACTCCGCACCTGTATCTTTAACTGTAGGGAGCTGATATTATCTACAAAGTTGCACGTGTATCGAGCAGTGGTCCTCCCAACCCTGCTGTATGTCAGTGAGACAGGGGTTATGTACAGGAGGCACCTCAAGGTACTTGAAAACTTTCACAAACGTAGTCTACGTTCCATCCTCCTATTTCTATGGGTAGACAAAAGAACAAATCCCAGTATTCTCGCTGACACCAACTGTAGGAGAATCTAGGCTACTATTATCCATGAACAATTACGTTGGACTGTCCATGCTACCCGCATGGATGATAGTAAGCTGCCAAAGCAGCTAATTTACAGTCACCTAACGAGTAGTAAACGTAACCCCGACGGGCAATTAAAAAGGTATAAGAATAGTCTTAAGACAAACCTGAAAAGGTGCCAAATCGACCCTTCACCTGGGAGACGTTTATTCCACCCTTGGGGGATCACCACACGAGAAGGTGTCAATACTTTCGAGTTAGCCTGACTGCAAACCGAGGCAGACAAGCGCTAGCGCCGGAAAAACGCTGCCCCCGCCTCTCCCACACTTGATGTAGCCCTCCACACACGCAACATCTGTGGACTGCCATGCCGATCTGTATCGGCCTCTCGAGTTACCTCAGAGCTCACCAACGAAAGTGACATCCTTAATTACTCATATCATTGTATCATAGCTGGATGATCGTCATTCGCGATTCCTTGTGATAGCAAAGTAGTAGTAGTAGTAGTAGTTGTGTGTGTGTGTGTGTGTGTGTGTGTGATAATGGTAACAATAAACCTTGCAAGACAACAGGACAATTAACACACTAATTTTATTTCATATGGTCTAAGTCCTTATCCTGTTTCCTGATGAATGAAATATATAATAGAGACACTATTTTGTAATATAATTATGCAGAAAAAATTCCAATGTCTCCCCTTATCTCTCCACCTTTGTGTGTAGTAATAAACTAATCTTATTATCCATTAGGTGATACATCATGTGTGACATCTCCCACACCTGCCACAGTCTCAGACTCAGACACCCTCCTGAGATCATAAATCAAATTATCTCGATCCCTTTTTATGCAAATATTTACTTTTTGTTCCACACGTATCTGTTATTCCTCCCTTACCCGCCTCAGCTTCTCTCTGGTCTACACTCTCTCACTCCTCCTCATTTCCCCTTGGACTGGTATCTTCCCCACCACTAACACCCTGCTTCTCTTTGTGCGCTTAACACTACCGCCACCTTCCCCAGATTAGCGAGAGCCAGCCGACCCACAGGCCGTCTTATCAGCGTTAATGTGAGTACTATACAGACTCCCGCTCACATCTAGGGGCCATCCTCATCCCTGCTCATCGGTTTTATCGATCCAATTTCGCTCTTAGGATGTTGTAACCATCAGCACCTGCGGGTATCAGCTGGGGTGATGGTGTCCTCATGTTGTTGAACTAAAATGTTCACTAGACCTGCTGGCCTCGCTATGTTCCTCTCTCCCCACTCTTCTACATCCCAAGCTCTAAACTCTTGTTACTGTATTGGCCTCATAAATACCTTCACATCGGACAAACTCACTCAACTTGTGCTACAATGTACTTACTCCTTCACTTTGTCCTGGTTATCACGCTCTGTCGCACGTAATACAAAACTTTTTTGTCATATTTTTTTTTATGGCTGCCAGCGATGATCTTTTCTTGGGTGGTAGCGCTTCTTTCTGTTGACCTCATTAGCTTTCTGGAACTCCTGAAACGTCATCACCATAATTTTGTCCATGTTGCCACGAGAAACCTCCAGTGAATCCCGCGCTTACTGAATATAAATGTCTACCCATCAATGTCGCCCACCTGCCCGCCTCACCAATACCGTGCATGCTCAGGAGGTATATTCGTGGTTATATTTAAGAGTATATTCGTGGTTAGTGTATTTGACCAGTCGGAACGCTCCTCTAGCCTTCCTGTTTACCTAAAATTAAAGTTATTAAATCATCAATACATCCCCACTAATTAAGAGTGACCGCCAACTAGACCACATGAGTTTTGTCTCAGGGTAAGTTAACGTGTGCAACAATATCAACTGCCATTTCACGAGAATATGCGTAATGTATTTTTTTTTCATTCATGAGCACCATAAAAATAACAAACATTTTGGAAAAAAATATCATGAAAATGAACATTCGTATGAAACTAAATAGACGATGACAAAATACTAACATGTGAACAATGTAAAATTAAAGTAATCTCGTGAGATCTGAAATATAACTCCGTAGGACAAAACAGGAGAGACATAAAGTTCAAGAAAATCTTTAAGAGAGTAAGAGGAGTGAGTAGCCACATGTCTCTCCCTCTCTCACTGTACTCGTGTATAAACAGACGTGTATGTACCTGATATATATATATATATATATATATATATATATATATATATATATATATATATATATATATATATATATATATATATATATATATATATTGTACACAGTATATGCGTACGTGTGTGTGCCTGTGTACAATGTGTCACTTTTTCAGAGCAAAATCTAATTACATAATTATTTTTGTTCTAGCAGAATACAAAAGTGGAATCAGTAATTACTTATTGTGAACACTTTAATCACCGTTTAAAAACTGAGAGGTTACCTCACATGAGCTTAATAATGCATTCAGCGTTACTGGCTGATATAAAAATATCACCTTCCCATGCTCTCCCTCCCTCCTCCCTTCCCTGCTAACACTATTGTTTTTTCTAACTATATCTGCCTAGTTCTCTTTTACTCTCTTCAACTGCTCTCCCTTCTTCCCTCTCACTTCCTCCTTCAGCATCCCTTGCTACCTCTCCCTCTCTCTCTTCGTACCCCTCACACCTCTCCTCGCTCCTCCAGCAAATCTGGAAAACGGCAGAAGAATACCAGTGATTACCAACGCAGTGTTGCGTGGAAGTGGCCCCGCGAGACCTCCTGATCCCCATCGCCACAGCTTCAAGTACCTATCAAACGCGTTTCGATGGCTCTTTAGGAGGATGTGAGAGTGTGTGTTCAGGCAAATGAGACCCTGTCGGCAATTTGAGAACCGCGGATACAGATGGAGTGCGTTTCTTTGTAAATTATTTGCCCGAGATAAAATAAACTTTCCCTTTTAAAAGTTTCCCGCAGGGCTATAGAAGAGGAAGGAAATATTTGCATCTTCCGGTGAGAAAGGAGGGGCTGTCAGAGGGAAACTTGATTTATTGTTTTAGTGCTCTCGCGTTGAACGAACTGATACTTAGATGAGCCCTTCATAATACTGTGAAAACTATAGTAAACTGTGGTTACCTACACTCACTTTTACCATGATGACAAATGCGGTATAGTTTACCAGTTCATTCGTCTGTTTCCAGCGCCTGGGAGCGTATTTCATCTGCCTCATCTGCAACCTTCCAGTGATTTCCCAGGGCACCATCAGGAAGCTCTCTGGGAGGTCTTTGCGTCTCAGTCAGACTATTTCAGCAGAAACACACTGGATGAAATATTGTGTAATAAAGATTTTGTACCGCAAATATGAATTAATTTAATGTAACAATTGCATTTATGTCATTTGCTGAAATGGTAAAGCTGTCATCTATCTAATCCACAAAAGTGCGAGGCTAGGCCCTAACAATAAGAGTTAGCTCAGTATATCAGCGCATATATCGGGTTTATAGTGGGAGTAGTCTCTTGCTCACGCCCGGACAATGACTATAGGTAACAATATCCACCTTCCCTTATGTAGATCCCATTAACGTAGTGCAGGGGAAGAGACATATAACAACAAGTACTTACCCCTCCTACCTCCCCTCACTGTCTGTGATGTGTGTGTGTGTGTGTGTGTGTGTGTGTGTGTGTGTGTGTGTGTGTGTGTGATTGTATATTATGCTTACACACTCGCATATCACGTACTGGTCCTCCACAAGGATAGGAGAGTTGGAGTCAAGAGCATCACCCCCAGGCCACTGAGTGCACTGAAACAATTGTAGTCTTCGATCATTATGGATCCAATACCATCCGTCGTGTCTGGTATTGTGGGTCTCATACATGACCAGTGGCCCAGTTATTGGCCAGTCCTTAATGTGCACTCTGTGGCTTGAGGGCATCGTTCTTGACTCCAACTTTGGGGTCCCGGGTGGAGGTTAATCTACTTATCTTGGTGTACAAGGGACAGAGGTCATGGTCAAGCTCCTCACCACCCATGTCAATATATCACTCTGAAGTATTAACCCCCACTATAGGACGAGAATATTTTGGTACAGTAGTCCTCTATAGTTCGGTAAAAATGTGTTTATGGGGTAGATTGGCATATTGGATTTTTAAAACATGGATGAAGACACCAGATTTAATGGCATGGGATGGAAAACTCCCAAAGAATGCAGCTTCTCATGCTTGTATTCCAACACAAAGGGAAGAAGCGGTAGGGTACCCCTTAGTCGGACACAGGTGACTGACTAATGTAGTTCCTTGGACTATGAAAAAATGAGTATGAATACCAAATTTATCTGCCTCTGATGAAAGATGAACCATCAAACCAAGGTTACAGGCAGTGCAGTGACATATTTCGGAGGAAGTATACCTCACGTTAGGAGGAAAATGTTGTCCCATCAGAAATACAAAATTTAACTAAATTAATTTTTGGAAGATTTTTATGTAATTTAGTAAAACCAGGTCAATAGAACGTAACCAATTTATTTTTTTTACTGCAATTAGTGGTGGCTCTAACCATAGTTTTACTGCCCTATAACCTTTCCTTGGCCAGAGTGGTACAATACGTCAGCCCCGAGGTATTATGATCAGTTATCTTATCAGTTATCACTAAAGCTGTGAATTAAACATCTTCATTAACATATTTGAATCATACAAATCACATTCAGATATACAAAAGCAGCCCTGATACTCCCAATCATTTCCCCGGAGCCATAAATGCAAATAAATCTTTATAGGAGAGACATTCTGTGTAACCGAGCTTACCGCCATCTAGGGGTTAGGTTACGAAGTAAAAACCTAGCGTTTGTTTCAAAAATTAGAGTTGCAATTTGACGCACATATGACAATCTGCATATACTTACTGTTTATGATTATTAGCATATTATTTTTCTGTATTGGCTGCCAGGCAACACGGGCGGCGGTCCTCGGCCCTCGGCCTGGTTAACGCACCTTCTTGTTCTAAGCCACGGTGTTGTCTCGTGTGGAAACAGCCAGGCTGAGTTTAGAATAATTTTAAAGTTTGCAGAATAAAGTTTAATCAGTAATTTTAAAAGAAGTTACATTTAAATTTCATCGATGTCAACAAACAAGCGAAAGTGTGTTTTAAGTACAGGGAATGACCCAAGGTGGCTGAAGTTGGACCTCGGGAAACGGATTAGATGATTACAATTACTGTACACACAACCCTGTTGAGAGAGCTGATCACCGACACCCCCACAGCACCGCCGATACCACCTCCTCACAACGTCTCCCTCAGGTACAAGGAATTTAATATGACGAGTTAGCTAGACATGTCGATGAATTTGACTGTTGTAATAAACCCTCGTTGTGATCATTACGTATGTTTTCTTTAATTAATTGAATTTATAAATGAATTTAGTAAAATGATACTGAAACTTAACATACGAATCACTAAAGTCATTTCGGCAAAGCGTAGAGTGTAAATCGTTTATGATGGAACACTTTACACCAGCCAGAGGCACCCGACTAACTTTATCTAATGAATTGTCATGGTTTAGTTAGTCCCTGTATAGTCGAATATAATTATGGTTGACGCCGTAACCTCCCTGACTCGAACCTTGTTAACCAGAATGTTTCGAGTCTTCATTATTTTCATAAATTACACTCGTATCACCCCCCTCCCGCTTCCCCGGCAGGTTTGTATTTTATACAGTAGAACAAACTTACAAGCAAACTTCAACAAAACATGCGGATGTATAGTTATGGGGCTGAATTTACGTCTATGGTAATATTTTACAGCAAGGGTACCACTAAACTAGGGTCTTGGGGGTCTATTGGTGGTAAAGGTGTAGACGAGGATGACCACCAGAAGGAATTGTCCGAATTGGTTGAAATTTTTTATACACTAATATCATATTAAGCACAGAAATGGAAACTACAATGCATAGAATCTGACAATATTTTATTTACTCCATCCCGCATCACAATTCTCCTCCCGTCGCCATTTTTGTTGTTTACCTCGCTGAATCCCTGTTCAAAGGACGTTGCCTAAATGATAGTGAACGCTTCCACGTATTCCTCCTCGCCATTTCTGATGAATATCAACCTCAATATTACGGTAAGTTGTTTAACACTTAAATTAACACGACAATGCATAGAACCTAATAGAACCTGACCAAACAGACCCATGGGTTGGGTATGTTAGGTCAGGTTTTATTAGGTTCTCTGCATTGTCTCTATTTTTTGTTTAATATCATAATATTAGTGTGTATAAAAAAATTCAACCAATTCGAACAATTCCCTCTGGTGGTCACCCTCTTCTACACCTTTACCGAATCTAGGAAACGACAAACTGGCATCGTCCTCCGCACTTTTCGTCTCTTCGACGAATTGATAAATACCCTGCACATCACACACCTTACAGGAAAGGAACCACTGAGTGCTGCTATACTTGGGTTTATCTTGGTCAGTGGTCCGTTCATGTTAAAATCAGATAGACTATATACTTAAGAAGCGTTTTTCTTTAATTCACCCCAGCGCCGAGGGTGCAGAGGCCACAACCTGTTTTTTTTTTATTCCAGTAAGTTTGCCATGTCAACGAACTGTACGTTGACTCCTCATTACTCATGGGCAGAATGATTATTTTTTTTTAAGTTCCGAATAATGGTGAAATTATAGTTCTACACCGGTCATTCTTTCGCTGTTATTATTGTGTATTTCGTAATGTTTAGACAATTGTAAGACATTTTTCTTCTTTGATATTTCCACCGGAAATTAAGGATATCCGAGATATTAATTTTTCAAGATTATTACTTTCGCTCATTCACAAGTGTCGCTGTGTCTTGTTTACATCCGGCGGGGGAGGTCTGATACCCGCTCCATGATGATGATAATGGAGATAAAATGGCAATGGCTTGCAATGGGAAGGGAGAGAAGAGGTAAGGTAAAAGGAAAGTTATGAAACGGGAAGTAAAGTACTAGAGAATAAGAGCAGGTGGGCTGTCCACCTAGCAGAGACGATTTGATTGGCTGTGGTGAAGGCCGCACTAAGAGGTCGCTCGAGGGAACAGGGGGGGAGGAGGCTAAGCTAGCTAGCAAGGGGGTTGTTAGTTATTGTGTTAGTTGGAGAGGTCTACTAGGTCCTTGTGTAACTAGTAGAAAACTGATCTTTTATCTTATTGGCGTCAAGAAGTTTTTTTATGCTGTGGTGTATAATTGTGTAAGTTGGAGAGGTCTGCTAGGTCCTTGTTTAACTAGTAGAATACTCTCATCTTTTGATTACTGTTTAGTGTACAATAATTCTGGCTCTTGAGGGTTATGGAGAAGGCTTTTTGGCCACCAGTTGTGTGATCTTGTGGTGTCCTCTGTTTTTAGTCGATGGTATAATTCGTCTTCCATTACTTCTAGTTTGTACCATACTGCCTGTGCTTGGCTGTATGTTCTTATGTTCAGTGGTAAAATGTTGTAATTTTCGTGAAGCTCTTTAATTTTGGTTGTGTATGGGGGACGTTGTTTGGAGGCTCTGCGGATGGCTTTGTTTTGTGTTGCCTGGAGTTTTAATTGGTTGGTAAGGCTGATCGTATTTATTGGTATTGGCGGGTATTCAAGATGGGGGCGTACAAGTGCTTTAAATAGGTGTAGTTGTATTTTCTCTTCAATTTTGCCGAATCTTCTTAATTTGGTAAGCTGTATTTGGGCTAGTCTATTGCGTTCTGTTATGTGTTTATTTATTCCGGTTCTTGTTATTGTTAGCCCCAGTATTTTTCCTTCGTTTGGGTATTGTATCTCTTCGTTGTTTACTGTGATTGGTGCTGGGTTTATCCTTGAAATGTGTATGATTTTTAGTTTCTGTGTATTAGTTTTTATTTTCCATTTCTTCTCGTAATTATTTATTTGTATTATGGCGCGAGCTGTTTTTAATGCCATCATCTATTTGGCCTTGCCTGGATGGCGGATGATCTGGGTGACATCATCAGCATATGCGATGTATTCGCCGTGAATTGGTGGCGGCATGTCTGAGGTGTAAATTGTGTAATGAGTTGGGGATAAATTACTTCCTTGTGGTACTCCACTATAAAATCTGAAGCTTGGGCCTTTGTGATTGCCTATTATAATGTGTGCTTCTCTATTGTCTAAGAAATTACACAGTAGAGAAGTGAAGTTGTTAGGAAGTTCTTGATTGGTTATTTTATATTTAAGTCCCAAGTGCCAGACCTTATCGAACGCTTTTGCCACGTCCCTTAGTACTATGTTGCACTGTTCTCTATTATGCATTGCGTTTGCAATACTTTCGTATATAAGGGCTGTGGCTGTGTTTGTTCCTCTGTGTTTCCTGAATCCGTGTTGTCTAGGGTTGTATTTGTATTCCAGTTCCAGGTGTGTTCTTAATCGTTGGTTAATTATTTTTTCCAAAATTTTTCCCGGTGTTTCTAAGAGAGATTGGCCTGTAGTTTTCTACTGCTGTGGGGGCTTTTCCCGGTTTTGGTATCAGTCTGATAATTGCTGTCTTGAATTTCTTTGGGTAGTAGCCTGAAGCTATGGATGCATTGAATATATTTCTTAGTAGAGGTACCATGTTGCTTGGTAATTGCTGTAAAATGAGTTTATTTATTTTACTGACTCCAGGAGCCTTGTTCTTAAAGCTATTGATTGTTCTTACTATTTCGTCCACCGTGATTGGTTTGTTTAGTGGGGACATGTCATCCAGTGTATTCAGGTCGATCGTGGGTCTCGGTTACCAAATATGGGTTGTTTGCGACATATGGTTGGATACTTCCCTCTCTGTGGTCATGCAAAAGTTTAAGTTTTCTTCGTTGGTGATTTGAAAAATCTTACTCCAGAAAGATCTAAATTCCGGTTTTTGTTCGGTTGGTTCTGTTAATTTGACTTGATTACTATTTATTATATAGTTTGACTCGTTGCTGGAGGTTCCCATGAAGTGCTTTATTTTCTGCCAGAACTGGTTCGGTTTATGGTAATTTCCTTCCGTTTCTGAAATCAGCTTCTGCCAGTTCCTGTTGTATGCTTCTTTTGAGATGTTTTTTTAGCTGTTCGTGTATTATGTTGTATATGTTTCTGCGTTCCGGTGTCCATCCTTGTTGTGTGATTAGTTTAATTAGGTTCACCCACCTGCTCCAGACTGGTACTGGTATTGGGGATTACTGGCCACGCCGTTAGGCTATTTCGGCCGAAGCTGATTGGTTGACTTTTTCCGTTTCTTGTTTCTTCTTTACTTTTCACTTTCCATTCTTCTTCTTGCTTGCTCCGGAAGATTTTCGTACACGTGTATAAACGGGATTGTTGATAGTGTTATGAAGTCGGGTTTAATTTTGGCTTCTTCTTTTTCCGTGATCTTCTTCTTGGGGTCTTGATTTTAGTTGTTGTGTCTTGTTCGGGTCTTGTTTTCTTTACTGCAGTTTTCAGACAAGGAGAGCCTCCTTTGTAGCTCAATTTTTCGACTTCGCAGCTTAGTTAATCTACACTCCTCCCTCCACTTGGGACTCCCAGTCGAGGAGGAGTGAGGCCACCACAAGCCGCACTTCTGGCGGCCACTGAGCAGTTGGTGTCGTGGTGCCTGGGTGTCCTGCAACCGGAACATACTTCCTGAGCATGATATTCCGCGCCAGATGCGCACCTCTGGCATTTATAGCATCTTGTAGGCCTTTTCGTACGGTCTTACTGATCCTTTCCCATCCCAGCAAGACGGTGCTTGAAGTTTTTGTGGCAGCCAACCAGTGCAGTTGTACCGGGAGCTTCCGTCGTACTGAGAGCTGCTCGATCAGCCCGGCCAGTCCTTCTTTCCAGATGTTCGATTTCTGTGTGGAGATGACCCCAAAACCAGTTGTCCTGTAGGCAGGTTTCAACTAGGATCTGTATCCCGTTAATTTCTAACGTTTTAAGTTGCTGGGCCTCTCCCATTCAGCGAAGGTGACAATAAGGCAACCGCTGTCAATGCGGACGAATCTTGTCACTCTGTGATTCCTGAGTCGTCAAAAAACTTCCTCAGGACAAGGAGGTTTAGTAGCTTGCGCGAAGGGCGCTTGACTGGATACAGCCAAACGACCTTCGCCTGTTTACAGAACATTATCTGGATCGCGTGGTACCTCGGGAGCATGTGCGGGTGGTGAAGCGGGAGTTTCTTATTGGCTATAGCGATAGGAGTATTTTTATTGGGCAACATTTTTTTGTTTTAGCCAATGAACAATGAGTGGGTGGGTCGGGAGGGGACATTTGAATTTTGAGTATCAGATATGGCTGAACAGTTGGAAGAGCTGCGCCGACATTGTGAGAATGATTATTTTGCGTCAATTGCAGAGTTAAACCAGAAAAATAGTGAGGCAATTTTTTTTTATATAAAACATGGTATATTACCGAATATAGTTCTTTGTCCAAAGTGTAATAACCAGTGTACACTGCGTGAAGAACAGCATGTTTGGCGGTGTCACAATAGGTTTACAGATTAAGGTAAGATGTAGGGGCATGAAGAACTGGGGTTAGGTTAGGTTTTGTTGGTTGGTTAGTATTTTATTTATTCGGGAAAAAATCCAATTTTTTCCGTTATGATTGTTGGGTGTGAGGGGGAAGGGGGAGGGCTGTTATCTAAAAAAAGGTAAGCGAATTCCGGAGGAAATGGATATCAAATTCGTTCGAAACTCATCAAAAACCACAGGAAAAAACGATTTTTAATATCAAAATAAAGACCGGTGTGTTATTACAAATTCACCCAAATAATTGTCTTAGTTTTAGTTGAAGACCTAATTGATGCCACGAACATTTTTCATTGTTAATTTTGACGAGTAGATCTACCATCTTAGAGTTACACGTCTCAATTACGCTGACAACTCAATTTTAATGGAAGTTACCTGCATATGTCTAGCTTATAACCGTTTAACGTAGTTTACCGTTGCTTGAGCAACTTTTCCCAGTGTCCAGCTACACCAGCAGGTCTTACCCGCCAACAAACCTTACACAGATGGAGCACGTGTACACTGTACAGTATTTGAGTCATGGGATTCTTCTAAAGTATATGTTAAGGTTTCCAATACTTTGTTACTGTACCTCGGCATACATTCGCCCGTATTACTGATGTGACCAGATAGCCCTCCCGTCAACAGTGCAGGAGATAGACACTTTCTTTGTAGCCATAAGTGTTAATAGTTTTGTTCAATGTTGTTTATGACCTCTTAAGAACCTGTGCATAAATCGATTTATTTTTATTTATATATATAAATGCTTCAGTGCTCTATGGTGACATTACAGTGAGATTTTAGTGTCGGTCAACCGGAGAATCATAGAATTTTAATTTTTGGAATCCGTAGGTTAGACAATTCTAAGACCTTTTTCTTCTATGACGTTTCCCTCGAAATTGACCTGACCTCACCTCCTAACTGAGGGGCTCCCCCCCCCCCATCTCCCCCGGCATATGTAAGTCGTTTGCAAGGGAAATGTCGTAGAAGAAGAGTGTTTTAGAATTGACAAACTACCGATTCAAAAAATTATATTCCTAAGATTTCCTGGATGACCGAAACTGAAAAAATACCGCCATTTCTCTTATTTATTAATACATGTTTAAGATCAGAAATATGAAAAGAATGTTAGTGTATACTGTAGATCCTGGTGGGTGGGGAAACAGATGGCCATCCACCTTAGTATGGAAACATATCCTAAATCCTCCCCTTACATAGGCCAGTCTCACATTCCCTTCTCACACAGACCATTTCGGTAATACTTTAGATGTCAGACTCTTAGGGAGAAACCAATTTTGGAAATTTATTACATAATAATACTTTTACGGTAATATTTGACGATCACGGTGCGCCTTTAACACACAACTGTGGAAATTTCTCCATACAAGGTGAAAGTTTTCATACCTTGTAAATATGACAAACTACACGAGGAATGCGTTTTGTGTAATATCACTTTTACGATTATTTACGTCTGGGAGGCGAGAGTGACAACCTTCCCCGTGTCAGCCATATTAGTTTCTTGTTCCAACTTTAGAAAAGATTTATGTTTTTCTTTTAGATCAAAGTACAAGATAACCTTACTATTTTTGGTTAGGTTAAGTAAGGTAGAGAGAACAGTTTGATTAATTTTATGAACGATGAGTTATACAATGTATCAGCATCTAATACTTCCAAAACGTAAACTCCAGAGTTGCAGATGCTCCTACATTCTATATTTTTTTTTCGCAAATAAAAGGAATCAAACTAACCTACCTAATCTAACTTAATACACTACAGTTGTCTTTATATTTTCTTAAAAAAAATAGAAAGGAACTATCGAAGAGAATGTTACGTTTGCGCTGAACTTCTAACACAATGTACATTCCTGAACTACCAATTATTGTTACATTTCAACATGGCTGACGGATGCGTTATTGTCGACACATAAGAATCAAGATGGAAGGAATCTGTAAAAATGCTGATATGCAAAACATTTCCCCGTACACATTTTTGTAATTTCCGTGAGGTAAGGAAGCTTTTGTCTTCAATGGAAAAAATTCCTCTGGTTGGTGGTAAGGGTGCGCCACGATCGTAAAGTAATACCGATATCATTAATGATAATAAAAAATAAATAATAAATACATATTTTCGTATTATTACTTGTTATTTTACCTTAACGGCATTTTATACCTAAACACCATAGACTTTTCTCCCGTAACGACGTAATGATATATTGTAGATAAGATACACCAATCAGACCAACCTGACCTTCCTTCTGAGGATTTAAAGGTATTATTTTGTTATCCATTTTAGGTGACGTTATCTAGGTTGGATAGGGTCAGTTTATTTGTTTGTTTTACAGCAAAAGGAGGAAGGCGAACATAGTCAAAGCGGCACATACACCATGTTCTCTCTTAATGAAATGAAGGGAACCAAAAGTCAAGTTGAGGTATCTTCACCAATTTCTTCCTATTTATGAAGCAAGAAAAACACACACACATACACCAATTACACACACACACACACACACACACACAACGTAAACACGTAGAAAAAGTGCAAAAGAGGGCATGAAAGATTATTCTCTCCCCTTCCTACTTCACATATCAAGAAGCGCTCAACACACTGACCCTTTCGACTCTCACTGACCATCACCACGACCTCATCTGCAAATTTGGTAAGAAGCTTCTACACCATCCTCGGCACCGGTTCCTACTACCACCTGAGATCCCTAGCCCGAGAATTGCTGTTCGACACCACAGCCGCATCCAGCCCATACGTGCACGAACTGATCGCTATAAGAACAGCCCAGTCCCAACCATTGTAAAAATTATCAATAACTTGTAATAAACCAGTGTATTCACTCCCAGTAAATACTACTTTTTGCACTGTCACTATGTTGAAATGCCCTGTAGTTTGAGCTTTTCCCCATCTAGTTATTATATATCTTATTTGTATCACTTATGTTACTTGTATGTTATTTGTAATTCGAAACCCGTTCCCCAAATATGTAACTGTATATTTTCAGCCTTCTGGCTGCCAAGCTCTTTCAATAAACAGTTAATTATAATTATTATTATTACACACACACACTGACACACACACTGACACACACACACACACACACTGACACACACACGCACTGACACGCACACGCACTGACACACACACACACGCACTGACACACACACACACACGCACTGACACACACACACACACACACACACGCACTGACACACACACACACACACACACACACGCGCACACGCACTGACACACACACACACTGACTGACACACACTGACACACACTGACACACACACACACACACACACTGACACACACACTGACACGCACTGACACACACACTGACACACACACACACACGACCTACACACGCACACACACACAGAAGAACCGTGTATCTCATCCTCTCTGCAAGTCCGACACAACCGAACAATTATAATTCAAACCAGAACAAATATATGACCCTGTCGTAAATACGTCTGCTCGGGTGTAGGGAAACAACCCCGACTGCACTTGGAGCGTAGTAACTCACTGATACGAAGATTAAATACTGATACTCGTAAAGCCGTTCACTGATTGGTGTTTACGGAGGTTACAGTACATGTGGAATACTTGTTTTTATTTTGTAGTAAATGACAGGTACTCTTATATATGGTGGATAGTTACAATGCCAGATGATTTATTGACTATAATTTATATTTGTGTCTACAGATATATGAATGTTTAGAATATATACATTTTATCTGACACTGGACTCCGTGGGTGGTGTGGGCGGCAGTGCACTTGACTGCTTTCTTTTCTCCAGGTATAAATTTAGTTATCCATTCACAGCAGGGGGGAGAGGGGATGGTCCAAGAGAAAGTCGTTGATCCTCAGGAGGCAAGTGTTGCGTCCACTTTACCCTGGCTTCTCTGTTTGAACTACCAATTAGTTATCCTGTGCATGTTACCGGTTGCGTTTTATAATCTCCCTTGGGTCATTCCCAGTCCACCCAGCTGTGAATGAATACCTAGGAGAAGCGAAACCAGTCAAGTACACTAACATAATTATTCATAACTTATATCAAACTGTAACCATTACCTACTGCAAATTCTTAAAAGATCATGGACACTATTAATACCGATCTTAAAGCAGTCATTTAATGCATGAACGTTTCAGCCCTTGAAAGGCATGCAGCAAACACTTGGCTCACAGAATACTCGCACCTGCACTGCCAGCCGAGGGAATTTTTTTTATTGCTGTCAGTGACGGAGATGGCAGATATTTTGACCTCGTGATGAAGACCTTTTGGGCCACTCTGTCCGTCTCTGTTTATCATAGTCTTATGTCATGTGACTTCATGACACAAAAATTCAATATTATCGGGTTAATGTGATAAACAAGTAATCCACTAATTTCGTATTTGTTTCTTGACGTTACTTATTACATTTGTATCATTCATTGCATACTGGGCTGCTGTTATATCACAACTGTTTGTTACGGTCAACAGATAGCTGTACGAATTGTCGGAGGTCAGCATCATGAGCATGTTGGCGAGGCGTCTGGTGACCTGCGTGCCCCAGGAGATAGCGTCCTCCAGGCGGGCTTCCTGCGGTGCACTCGAGATCACACCCTCCTTCTTACATCCTGATGTGGTTGTTTCACCATCTGCTGGAGAGACTTCTTCACCACAACATGGTGGTTCCCCGCTGCTTTACAGTGGCACCACCCTGCTGCCATTACCCGGTAATACCATACTTAAACGTATTCGTCGGTCTTCCATCGGACCCTCCGACGTACAGCTGGAGGAGCCCTCCCTGGAGTACCTTTGTCGCAAGCGGGCGTCCTTAGATCCAACTTGGCTTTCCCCATCGCCCAACCCTAAGAATGAACCAATGCGGTTAGTAAAAGACATTCATGAGGCATCTGTAATCAGTAAAAGGTTAAGTTAATGCTCGGTTCTGATCCTATTGTTTCTCAGTATTTAGTACGACCACCAAAGACTGAGGAGGACCTGCGCCAGGCCTCGGTGCCAAAGGAGTGTCAGCATTAAGCATCAGATGATTCGTACAGAATACGAGAACCAAAAGCTAGACTGGGACTTAAGAAGTTAACAGATATCAGTGCCAGGATTTAGATGTCAGGTTCTGTTAGTATCAGACTCCAGGAGGTAAGTGAATGTCAGCTAGGAGGTAGTCTCGGCAGCAATATTAGGGTGGAGCCACACCAACGCAAATATTGTTTGTAATATGTTTTGGCTAATGTGTTATTTTATCAATGTTGAGTCATGTCCACACCAACGTAACAATGCTAGGAATAGTGTTGTAAACATTCCAGATAGGAGCTACAAACAGTGTTTGCATCAAAAGTGAATGCAGGAATGTCTACACCAATACAACATGAAGAACATTGTTGTAAACAGTTTGAAGCAACATTTTCATAAATTCGTCAAAACATTGCTGATAACAATGTAGCCAACAAATGTTACTGACAATGTTTGCATTGGATCCATAACAAAATAACATTATTCGTAACATTGTCAGTTACTGTGGAATAACGACGCCAACAGTGTTACACATACTTAAGTCTACACCAGCTGTTGTCCACATTGTTTATAACCATGTTGCCAACAATGTTACCTTGTTACCAACAATGTTACCTTGGTGTTACCTGCCCTTAGATATTAGAAACTGTGATGGGCTGTGGAGCCGCTAAATCAAAATGGTTAGGCGTTTTAACATGAGGCTACCAGGAGGACAAGGGGTCAGAGATCGCCCATACCAGTAACAGTTATCACAGTATTGTCAAGGTCAACATGAGACACCAACCATCAAGGGAGATTACACACAGTACCAAAGGTAAGTGACAGTACGTTTCTTTATTTTATTTATTTGTTATTTTTCTGTATCCCTTCCTTTTATGTCTTGATATTAAAAATTCGATTGCAATAACAAGTCTTAATACAATCTCATTATCCTTGGTCCAACGAAACGTTGTAATTAAAAGACAGTTGAATTCATTTAAAGAATTTTAGTGGTCTCTGTTGAGGCTTGTCAAAGATTGATGGACAAATTTTCTTGAGATCATTCCTTTAAACGACGTATTAATGTACACTATCTCCTGTACATAGATCTAGAGTATTGGCTGTCGGGTTAACAGGGAACTCTCTCTTGGAGTTGGCGAGTCCTGGGTCCCTGTACAACCCCGAGGGGATCTCTACCCCCGACCGGGACTCAACATTCACCCAAGCTCGTGAACCTCAGCACCTCCCGCCCTCACCCCTTACTCGGCGGCAACACACCCTCCAGCAGGGGACGACGCTCACCCCTCTCCTCCAGCGACGACAGCCCTGTGGCAGCATCACCATCTCCCCGTCAGCTGACTTTCTTGGCTCCCCTAAGGTTGGTGATCCTCTCTCTTCCACATTTATTCTATAACTATTACAGTTAGTACTGTAATCACTGTTACGCTGTTTCCATTCTGAATTGTATTATTCTAATTATTCTCCTGACATACGTTACTCTTTTTTCGTTACTTAATAATGATCATCATTGTGATAAAATAAATTATTAGTTGCTGTTCTGATTTATAGTATTTATAAACAACAATCAACATTCACACATTCCTTATTTACCTAATGGCCACCCTCTAGTGGCCATGCCGAGAGAACAAGGACAGTGGCCTGTGTAGGATCCCTCCATTGTTCTTGATAATTTTGTCAAGGGCTATTTTGAAGCCCAGTACTGTTCTTGATTCCACAGCTTGGGCTGGTAGACCGTTCAATACGTCAACCAACCTCTGTATGAAAAAGTATTTCCGATGTTCATTCTGCAGGATAATATATATATATATATATATATATATATATATATATATATATATATATATATATATATATATATATATATATATATATATATATATATATATATATATATATATATATATATATATATATATATATATATATATCATACATATATATGCTGATAACCAAGAAAACACAGAAGTTCCCAAGCGCTTTCGTGTAATTCACATCTTCAGGACTTCGTGTTTTCTTTTCCTTGTGGTTATCAGCATATACCTAGATCACCTTGCACTACATTTGCATATATATATATATATATATATATATATATATATATATATATATATATATATATATATATATATATATGTATATATTCATACATATATATATATATATATATTCATACATATATATATATTCATACATATATATATATATATATATATTCATACATATATATATATATTCATACATACATACAATTAGAACGTTATCACAATAACCTACATAATTTTTAATCTTCCTCTCTCCAACACTTCTTTGAACACACTGTATTGGTTAACCCTCTCGCAGCGCCACCATTCTCTCACCAACCTTGTTTTCTATGATCACTATTATTACTGTGACTAACTCCTATATATTATTTATAACTCCTTATAGTTTGATTTTAACAATACTCGGACACAGTCTTTCCCTTCCTGTCTAGCACGGATATATTCAATGCTTTGTTGAATAATTCCAGCAATTAATATAAAAGGTACCGGTAAATAAAAAAATGATCGAGCTTTGTATTTATAAACTGAGAGTTCAGTGGATACAAACCTAAGTAAAATATTCAACTCGAGTAAAAGTATTAAGAATTTAAATCTTAATTTTAATGCTACCCCTGTAGATTTGGGTCAGGTATCGATCATTAGTGGGCGGGGCAAAGGGAGGTGGCCTCACGTCATGACATGTACTGTACATTAACGCAGTGTAACACCAGACATTGAACTGTGTAGAACTTGCGAGTACACTCTGGATACAAGTTGTTTACATTTCGTAAATATAAGTTGCTTCTAAATACTGTTAAATTTATTTGATAGCACTGTTTGCAATTTTTTTTAAGATGGCGGCATCATCAAATTGTAAGAAACGGTAATATGAAGATGAAAAAAGAAATTTTAAACTAGAGCGGGAGGAAGATTTTGCATTCACCATTAAAGGAGGTAAACCTTTGTGCCTTACCTGCAGTGTGTTACTCACTGTCTCACTACAAAGCCAGTAACTTAAAATGCCACAATGACACAAATCACCTAAATCACCCAACCTTATTCACCTGAATTACAGAAAAACAACCGGTGTTAAAGTCATCACTAAAGAGCCATCAGACACTGTTGACAACGTTCATTAAGGAAGCTGATACAACTACTGAAACTAGTTTTGTTATTGCATGGAACATTGCTCGTGCTAGACGCCCATATTCTGATGGAGAATTTGCTAAGAAGAATATAGCTGAAGTTGTTGCAGTGTTAGATCCAAATAACACAAAACTTCAGCAACTAATAGCACAAACTCCAGTTTCACGCCACACTGCAAAGGCGTATCTCCCAGATCAGTGCTGATGTTGCAAGCAAGATGCGATAATATTTTAAGAATTATTTAGCATTTGCTTGGCTCTTAACATACAAGACAACCCACAACTGATGGTATATGTCAGTTATGTTTCCTCTGATGTAACTGTGGCAGATGAGATGTCAGACTTGGTGGTACTAAAAGAAACAACGTCTGGTGTTATTAAAAATGCACTTGACAGAGCCTTAGCAAATGCCCACGCTCCACTGGATAAACTAGTCAATGTTGCAATGGATGGAGCACCTGCAATGGTGGGGATGCAGGACAAATTGCACTCATGAAAAGTGATCCCAACTAACCAGAGTTTCTCCCAGTTTATTGTATCATACATCGTGAAAAGCTAGCAGCCAGGTGCTTCGGGTACGAACATTTTATGAAAACTGTCTTGGATATTGTCAATTTCCTCCGATCAAATGGGAAAACCCACCGACAGTTTAAAAATTATATTGAAGAACTGGAGCTTGGAGCCCAACGGCGTCTCTTTCTATTGCATTGTGAGGTGGCTGTCAACCAGTAACGTCTTGAATAGTTTTGTAGATCCGTTGGAGCCTATTGTTTCTGGTCTTACTCAGACAATTTTCAGCTTCTAGAATAAAATAAGAGTTTTTCAAAGAGACATACTGAAGGTCAAGGAACTTCAACCACTTCCCAATCTTAAAAGAGTAAATACATTTCCTGATATTGAAATAAAAGACCACAAACAAGAAGAATACAAAGATAGATTACAAGGACTGCTTGATAATTATCTAGCCAGGTTTGATGAAGTGCAGAAGCTGAAGAAACCCTGCTTTGCTTTTCTTGTAAATCCATTCATGGTTAATGTGATCAATTATGGATGTCCGATTCTCAATCCTCTGGTTACGGATTCATCTGCTGTCGAAATGGAACTAATGAAATTTCAGGAGGACCTGGGTTTAAGGATGATACATAAATCTCGGTCTACAATCGAGTTCCAGAAGCAAATTATCCTGAATTCAAGAAGAAATCTGTGCGACTCGTCTCAATTTTCACAACATACTGCTGCGAATCACTGTACTTCGTAATGAAGTTTGTGAAGTCAAAACATCGTGCAATCCTTACAAAACCCCTGACGGAGTTAATTCGTACAGCCTACACAATATATGAGCCGGATTTTCAAAGACTAACAGCTAAGTTGGTAACTCCTAAGGCTTTTCTAGTAGTACACTAAATAGCCTGATAATTGTACCAGTATCTCTCTGCTTCATAATTAATGTCCTGTCAATACCGTAGCTTTGCAAGGTGGTATCTGAATAAAATATCTCGAAATTATTGGTTTGCTTGTTTTTCTTTTACACACTTTCTTGCAAGTTATGTTCAAATATTAACAAGACAAATAAATTTAATTAAAACTACTTTATTGCTTTTCACCTTTTATTTTTATTTCACTCATTTTATGTTACTGAAATGCAGATCTGTATATTTTCTAAGATTTTCCCGTACCGTAGTTCAATACGTATTGTTACGACTCTCCTCCTTTCACCGATTACCTAGCATCCACCACTGGTTACCAGCGGCTCGGGTTGTGTGTACAGAAGCAGTAGATATCTCGCAAGAGTTGTCGAATTACCACTGGCTGTCCCGCCAGTCTCTGGTAATTTCCCGACGATCGGTATCAGTGTACCAACAACAGGCAAGTACATTTCTACCAGGTCACAGAAACACACTTGTGCACTGTAGTCTTCTTTAATAAACACCAATTCTTCACAACTGTTAACAGGGTAATGTCTTCACAGCTTGACTCCACACTTCTAATATATAGTCAGCACACTGCCTGTGTACAATTCCTTAGTCTCACTTTATATTAACTACAACAGTTCCACAATACTTGCACAACAATTATCTTCAGTTGTTCTGCCAGGCTTAGTCTTTACACTAAAAACAGAGGCGAGCGACCAACTCCTAGGCAGGCCTCCCCCGCTTATACAAGCCTCGTCAGACGCTTCTCAAACATCCTAGAATAATCCAGTGACGCCTGAGAGATTAACATAAGAACATAAGAATGGAGGAAACTGCAGCGGGCCTATTGGCCCATACTGGGCAGTCCCGTTTACACCCAACCCCTATTGCTCATATGAGCATCCAACCTGTGTTTGAAGCAATTCAGCGTATTCGAGTTAATGATGATATTTGGTAACTTGGTAAGATTCTAGAACGTTCTACTCTGATCGAAGCTCACAATCATAAAAAAAGATGCAATACATTCTAGAATATTCTTACATAATTATTGCATCAATATATTCAGGAAAATTTCACTACATTTGCCAAGATAGCTGCTGCATGGGACAAAGAACAATCAAAACACCTGGTTTACAAAATCATAATACGAAAGTATTCCTCGGCATAACTATTAAACCTGCTCAGCACCGTGAAAACAAACATCACTCCGGATTTTAATAACATTTGCTACATACTGTATATAAGGTTTCTGAGTATTAAAACTAATTGTTTAAAATTTAAAAGGTATTAATAAATATTACTGCACTATATGTATTTCTTAATAATATTTCCATGTGATTTTTGTAATAAAACGTGTATGTAATAATAAACACGTGTATAAAGGTTTTCACGTCTTGTGGCTCTCGGTCGTCTGAAGCTAATAACACTTGGGTAGCTTGCCCGTGAGGTCAGAGGACGCGTGGATTATGGTGTTTTTTATGGATGGAAATGTGTGGGAAAGAGAAAGGTAATGCTGAAGTGATAACACAATATACATTATGATTATTTATTTACAATTAAGTTTAGTCTATGAACACTTTCAAAGAATACAAAAATACATGAACCATTCCCTTTGGTTCACTCAATGCTTCGGAAACATTACTGTCACACTGGCACAAAATATGAAAACCGCTAGGTCTTACTTTATATTTAGCAAAATAAATATTTCAAATTAACACCTGCAACACTTCGTCAGAAACACACAGATCAAGGGTAATGCTGTACGACAGTGACACGAGAAAATAGTGGTGCCTCCAACACTTTAAAGTCGTCACATCTCCTCAATACTTTATAGTACTCCTAACACTTAAAAAATTCTTCAAAAGACTTTATTTTTTATTTTACTTCTAGTACACTCAGCACCTTGGTTACAGATCACACTGTTAACAGCCAAGTACATAACTCCTTAATACTATACTTATAACACCCTCCTCAACACAGGTCACATCGGTAATTATTTACTCTGTGGTAATATACTTGAGACAGAACAACTACTGATACCTATCAACATGTTCAATGAAAGACAAAAGTCGTGTCGTAAAATTTGGTGAAAACATATGCCGAAGGGCTAAAACTTTTGGTGCGCTCTGCCTTGTGGTAGGAGGCTCTCATAATGTTTCACGAGTTATATTTAATCTTCGGACAAAACCACGACACGACTTTTGTCTTTGATTGTACACATAAAGGAGATGTACCACATAGGTTCACACGTCATACCTGCTTGAGTCACCTTCGGGTTCACGCTCACTGAACCCAAGCGTCCGGGATCGGCAGCTCGCACACAGGTCCACTTTGATCTTAATCATTCTATACAAATTCATCCTGAATTCAGACATCTTATCTACAGCCTGACTCACGGTAGCCATCAATCCACACACAGTGCCTGGATATACGAGGAACGCGGGGTCAGTCAGATATAAACAAAACAATCGTGGTCGGTTATGAAACGACACAACTTATGAATGTGTATAACTTGCGTCTTGTGCAAAGAAATTATTTGCGTATGATCATTTACCGTTGGATAAGATGTTCATTTACATTAACAGGACTAATTGTATACTCTGAGAAGTATAACTCGTCGAATTAACACAATATAACGGTCAATACGGGACACTTTTTATTTTAAGATTTTTACGAATGTTACCTACGTGGACTTGGGCCTTCCCCGTGGAACACGGTTGATGCTATCTGGATATACGAGAAATGAGTAGTGACGGGGCCAGTGAATTTTCTGGCTTTCTGTATGTAAATCAGATAAAGTTTACACGTAATCAATATCTGTGGTCTCACTAGTTCACACTAATTCATTCAAAATACACTTGATTCAATACTGTAGTAGGCCTCTCAGCCGTTGGTGGAACTTTTTTTTTTTTTTTTACGGGGATTAGGTCACCCGGGCACAGGTCACTGACCCACATCGGGGCCTGAAATGTCACGGATTCGATTCCCGGGCCGGTGGAAAGTTGTTCGGACACACTTCCCAGCCTCCTTTGGTCCCTGTTCACTTAGCAGCAATGTAGGTACCTGCTGTAAATCGAAAGTTGCGAATTCGTATTCAGGTACAAGTTGTTGGAGCTTCCAATGACTTGCTTAGACATTAACCAGTGACTCTTCAGGCTTCTACGCCTTCGACTCTTCAGGCTATAGGGGGGTGCCCTCCCCCAAAAAAATAATAATAATAATACAAATAATTCACAGTAAATAAAGTTTATAATAAAAAATATAAAATTTTAAATATAATAATAATAATAATAATAATAATAATAATAATAATAATAATAATAATAATAATAATAATAATAATAAAAGAAATATCAAAAGTGAGAAACAATACTGTCAACTTGGTCAATTTGTTTTTTGAATTACAGACAATTAAGGCGTTTGACATATACCCCGATTATCTGTTAGCATATATATCTTAATGCTACACACAGGGCTTTGAATATATTATTTTGAAGACAACGTAAACAAAATGTCGCAAACAACCGTTTTCTCTGACACAAATACAGTTTCAGAAAACAATTATAAGGATAACTCACGTAAATGTGTTTTGTGGACGATGGAGCGCAGTATGAATGAGTGTGGTTGTTAATAGTATATACTGTACTGTAGGTGCCACTGTGACCATGACAAACCAAGAGAACTGTAGTTTATTTCAAATGCTGATTACCGCATTATAATATTCCTCTTTAAACCAACTGTGTCACTATTACCACCAGAGTCTTAACTCAGGTTTAGTTTAATACCTACCTTATTTTATACACCTAAAGGGAAAATTCGTCTGTCCAACACCGAGTTATCTCTCTTGACCAACATTGCTGAAAACCATCCTTGAGATATTTTTAATTAACAGTCTGATAAATATTGGCTTTTGTAAACACTTGAACACGTCACCGTTGGTCATTAACTAGTATATTTCTCCGTTGTTTGCAGACATAAGCGTATTTTTATACATCTTTTACTTTACCCTCTTCGCCACTGATCGGCTTGTAGCCGCTTGGGCGATCGGTCCTGTTTATCAGTTTTTTTTCTTCATATTTTTCCTTTTACTCCGTCATCAGACCTCCTCACGGTTTCTCTTTATATTTTTACTCTCCTCCTAAGAGTTTTTTTTGTTTCTGCCTTGACTACATATTGTCTATTAATTATATACCCTGTATGTTCTTTTCATTCGAGCTGCTTGTGCTTGTATCTTACTTCTAGTTCCTTCGTATCATTTACTCCTCCCTGTATTCCACTCTCTGTTTCTTCCGCTTTTTCTTTACTCTTTATTTATGCTCGATTAATTTTCTTATGTTTCTTCATTTCTCCCTCCCCTGTTTTTTGCTCACTTCTTTTGTCTTTTTCTATTAATATTGCACTTATATCTCGCTTCTTGCTTTAGCTTCTCTTCAACTCCCATTGTTTTCTGCCTTTTCCTTCTTGCCTTATCATCTCATCGTATACTGCCAGACTGGGGGTCACTAATTCTAAGGGTAAATACTTAACTCTAATCTGAATTTCTAAGGGTCGCTGCCACCAGACTCCCTCTGGACAGCATGTAGCTCGTTAGGTAGCGTGTGGAGTGGACTAGGCATTGGGTTAGGTTTTCCATTGACCAGATCGATAAGGGGAAAGAAGGGTGAAACCATAACATGTCTTAATTAATTTATTCCTTATAAAGCATATTGGTAAAAAACATACAAATGAATTGGCCTTCCTTAGAAGAACAACGAAAATGTTGGTTACCCCGCTCGGCACCAGACGTCATACATTAATGGCGTGTCATCCACATACTTATTGCATAACAATCTGTGACCACCTTACCTCGGTCATTCCTTCTTACACTACCCCTTAACACATCAGACTGCTCCACCTGTATGGAGTATAGCACCGTCGGTTATCATACATAGTAGCACCATCTCAACACACCTGTTACACTCCACACCTGCAGGTATGGGACTCCTTGTAAATTTTAGGTATACATAACAGGCACCTCGTTCGCACACCGTCCTCGGTGGGTAAAGACGAGGGCTGCACCAAGAGACATACCAGTACTATTTCTCCGCCTGATATTATAGGTCGCTCCACCTGGGGTGACGGTAGAACGGAGGATACTGAGAAATAATGCCTGACGGGCCGTTATCACACACCCTAACACATTACTATTACACTTATACATCAGGCAAAGCTTTAAACTGTAATAACTTCTATATAAGCCTTAATTATAGGGCGGGATATAGCCCGATATGACACTGACTTGAGGTGACGGTAGAATGGAGGGTACTGAGGGCAGTGCCCCGCTGCTCGTCACCGCGTAGGCCTACAGTTTCCAATCTTTAATTTTTACTTTTATTTCTTACGGTTCTCACCTGAACACTTTTCGGTATATTGTCACTCATGCCTTACAAACACTCATTTTTAACCTAAATTACACACTAAAGTAAGGTTCTGGTTTGCTAATTCGTGGGTAAATTCATTGGGTTATAATATCAACGCGGCACATTCGAGGCGGGTACAGGACGCTCCCTAAAACAAAGGCCGAATGTTCATGGCGTGGGTGTATCCACTCCACTTAAAACTGTAATTAGGGATTCTCCTCTCACACATTGCAATATTTGAACACAGACATAAGATTCTCTGATCACTGTATATGTCGTGGGTATATGTCACGTGAGGATACGGGGCGTATTAAGTTCACACCGACGCATACAAGATATTTCCTTTCAGGTATAGTTTCTGGATCACTTCCAACACCTCACATAGTTCTGATGCACTTATCCTGTTTCCAGATCATTGTTCTCAAGTATTTTCATATGATATCTGTGGAAGTTATGTTCGCTACACGTTCACAGACGTAAGTAGTATGACCTTCAAACCATGATCCACACTTAGTCCTACAGTACACTAGTCCGGCTCAACTGGACTTTCCCAATCATCTTATGGATACCCTGAGTTCTCCTTAATGCTATGAATACATACAATTAATATTATATAACTGTACCTGGGTACAATACAACACATGGTCTAGTAACATTGAGTAGGTGAGTTATCCTTCATCAATGTTTCCCGTTTTCTGAGATTCTACAAGCGCGGTGGATTTGAATGTGATGTAGCGTAATATGAATTAAATGGGTTTTTAGGAATGACAATGATGTGCGCAGTACAATCGTTACTTTTTTTTATTCTTTTTTCTTTGCCATTTTGTCTTCATAGTCTACCCGTCTCACCCTGGGCAGGTGACAGAGGGCTGTGCGTGGCGGAGTCCTTCCAATGTCGTCTGTCCGTCTCTCTCGCCTTGTCTTGAACACTCCCCAGTCAATACTCACTTCACCTTCCTTCTCAGAGAACAAAAAGATGTGGAAGAGGAAGAAGAGAAGAGGGTGGGAAAGAAGAGAAGAGAAGCAAGTTTGGAGCACAGAGGGAAGTGTCTGGTGGTGCCGAGGATCACAATGGACTTGTCAGAGACTTGTGAGTGCTGATGGTGCGGGGAGCTGCTCTTAAAATATTGTGTACTGAGCACCTTTATATACAATTGTACAATGCAGTACAATCATATTTGTTTTATTTGTTGCCATATTTTTATTTGCGATTACCCTAAATATTGACATAATAGCCTTTAGTACTGGCCAGTGTTTTCATATACTGTTGACAATATTCAATTCCAAAATCAGCTAATTTTTTTCATCCCATGGTCGGATCAGCGGGGATAGTGGTCAGCTTGTGTCTACTGCACTTGTGCCCACGCGCGCGTATGTGTGCGAGCCCGTGTCTGCAGTGTAGTAGTGCCTGCCACCCTGTTGTTATGAAGGGTTCCATGTGGTTGTCACAGTGCCCCCCCCCCCTGTGTGTCGTAAACACTGACCGTAATAAATGTTACAACCGACCACTTCACTGTTTCACCAACGTATTCATTCCTTTTCGAAATGAAATTGTCACTTTCATAGAAATTATGAATTGATCGTCAATACCTGCACTGTTTTCCCGATGGGAGATTGCTGTTAAGTCCTGAGGCAAAGTAGTTGAGAGGAGAGGTGAGTCGACAAGAGACTGGTAGCTTACCCAAAAGAAGCGCCCTAACGGTAGCTGCCAACAGCATGGTGGGTGGATACTAAGTTTTTGTGTGTTATGATTTGTATGTGTACGTCAATATATTTTGTTTATTCATTTATATCACAGCACCGACAGTCCCTCCCCACGAATGGGGATCCTTGGAGCCCTTCCCCGCCAGACGAGGGTTGCGTCCCACCATGGCGGCGGCGTATCACCACCTGCAGCACACGGTTTCAACACCACGTGTGGCAGAAAACACCAGTAGCAAAACACCGCAACACACTCACCCTAGGAGAGCCTCCTGGCACGTTTACCCTACTGAAATGATCGGCGCCCTCCCTCACACCAGGATCATTTCTGAGTCATCCTGCGATCACTCCTGCAGGTAAGATGCACCTTGCGGGTAGATTCGTGTATGAATGAAGATGTTATCAGATTCATTTCCTCATAAGATGGAAGGATTAGGTTCCATCGTACAAATGTCCTTTTGCACTCAACAATACATGAGTAACCCACCAGGTGCACTTACCGATGTCAGAGCAACATTTAGGTAGACATTATCCTACCAAGAGGAGAGTGACGCCCCGTGGTGTTGCCAGGCCACCCACAGGTTACACTCGCTAGTAAACACAAGTTTTTGTTACAATATCCTTCGGTTTCAACTTAAATTAATTCCTCAGTTTAGTTAAATTGTGGTAAACTGTTGACTTATTTGTGTAAAGTGTTCTGTGTCAGTCTTGTAAATCGTCAACAGAAGATGAGTTCACTGAAGGAAAAAACACACAAATATGATACTGAAAATAGTTTGGTAGGTAATTATTTAGCTTATAAATATTTCTTCAGAATAATTTTTAAAAAATCAAGAAAGCAGTAGCAACCGAAAAGAGGAGAAGGAAAATACATATTTCGGCGAGATAGGTTCTCTTGAACGGTCAGAGATAAAAAGCTTGACATTAATTGACCCACAGGCAGAGTGTGTTTCAGCCAGGCAAACAATCGGATAAAAAACACTCCTTGATGTCTTCCCTCCACGCCACACAGGTACTCCCCCGTCGCTGCCCCTCTCACCCACGGTGCAAGATGTCAGGCACTACAGGCTTCCCCTAGAGTCGGCAAAATTATAGGCAGAGGAGGTTTTGGTACCGTGAAGGTTGGCTGCTTCAGAGGTTTGGTTGCAAGTCCGTGTTTGGCACTGTAATGATTTGCACAACAATAGACGTGGTGGACCAAACAGGATATAACCGTAGTTGACTAACTGTGTACTGTAGAGCACTACAGGTAGAGTATATTATGAGGTCAGTTGTAATTATTATTGTAACATGATAGTGCTTTAAGGCTGTTTAAATAGTGTATGTACAGTGTATTGGGAAAAAGTAACATTACTAACACTGCGACATCAGTTATTTGTAGTAGTAGTACCACCGGTAATAGTATTAGTGTTTTCAGATGTTCATCTTCGTCGAGCACCTCGGTCTAACATACGAGAAATGATATAGTATTTTCCTCTCTTTTTTTTTGTCTCGCATATTATATTCACAAATATATGCCATGCATCATTCATAGTGTTAGCACGAGAAAAGTAATGCAGGAAATACTGGAGCCCAGATCAATCAGATCATATATATATATATACATAGTACTGATTATGATGATAATGACCCTGCAATGAGATAGAGAAGAGGAGAGAGAGAAGGAAAGAACAGAAACGGGAAGTAAAGTAGTAGGGAGTGATACAGGTGGGCTGTCCACCTAGCTGAGTCGAGGTGATTGGTTGGGGTGGAGGCCAAATACAGCAGTCGTTGTTGACTGTGTGCTGGGTTTGTTTTGGCAAGGTGAATGATCTTTAGTTTCTGCGTATTAGTTTGGATATTCAACTATTCTTTCTTTTTCCGTAATCGTTAATTTACTCGATGACGTAGGCTGTTTTTCGTGCCATCATCTGTTTGGCCTTGCCTGGATGTCGAATGATGTCATCGGCATAGGCTATGTATTCTCCTTGGGTAGGAGGTGACATGTCCTACGTGCAGAACATGTAGTGTTGGTAAACGGGTACTTCCGTGTGGTACTCCGCTGTACAGAATAACTTGATGCGTGGGTCTATGTGGTTACTAATGATGATTTTTGCCTCTCTCATCAAGGAAGTGACTAAGGAGTATTTATTGACAGTAAAGGAGAGTGAGATCAAGTTCTTGGTTACAAATTTTGGTAATCACAAAATTGTCCAATTTGTACATGCCATTACTCAAATCATGTTGACAGATTCGGTATGTCAACATGAATTTGAGTAATGGCAATAAAATACAGGGGATATCGGGAGGTTCTACTGTATTAGAACAAGAGTTTTGCAAATACACCGACAAGATTATCGGTGATTTTGCAAAGTGGCCGATTTTGTGTTTTTTTGTAAAATGATCAAACATTTAAGGTTATTTTGTAAAATTACTATTCTTTTGGTTCCTTGCAAATTTACCGTATAATTTGCAAAAACTCCGCTTCACAAAAAAACCCGTAACGTGTGTTTATATATATATATATATATATATATATATATATATATATATATATATATATATATATATATATATATATATATATATATATATATATAACCTGACTGAATTATATTTTATGCTTGACTGATAAAACACTGTGTAAGGGTAAGAGTCATTATCATTATCAAGAGATGTAGGAATGTTGATAGGCTTCAATACCCTCCTTATGACTAAGGTTCTCTAGATTCAAGTGTTGAGGGAGGCTCGATGCACCGGTTCCATCCCGTCAAGTGTGACTGGAGTAAAGCTGACCGGAATCAAGTACAGTATACAGAATATAAAAAGAATAAGGCTGCTTTACAGTGGATGCTGCCTTTTGTCAGAGCTGCCATGAGTTTATACAAGATAACCAATTAAGTAATTTGTGTTACAGATGGAAAACAGTATAGATTAATATGAGAGTTGCCTCGGGCAGGAGTGAAGGTCGCGGTTAAGGTGTTGAGGGGAGGAAGGGCGGCGGCGTCATGTAGCAGGGAGGCCCACGCTCTCTCCCTAGCCCCTCACGCCCACCTCGCCTCTACACATGCTATCGTTACGCCCTCGCCCACACCAGGCTACGCCCGCATCGCCTGGGCCGCCGCCTGCCTCAAGGATGTAGAAAAAAAGGTGAGAACACGTTAGCAAAAAATTACATTTCATTGTTTTAAAAATGGGTGCGGCAACTGAGTGGTTGCAGTGCTCGCTTACTGTTTTATAAGTCGCTGGTTCACCACCTTAGTTCACCCAGCTGCGAACGGGTATCTTGAGATCTGCTTTCATTCCCAAAAATTGAGGAAGTTACTTATGTTATTTATACATATTTCAGTTTTGCATTATTCATGTTATATACCTCGCATGTGTGTGTAGATCCACAATGGAAACGTGGACAAGATAAATCAAGATAAATCTATCTCTCTCTCTCTCTCTCTCTCTCTCTCTCTCTCTCTCTCTCTCTCTCTATATATATATATATATATATATATATATATATATATATATATATATATATATCATGTAGATCCACAATGAAAACGTGGATAAGATAAATCTTGATAAAATCACACAGGGAAAAGAAACAGCGGCACACTTAGCTTTCGTCTTTATTCAAGACATCTTCAGAGGCCTCTGTAGATGTCTTGAATAAAGAACAAATATATATATATATATATATATATATATATATATATATATATATATATATATATATATATTTATATTTAGTTAGTTAGTGGACCTATCACTATTCTAAGAGGATGACAAGTAATTTTAGCTTCAATGAGATATTGATTGTAGCCAACCTTTTTGGAGGTTAATCCAAAGAAGGCTTTATAAACTCTCTGTAGATGCTGGCCACCATAGCACTTCCCTCGGCACACACATTCTTCTTGAAGATATCTGTATATCCTAAGTTTCAAAGACCAAGGAAGAAGTATTCCTACAGATAGTTCCAATCTTGCAAGGTTCGTATTAAACATTTAATGCAATAGCGAGTACAACAGACAATGACGATATAGGAGTGAAGTGATCCTTTGAACTTCATTAGAGTCCTTTCTTAGTATAAAAGTCCCACTATTTTCGTAAGTTTCAAAGACTATATTTTATCTTCTTCCATGTCCCAACGACCTTATTCCTGGTTTTGTTCAGTCTTTAGTGTGCAAAGTCCTAATTTGGTAAGAGAACGGAGAATGTTGGAATACATTATTCCTTGTGTTAATTTTGGTTTGAAAACAAAGTGAACACTGGGGTTCGGAGTCTACTGACCTTAATCCTGCTCATTCGGACAAACACTGAATCTGGATTTACATGTAGAATCGATTGAATGAGATAAATTCTTAAGTATTCAGCTTTCAGCAACTACAACAAAATTCCATACAAAATGGCCTGCTAGTATGCATTTACTGTATATGCTTCCTAGGCAGTGGCAGCTGTACACTGTACAGTATGTCATAGGTACTCGTCTATTATCTCTGTTATAACTTAACAGTTACATCCATCAATCATCTCTTTCTACAGGAGAAAATTTTATCCATTGAAGAAGTAGTGTCAATGTTTTGCCTCCCCCTGGAGGATGCCAGCTGTCCTGTCAATGATGGTGAGGAGCAGGGTGGATGTGGGCGGAAGGTTGGGTGGGCGTGGGTGGTGAGTGAACTCTACACGCCCCACACCCTCCTCACGCTCATTAATGATCCCACCATGGAGCTCAGGATCATATCAAAAATCAGGTAACTCGTGTGACCATTTGTGATGTGGACTTTGTTTTACATTGATTAATGAGATGTGAGTTCCGCCAGGTTCTATATTATGGTCTCTTCCTGTATGTTCTCACTGGTAAGTTTATTACAATATGTGCTATGCCTGTGGTGCCTTTCACCATCTCACCTGAAGGCTATATATATATATATATATATATATATATATATATATATATATATATATATATATATATATATATATATATATATATATATATATATATATATATATATATATATATATATATATATATATATATATATATATATATATATATATATATATATATATATATATATATATATATATATATATATATATATGTAACCGGTCGGAATTTACTGGACTTTATTTTCTCACTTGACTTGGGGTTTATTAAAGATTAATAGATGGTAATGGCAGTGGAAGCGCCCCTTTGAGAAAAATCCCGAACCAGCACAAGAACACTTAAATCTACTAAACAAAATGAATTGTCCGTGACCTGTGGAAGGATAGCGTCTGTGACTGGGATGAATGAGACACACTGTAAAATTTAAACACTTATATTCCCTCCAACACTACAAACACAATCAAATAATGGTACACCAATATGCGCACCTCTTAACTTGAACTTAAAACACTACTCTGGGGAATAAAAGTTATACATGATATAGAAATTATTAGAAACTCGGGCAACAATAAATTTGAAGTATTAAGAAATGTTGCTTGCACACATGAAACAGGCCTTAAGGGCTTTCAACAAAATAATATCCAGCACTGAGAAAATGGTATTCAAAAATAAGAAATTAATAACTCTACAATGAATAGGCCTTAAGGGCACTCAACAAAATTATATCACCCCAACAGATGCACACTTCCTAACCTAACTTAACCACTACTCTGGGGAACAAAGGTTATACCTGAGATTGGAATTATGAAGAAAAATTCGATGCATTAAAGAATCAAATCACAGTATCACTCTGGTTCCACTTAATGACACAAACATTCAAAAAACAATACTATCAAAATTATTTAAGAAATATTAAACTACACACGTCAAGATAATATCAGTAACTGAGGAATGGTATTAACTACACCCAAATATATTGTCAATATTATTGGTTTGTTACTGGGTCCACCAATACCCGTGAACCATGCTTCCTAACCTAACACACACACAGATTCCACCTGCACTCCGTAGTCGTTTAAGGCACAACCAACAGGCACCCGTAGTTTAAGGCCCAAATCAGCCTTTCTCAACCTTGGAAAGTGTACCTCTAACTCTACTGACTCTTGGCCCCAGTGTGCGGCCCTGTATCACTCAGCTGGCCTCACTTTACCCCCAGTACATCCATGAAACGGAAGGGAGTGAGCCAATCAGACCTTGTACAGTTGAGAGAAGCTTTAGCTTCCCGTTAGCAAGAGGGTTTCACTAAGCTGCTCGAGACATGTGGTGTTGTGAGCCGAGGTAGAGGAGAGCTGATGACCCCAACGATCGTCCCGTCGTCAGCTGGGCACCCAGACGGCTAGATTCCCTCAAGAGATCCTTTGATACCCCGCTAAACAGTGACAGGCCTACACTGATCGGTCCAATGGCGACAATCGCCACCCTCAATCATCAACTGCAGTCTCAAACGGCAGTCATCACTCTCGCAGTCAAACTCCGGTCAAGTGGGTTCTGACGGAAACCCTGAAATGACCTCACTGTTAGCTCTAGTTTACTTTATCACTGCCCTATCTAAACCCTGTCTGAGATTGAATGAGACTTACTTGTTATACTGCAATAGCACAGCACAGGTGACTAGGCCACGTGACTATTTCTGTGACGGACGTGCAGGGACGTCTTGTTTGTTTGAATGCTCCCCGAGACTGAGGACCAGCCAGCGTCGCGTCTCTCCAAGGCGCTAGCTTAGGCCTACGTGACATATTTTCCGCCTAACTAATAACTCCTTGGGACACCCGTAACATTATTCAGACTGATAAACGATCTATAATAATTTCAAATTCAATAATAGTCCCTTAACTTCATGAATCACATCACTATTAATTCGGCAAATTACATTTAATATCATATAGGCCTAGTTCCACAACCTCCCACTATGTGCGGGGAGCGCTCTCTTCCCTCAGACGACCTTGAACGCTCAGTATCGCTAATGGCGGGGCATTTGAAATTTCTGAATATATATATGTATATATATATATATATATATATATATATATATATATATATATATATATATATGTATATATATATATATATATGTATATATATGTATATATATGCTGATAACCACAAGGAAAGAAGAAAACACGAAGTTCCCAAGCGCTTTCGTGTAATTCACATCTTCAGGGGTGAGTACAGACTAAAGAGTAGTACAAAACAAGGTGTATATATACAGAGGAGGGTGAGACCAGGTCCACAATGGTCAGGAATTAGGTAATGACCCTACTAATCTTTAAATAGCACGGCAACGGTCGGTAGTCAGGTCAGAGGGTAAGGTGACCCAACCTTCTCACCTGGTTACAAATCTTCTTAATTACAAAATTGTCCAGTTTGTACATGCCAGTACTCAAATTCATGTTGAATGCTTCGGTATGTTTAATGAGACTAGATTCTATGATGTTCCTACTATCAATTGAATTACAAGGTAATATTGAGGAGGCATTATCCCAGTCAATGCAATGCTTGTTGTCCCTCAAATGAACAAACAGAGCATTGGATTCCTGGCCTGTCCTAACTTCGTGTTTTCTTCTTTCTTTGTGGTTATCAGCATATACCTAGATCACGCGCATCTACAGTGATTTACTTGCATGTATATATATATATATATATATATATATATATATATATATATATATATATATATATATATATATATATATATTTCATGTAAATCCACAATGAAAACGTGGATAAGATAAATCTTGATAAAATCACACGGGAAAATGGAAACAACGGAGTACCTTGCCTCTGAAGATGTCTTGAATAAAGACGAAAGCTAAGGTACTCCGTTGTTTCCATTTTCCCGTGTGATTTTATCAAGATATGTATATATATGTATATATATGTATATATATATATATATATATGTATATATATATTTGCGGCTCTTTCGCTAGGCCACGGTAGGACGCCACCCTCCGGGAGGGTCCACATTGTCTCACCGTAGTGCATTAAGGTGTCTGCTTTGATCCTGACTTTGTACTCATCAGAAGGCATGTTTTCCAGGGAATTTTTAAATGATTGTTGCGCTCATGCAGCATTTCTTGGATAGATAGGACAATACCATTACTCAAATTATACCATTACTCAAATTCATGTTGACTGCTTCGGGGAAAGGTCACGGCAGGGTTAGCTCCCGAGGGGTAATTATCAGATATGGCCAGTGCTATGTGCGGTCTTGGGTATGTGAGTTTGTTGACCAAACTGGAGTGGTCCATGGAAGAATTGGCGAGGGCCAAGGAAGAAATTGAGAGGACCACGTTGGAGAACCTGAAATTAAAGGAAGAGCTGGCGAAATTAAAAGGGGAGCCAGTGTCTGACGAAAACTCAAGCGAGTGGAAGGTGGTGAGTAGTGGGAAGACGAAGCTGGTGGTGAAGAAGTACACCAAGGATACGACAACAACGACAACAACAGCTAAGTGTACCAACCCGTTCAGTCCCTTGATAGACGAATTGGACGTTAGTACAGTCAGGGACAGGGATGACAAGGAAGGTATAAAAACTTTAATTGTTGGTGACTCACAGGTAAGGTACATGGACAGGGCCTTTTGTGGTAAAAACAAAAATAGGATGAGGGTGTGTTTGCCAGGGGCTGGGGTGGGGGATATAATTGACAGGATGGACAATATCTTGTCTGGTAATGGGAACAAACCCATTATCTGCCTCAGTGCAGGAGGCAATGATATTGGCCGGTGTAGGAGCGAGGAGCTTCTTGATAAGTTCAAGGCAGCTATAGATCGTATTAGGACTAAGGGAGGGATCCCTATCATATGCGGTGTCCTGCCTAGAAGGAGAGTTGGCAGTGAATGGTTGTCAAGGGCAGTTGGTGTCAACGACCGTCTTGGCAGATATTGCAAGTCAATATCAGTCCCATTCATTGACAACTGGGACAACTTCTATGGCAGAAGGGACCTTTATGCTAGGGATGGGGTGCACCTGTCTAGGGATGGAGTAGCAACCCTGGCTGGAGCTCTAGAGGGGGCAGTTCAAAAGATATCGAAGTCTTTAAACTGCTAGGAGAACATATGAGCACGGGGGTGGAGGAGACTGCAGTGGGAGCGGGTAAACAAAGTGAAAGATTACAGGGAAATAGTGTTAGGAATGATGACAAAACTAAATTAGACAGGGAGTTTAAAACTAAACGCGGTAAAGGGAGGACTCAGAACACGACTAACTTAAATGTATACTACGCGAACAGTAGAAGTATGAGAAACAAAATGGATGATATTAGGGCCTTGGTATGTACCGAAAAAATCGATATAATAGCATTCACTGAAACATGGATCAACCTAGACACACGTGAGTTACCAGTCGAATACCAAATTGCGGGTTACAAACTGTTCCATACCGATAGGCAGACCAGGAAAGGAGGCAGAGTAGCAATCTATGTTAGGGATAATCTGAAGTGTGAAATAAATAAGGAAATAAAAACTAAGCGGAATACAGAAACAATTCGGATAGAATTAATCGACGGTAGGGAAAAATTAATCACAGGAGTAATATATAGACCTCCCAATCTTGATAGTCAATGAGCGACTTATCTGGGATGAAATGCGCAGGGCTTCCATACACAACAAAGTCTGTATAGTAGGCGACTTTAACCTTGGCCAAATAGATTGGACTGACCTTACAGGTAACTCAGAATCAGAGGATTTTCTCGAGACGATCCAGGACTGTTTTCTAAGTCAACATATAACCGAACCCACACGGGGTAATAATATACTCGATTTAGTTCTGTCAAACAGAGAAAACCTCATTAGCAGTGTCGAGGTAGGGAACGAACTTGCAAACAGCAATCACAAAGAAATTAGATTCCAGTCAGATTTTCAGGGCAGACGTAAGGAAAATTCCACTAAAGTACCAGATTTCAGAAGGGCGGACTTTGACAGTTTAAAGAGGCAGCTGAGAGAGGGGGTGTCGCGCTTGGCCGTGAACCTGACAGATGACACCGACCTGATAACGAGATCTGAGATTGCTGAGTTCCACGACAATTAAAATAGTGAGTTACTTAATGCACAAAGACAGAACATACCATACAATAAACTCAGGTCAGACAACAATGACCCTAAATGGATAAATATTTATTTAAAGAACATCATTGGCCAAAGGAAGGCTATAGGTAGAAGGATAAATCGTGGCGAAATTCACCTCCGGGACTATTATAGGGTATTGGCGAGTAGGGTTAAAACCGAGATAAGGTAAGCAAAGAGGAATAATGAGGTAAGGATAGCAAGGGAGGGGAAGACAAACCCCAAGGGATTCTACCAAATGTATCAAACTAAAACACGAAAAAAGATTGGAACAATACGGTCAGACACTGGTGAGCTCACTGATAACGACAGAGAAATGAGCAATAATTTGAATAAATATTTTTCAACAGTTTTCACCACCGAAAATTTAAACATGATACCCGAGGCACCGACTCTATTCAGAGATAGTGAAGAAAACAAATTAAGCGAGATAGTAGTGACTAGTAACGATGTTAGTAAGCAATTAGACAAACTAAAGCCTAATAAGTCACCTGGTCCCGATGAGATATTTGCCAGAGTATTAAAGAAATGTAAGGAAGAGCTTAGTATGCCCTTAGCAAAGTTGTTTAACATGTCCTTAAAAACAGGTGTAGTACCAGAATCCTGGAGGATAGCGAATGTAATACCGATTTTCAAGAAGGGGGATAGATCACTATCCTCTAACTACCGCCCAATCAGTCTAACATCAATAGTAGGCAAATTACTGGAAGCAATCATTTCAAACTCTATTCGAAATCACCTGGAGAAGCACCGATTGATCAATGATTCCCAGCATGGCTTTACAAGCGGACGTTCTTGTCTAACTAATCTATTAACATTCTTTTCATCAGTTTTCGAATCGGTGGACGAGGGGCACAATTATGATGTGGTACATCTCGACTTTAGCAAAGCCTTCGACAGAGTCCCCACGAAAGACTAATTAGAAAGGTAGAAGCTCATGGCATCAAAGGTAACATCCTTAAATGGATTAGGGCGTGGTTACAGGACAGGAAACAGTGAGTGAGCATTAACGGCACTAAGTCCCATTGGAGCAACGTCACAAGTGGAGTTCCCCAAGGCTCAGTACTTGGACCATTGTTATTTATTATATACATAAACGACATAGATATCGGCATAGACAGCAACATAAGTAAATTTGCTGATGACACTAAAATAGGACGTGTTATTAAATCTGACGAGGACTCCGCAAAACTACAGGAAGATCTAAACAAATTTTTCGAATGGTCTGAAAAATGGCAGATGAAATTCAACGTGGACAAATGTAAAGTACTGAGTATAGGAGATGTAAACAGGGAAACCAGATACCAGATGAACAACGATGCCATAGAGAAATCCGACTGCGAGAGAGATTTAGGAGTAATGATAAGTAGGAACCTTAAGCCAAGTAAACAATGTGTTTTTGCTCGTAACAAGGCTAATAAAGTACTTGGCTTCATACAAAGGAGTGTTAGTTACAAGACTTGCGAGGTCATCCTAAAACTGTATCTTGCTCTTGTGAGACCACACCTGGATTACGCAGTTCAGTTCTGGTCACCTTATTACAGAATGGATATAGAATCCTTGGAAAGAATTCAGAGGAGAATGACAAGATTGATCCCGACATTAGGAACCTTGAGTATAGAGACAGGTTAAAGCATCTTAATTTGCACTCCCTCGAGAGACGTAGAGCGAGGGGCGACCTGATAGAGGTGTATAAGTGGAAGGCAGAGCTAAACAGAGGGGACATTACAAAGGTACTCAAACTATCCAACCAGGAGCGAACTCGTAACAATGGTTTTAAATTAGACAAATTTAGATTTAGGTGTGAAATAGGTAAACACTGGTTTGGAAACAGAGTAGTGGATGAATGGAACAAGTTACCAAATATCATCATTAACTCGAATACGCTGAATAGCTTCAAACATAGGTTGGATGCGTGTATGAGCAATATGGGTTGGGTGTAAACGGGACTGCCCAGTATGGGCCAATAGGCCCGCTGCAGTTTCCTCCATTCTTATGTCATGTCTGACACCTTGAATGTTGCCACACCTGATAGTAGTCTGCTTTTCATGATCTCCCATGAAGTAGATTTGGGGGAACTTTGCCTGCTCACCTTCCAGTGGTAAGAGGGATCCTGCTCTGTGATAGACTTGACCCTAGACTTTGAATGTGGGCATGTGTCCGTGCTCACGAACTACTCTTGTAGCTCCTAGGATGTCATATGGAAGCATGAATTGTACTTCAGTATATATTCCAAGAAGTGTTTTGACTCTGGTGTTCCCAGCATGAGAGTCTTCAATGGTTGTGGTGGTTTTTCCAAATTTTGCAGTCGTACTTTCCCATGAGAGCAGCACAGTCCAGCAGATTCTCCTTTGTACTTCTTTGCACCACAGTGTTCACATTTCTTATCCATGTTGCCAATGACAACAGAGGGTTACCTTTCATATTCTATATATAACACCATCCATCATCACTACATATAATACCACCCATCATCAGTACATATAACACCACCCATAATCACTACATATAACACCACCCATCATCACTACATATAACACCACCCATCATCACTACATATAACACCACCCATCATCACTACATATAACACCACCCACCATCACTACATATAACACCACCCATCATCACTACATATAACACCACCCATCATCACTACATATAACACCACCCATCATCACGCATACATATCACTACACACCCACCCATCATCACTACATATAACACCAACTATCATCACTAATATAATACCACCCATCATCACTTCATAACCACCCTACATATAACACCACCCATCATCACTACATATAACACCACCCATCATCACTACATATAACACCACCCATCATCACTACATATAACACCACCCATCATCACTACATATAACACCATCCATCATCATCACTACATATAACACCATCCATCTACAGATCGGTAAAGTACTTTCCGAGATTCTCGTGCGGACACACACACAAACAAACACACAGACATACTTCTTTGTTTTATATATATATAATAAATAGATAGATATATAGTATCAGTATCTCAAAAGTTTGTGCTTGATAACCAATCTGGCCGGGTTGACCACCTACCCCTTCACTCTCCCTCACGTGACCAGGTATACGTACGAGCTAGCTAGTGGACTTGCTTACCTACATTCCCGGGGTCTTGCTCACCTGGATGTGAAACCTGCTAACGCCCTCCTCACCACCCATGGCCACCTCAGGCTCGCTGACTTCGGCTGCTGCGCCAGACTTGACCAGACCGAGGAACTGGTACGTGAGTTATGATGTATTGTGTCGTGTGGAGGGATGCTGTGTGGTGACGTGTGGAGGGATGCTATGTGGTGACGTGTGGAGGGATGCTGTGTAGTGACGTGTGGAGGGATGCCGTGTGGTGAGGGATGCTGTGTGGTTACGTGTGGAGGAATACTGAGTGGTGACGTGTGGAGGGATGTTTTATGGTGTCGTGTGGATTGATGGTGTATGGTGACGTGTGGAGTGATGCTGTGTGGTGACGTGTGGGGTGATGCTGTGTGGTGACGTGTGGAGGAATACTGTGTGGTGACGTGTGGGGGATGTTCTATGGTGTCGTGTGGAGTGATGCTGTTTTGTTACGTGTGGAGGGATGCTGTGGAAGATGTGAGTGGTGACGTGTGGAGAATACTGTGTGGTGACGTGTGGAGAATACTGTGTGGTGACGTGTGGAGGATGCTGTGTGTGTCATGTGGAGGGATGGTGTATGGTGTGTATGGAGTGATGCTGTGTGGTGACGTGGAGGGATGTGTGTTGACGTGTGGAGGATGCTGTGTGTTGACGTGTGGAGGGATGCTGTATGGTGTCATGTGGAGTGATGCTGTGGTGACGTGTGGAGGGATGCTGTGTGGTGACGTGTGGAGGATGCTGTGTGGTGACGTGTGGAGGGGATGTGTGTGGGCGTGTGGAGGGATGATGTGGTGGTGACGTGTGGAGGGATGCTGTATGGTTGACATGTAGGGATGCTTGGTTTGTGATGTGTGGAGGGATGGTGTATGGTGACGTGTAGAGGTGTATGGTGATGTGTGGAGAGATGCTGTGTGATGACGTGTGGAGAGATGCTGTGTGATGACGTGTGGAGAGATGCTGTGTGGTGACGTGTGGAGAGATGCAGTGTGGTGACATGTGGAGGGGCATTGTGAGGTGACGTGTGGAAGGATGTTGTATGGTGTCGTGTGGAGGGATAGTGATTGGTGACGTGTGGAGGGACATTGTGAGGTGACGCGTGGGGCGATGGTTTATGGTGACGTGTGGAGAGGGACATTGGTGACGTGTGGAAGGATGTTGTATGGTGTCGTGTGGAGGGACATTGTAGGTGACGTGTGGGGCGATGGTTTATGGTGACCAGGCATAAGTTTGAAATATCTTTAATTTATTATCTACTCGTATATACCTATGAATTTTCAGAGTTAAATTGATAATTCATTTTTAATGCATAATAATTTCAAAACGGTAAACTGCAGGTACCGTAATGCATAATTACAGACAGGTCATCATTCCTATCTAGGTTTTTAACTTTCATTACCTCCAACCTAATGTCGCTGGTAACATTATATTTGTGCCCATTAACACCTTAGCGCCATTATTGTTTTATTGTTTGGTTACAGGTATTAGGCACGGTGGGCTACCAGGCGCCTGAGTGTTGCGAGGTGAGCTGGCGACACTTTGATGACGTGTTCTCTCTTGCACCATCTGCACCTCTACACCCAAACATCCCCTACCAAGGTCTTCACCCACACGTAGTCCTATACCAAGGTGAGTCATGGGGCAATATGTCTCCCGCAAATGAGTGCCACCATCACCCAACGAGTGAGTTCCATCGCTATTACATACCAGGCAGGACACTACCACCACCCACCGGGTAAATACTACTAATTACTACTACTACTTTGCTGTCGCTCGAATCGAGTATGACGATCATCAAGCTATGAGACAATGATATGAGTTATTGATGTCACCTTCGTTGGTGGTGGTGGTGACAAAAGAGGCCGCTACTGGACCGGCAGATTCGTTCACAGAGTTGCACATGTGGCACCACCTAGTGTGGAGGGGCGGCAGCAGCATCTTTCCAGCGTTAGAAACTGTCTGCCTCGGTTTGCAGTCGGGCTAACCGAAAGTATTGACACCTTTCGTGTGGTGCTCCTCCAAGCGTTGTGGTGTAGAGTAATCGTCTCCCAGTGTGGAGGTCGATTTATTACTTATTCAGGTTTGTCTTAAGACTATCCTTATACCTTTTCAGTTGTCCACCAGCGCATTTACTATTCGTTAGGTTACCGTAAAGTAGCTGCTTTGGCAGTCTACTGTCGTCCATACGGGTAACATGGTCAGTCCAACGTAGTTGTTCAAGGATAATGGAAGCCTCGATGCTCGTACAGTTGATGTCATCCAGAAAACTGGCATTTGTTCTCTTGTCTTCCCAGCGAACTCGGAGGATGAACGTTGGTGAAAGTTTTCAAGTGCCTTGAGGTTCCTCCTGTATGTGACCCATGTCTCACTATCATATAGCAGGGGTGGGAGGACCACTGCTCTGTATACGTGCAACTTTGTAAATAATTTCAGGCTCCGACAGTTGAAGATGCAGGTACGGAGTTTGCCAAAGGCTTGAGACGCACATCTGATCCAATGTTGAAACTCTTCTATGTCTGCGGTGCTGGACAGGTGGTAGCCGAGATACCGAAAGTGGGTAACATTAGAGAGGGTAGTACCGTTTAGCTGGATGGATGGTGGAGGTGTGGCTGAACTAGGGGCAGGCTGAAAGATAATCTGGGTCTTGCGTACATTCACCTCAAGGGGGAAGTGGGCATACGCATCTGCGTTGGTGTTCAGGATCTCCTGTAGGTAGAGTTCAGTGTGAGCAACAAGGGTGAGGTCGTCTACATTCTGAAAAGTTCAGTAATGGAAGCTGCCAACACCTTTCTTTTTGCTTTGAGTCGTCTTGTGTTGAAAATATCCTTCACGTGGTACTCGATGTCCACCTCGTCGGCTAAATTGGCACGGGTACGAGTTAGAAAGGTAGCCAAGAAAATGGAAAAGAGAGTTGGCGCCAGTAAACATCCTTGTTTTACCCCTGTTTGGATGGGGAAGAACTCAGACTGGGTGCCATTGTGCAGGGCATAACCGTTCATGCCATTGTGAAGTTGCCTCACTAACGCAATGAATTTTGGTGGGCAGCCAAAACGGCTTAGGGTCCGCCAGAGGGCTTCCCTGTTGACGAAGTCGAAGGCCTTGGTTAGGTCGATGAAGGCCATGTATGGGTTGCGACGCTGTTCTCTGCACTTCTCCTGTATCTGGCGAGCAGCAAAGATCATGTCCGTGGTGCCCCGTGATGGTCTAAAGCCACATTGAGATTCTGGGAGGAAGTTTTCCGTCTCGGGGAGAAGTCTGTTTAGGAGGACTCGGGCGATAATCTTGCCAGCTACGGACAGCAGCAAGATCCGCGAGTAGTTGCCACAGTCTGACCAGTCTCCCTTGTTCTTATAGATATTGACGATGGAGGCGTCTTTAAGAGCTTGAGGGATTTTCTCCTTTTCCCATATATTCTCCAGGAGAGA
>NW_024713129.1:18793118-19015618 GCF_018991925.1 Homarus americanus
ATAATTATTATTATAATTATTATTATTATTATTATTATTATTATTATTATTATTATTATTATTATTATTGTTATATTACTATTATTGTTGCTGTTGTTGTTATTATTGTTATTATTATTTCTATTATTATAATTATTATTATTATTATTATTACCAATTTATCATCATTAATAACTTCATCATTTTCAACACAATTTTATCATGGAACAGCATTTCAATATAATCATTACATTCATCATCATCATCATCCTCAACATCATCAACATTATCCTCACTCTCATCAATCAGAGCTATTGACCCAACATCCTCCCTCCACCAGCCCCTCCTCACAACACCTTACTGACGCAGCTCTACTTCCAACACACAGATCTACCACCCAGGCACCGCCAACAGGTCTCCCAAGCATAAGGAGCGTGTCGTACTCAAGCCCTTAAATGACCACGTGTCCTCTACGACAAATGAACCTCCTGTGAGAGTGTACAGCAGAGGCCGCGCTCGAAAGCCACCTCCTGAGAGAAGTGAGTTTACAGTGAGGTTAAGTTTACAGGAAGATGGTTGTCTTCGCCACTTTGTAGATTTTTTAATATAAGGGAAACAAGGACAAGTGGCAGACGATGATAAAGAAAGATTAAAGAAAATGCGAAGCGGGAGAAGAGAAATAGAATAAGAGGGTTTGTGTATATGTTTGTATGTAACATCCATATGTGTGTGCGTGTGTGTGTGTGTGTGTGGTCAATTTGACTCAAAAACTTGTTCTTCCAAAAAGTCTGTAAAGTTAACCGACTATTCATTAGCTTGTCAACATCACTGTCCAATTAACTAATGGGTAAATACAACTTTAAACGTAATAATGCTCTTTGAAATAAGCATCTTATAGCTTTGTCGAGTATGCTTGATCAAATTGCTGATTATTTCCACCGAGTTAAATGAGATCTTGTAATTTTAAATGATAAAGTCCTTTCATTCCTCTCAAACCAGGCAAATTCCTACACTTAAGAATATTTTGACTCTGCCCTATCGTAATGAATTTGTCCCGTTAGTTCGATCCCTCAAACTACTAAATATTAATGTTGTTTTCAAGTATGACTCAACCATTACCAATATGTTAATAAAAAATAGCCCAAGTTCGAATGTATATGGAAGTGTTTATTGTATTCCATGTAGCAAATGTAATGGTAATTATGTAGGACAGACAGAAAAAACATTGCAGCTCAGAATCAGACAACATAAGTACAATATCAGAACAGCATCTGAAAGCAGTGCCCTGGTCGTTCATGTTAGGAATAATAATCATCCCATTGCTTGGGAAAAAAGCTTAGAAGTATTCAAATCATCTTGTGTCACAGAAAGACTTCTGGTTGAAGCTAGTTTGATTAAGGAATTAAAATCAATATACCTTAGTGACGGTCAGTTCAAAACTGATATTATGTTACACAAATTTATTTGTCAGTGGCCCAAGGTTAAAAATGCTTTGAAAACCTTGGATCTAGATGTAGGATAGTTATTTAGTGGTGTAGGTTATGTATGTAAGCTACTGTGCCGAGTAGCAACCTTGTAAATAAGCTACTGTGCCGAGTAGCACCTATGTATATAATTACATGGCAACACTGCACGTGTTATGTGGCAACATTGCCCCGAGGCTGCCATATGGCAAGGCAGTCTCAGTCTGACTCCGTGCCTCGTGCAAGGCACACGCAAGTCACCACTTGTATTTCTCCTATCCGTTAATAAATGGACTTCAGTGTTACCCGGTGTTTCCCTACCCATCACTGCTTTCTTCAGGGAACACTTGGAACCTTCAAGTGGGTCCCTTATTTTTGACCTGACCTGACTAGTCACGTCGCCCCCTTCTCTTAAGCTCTTCTACGTGTGTGTGTTGGTGTTGGTGTGGGGATTAGTGGATGACAACATTATGACCTGACCTCATGTTTAATATGGTCACCCTGTATATTTAAGCCTCTCTCTGTCCATGTAATCTAGTTGCCTCTGAAGATGTCTTGTGTATATATATATATATATATATATATATATATATATATATATATATATATATATATATATATATATATATATATATATATATATATATATATATATATATGAACGGTTAATTATGATACTGAGTTTCATCAATCAGTAAAGTCACTGTAAAGCTAAAAACATTGGCAATGTACATAAATATTCATTCAGATTTCCATGTTAATTGTTACACTTGTCTTGTGGACATGGAAATAATAAATAAACTAACCCACCCAGAATCAGATTCATGGCAGGTGGTGAAAATAGCCAGCCTCCTAGTCCCGGCAGATGTGAAATTACTGATGAAAGAAAGACTTCCTGTGTATATAATGTTAAATAAATATAAAAATACGTTTATGTTTTCTTAGATGTTGCGGGCCGACAAGAAGACATCGATGATACGACTAGTTCTTTATTGGCGTCTAGACGACCCGAAGACACTGCTCGCCACGCCCAAACGCCTACACGCCACACAGACAGAAGTTACACATCCAGTGGTCAAAGAACTAGAGGTCCCAAACCCGGAAGTCAACTACCTATGGGTCATACGCGAGCAGGTGACAGTCAGGCTGTGCCCGGAGTATTGACCTGTCCGGAACATAATGGACTCTTCCCCTACATACAGGTACAGCACAGATTAGTGTGTGTGTGTGTGTCTGTGTGTGTGTGTGTGTGTGTCCCTGATTGAGATACATTAATTTTTTCAGAGAAATTATCTTAGTGATAAACACCTGACAATAAAACTTTCAAGGGATCACAACTAATCTATTATTATTGAGGAAGAAGACAACGACTCTCTCTCTCTCTCTCAGTTTCCACTTTCAGAATTTGTTTCCTCTCCCCATCAGGACTGTTCAAAATTCATCAACTGCGCCAATACACGTCCACACCTTCAGTCATGCGGTCCAGGTACCCTCTTCAATCTAGCTACCTCCACTTGCGACTGGCCACACGCTGTTACCTGTGCTACAGCAGAAGACGTGGACATCACAGCCTCCCACACGTCGGACACACAAGGACCACCCCCCCACGCCAGAAATAGACAAGAAACCCCCTCTCACGCCACGGACACACAAGGACCACCTCCCCACGCCAGAAATAGACAAGAAACCCCCTCTCACGCCACGGACACACAAGGACCACCCTCTGGACCAAACAGAGGAGGTGGCAGAGGTTCATCCGCGTGGTCTTTTCGTGATGCTGTGAGTGCAGTTGTGGTGTTGCATTGATAGTATTAGTAGTAGTGTAAGGGGCACGTTTCTCCTCTTTACCCTATTTCATATATTTATTCTTTTCAATACTTCTATACTTATATTCTTGTGTATATATTTATTAATAATTTTATATTTTGAGTCCTTCTCTCCATAATTATATATCTTATATTTCTTTGCTTATATTTTCTAAGTCAATATTCTTTTCTTTACTTCATTCCTTCTTTCATATATATTATTTTATTTTCTGAATTTTATGCCCTTACTTTCACGCAATTATATCCTGCTTTAGTTATATTCTAGACCATGGATTAATCTGGGAAACCATGTCATTCTTACTATAACACTTATTATACTTACAACGGTAGCCTGCCACCACCCAGACTTTTATTAGAATATAACATATCTCATTGAACTGTTAGGTAGCGTGCTAACGAGCTTCTAGGTACGTGAGTTACAATAGTTTTTTATATCAATTCATAAACTCGCCCACTAGAGGAAATAATATCCTCGATTTAGTTCTCAGTAATAATGAAAATCTAGTAAAAGATGTTGGGATTGGAGACGAACTAGGAAACAGTGATCATAAAGCCATATATTTTAACATAATATGGGATGGCAGGAAGAAGGAACATTCGGCCTTGATCCCGGATTTTAGGAAGGCTAATTACGGTAGCTTAAGGAGAGACCTAAGGGATGACCCTATGGTCAAAAGATTAATCCCCCCCACACCTCCGGAAACTGTCAACTTAGGACGGGATAACCCCGAATTTAATTTAGCAGCTATTTATGAACAATTTATTGCGACAATCAATAATGCCCAAAATAAACACATCCCTAAAAGAAAATTCAGATCGATACGGAACCAACCAAAATGGATGAATAATAGACTCTTAGATCTTCTAGGGAAAAAGAAAGGAGTATATAGAAAAGTTAAGAAAGGCGAAAATCACTTACTTGGTTACTATCAGAACCTAACAAGACAGGTAAAAACAGAAATTAGGAAAGCAAAGAGAAATTATGAAATCAAGGTAGCAAACGAATCGAAAAATAACCCCAAAGCTTTTTATCAACTGTATAAATCAAAGGTTAGAGATACAATAGGTCCCCTTAAAACTACGACAGGAGAAATGACTGATGATGAGTTAGAAATGTGTAGTACGTTAAATAGTCATTTTCGCTCCGTATTCACAAATGAAAACCTAGCACAGTTTCCAGAAGTTCATAAGGTATATAACGACAGTATAGAAAATATGTTGATGAATATCAATATTACTAGTAACGATGTGCTTAAAGTAATTAACAAACTGAAGCCTCATAAATCGCCTGGTCCAGACGAGGTATATGCTAGAATATTAAAAGAATGTAGAGATGAGCTGAGTAATCCATTAGCAGTTTTATTTAATAAGTCATTAGAATCGGGCCTAGTGCCAGAAGCTTGGAAACTTGCAAATGTAGTTCCGATTTTCAAAAAGGGTGATAAATCAATAGCATCAAATTACCGTTCCATTAGTCTCACGTCAATCATAGCCAAGTTGCTAGAGTCAATTATTGCTACAAAAATCAGAAGCCACCTTGAAACATTCAACTTAATTCATTCTTCTCAGCACGGGTTCACCCAGGGACGTTCTTGTCTCACAAATTTGCTTAGCTTTTTCTCAGAAGTATATGAAGCAGTAGATAATGATGAGTCATATGATATAATTTATTTAGATTTCAGTAAAGCATTCGATAGAGTCCCTCATGAGAGATTGATAAGGAAGGTGGAAGCACAATATCATCGGATGCCATTCGTACTGGCAGACTGGACACTCACTTACTTAACCAGTGTTACTAACACTAAAAACAGTTAAAGCTTTCAACATCACTAACAAAGGATCTTGTATGCTTTAACTGTAATCAGACATATCTAAGTTGACTCAAAACAATGGTGTTCTCTCTCAAATTCATATTTACTTTATAGAGAAGTTGGGGGTCAGGAAGTCAGAAAAAATGGACGGCACCTAAACTGGGAAGCAATGAGAAAACGGATGCCTCAGATGGGAGACTCGATAAGGAAGGCATAGTTACATGTTTTGTGGGCTATTGAGCGTAATATGAATCGTCTGATTTTACGATAACTGACGTGTACGACCGTGGTCATTACAGTAGTAGTAGTAGTAGTTATAGTAGTAGTAATAGTAGTAGTAATAGTATTAATATTTAATATTAAGGTAAATAAATGGTGGCGAAGGTGTGGCTATTGGGGGAGGCTGGAGGCCACGTTGAAAAAAAAAAAAGTAGTATTAGTAGTAGGAGCAGAAGTCAAAAGCAAAGTTTGAAGAAAAATGGCAGTAGCAACTGTAATAAATGATCTCTCTTAACCCATAACTACTGGACGTCATTTTTACTATTTTATTTAGCTAACGCCTTATTATTTTACTCACCACAGAGAGACCCCTCGTACCCAGTTGTTTGATAGTACAGTACACTAGTATTAATCTTACTAGTAATATTAGATATACTGTATACAGAGACAATAATATAACAGTTAGTGGTATTAGGAGTGATGTGATTATTGGTAGCAAATAAGTATGAAATATCCATAGGAATCGCTGATGAACTCTCAAATTAGATACAAAGAGTTACACAAATTAGGAGCCAACCACACAGACACACAGACACCAGGTAAAGATACAGACACCAGACATAGATACAGACACACAGCCAAAGATGCAGGTACACAAACAAATGGCTAATGAATATATATTTAGTAATAGTAGTTGGAGTTAGCGTCTTTCCTCACACACGAAAACAACCCACACATCTCTACCCAGACAACACTGTCACTAACAACCAAACACAGATGTAGAGTGCCACAGTAACTCAGATGTTGGTGCCACAGGTGTCAGAGAGTGCCAGGACAGCGGCAAATTCAGTGGTCGGAATCTTCAATGACCTCAGGGATAAGGTCAGTATGGCTACTTCTTTAATAATAATAATAATAATAATAATACATAAGAAATATCGATAATGGAATCAATAACCAAGTTTGTATTTAATATTTTTTTCTGAATCACCGAAAAATATTATCAAAAATGAAATAAATTAATCAAACTACCTATTGCTCCTTCGGCAGGTGGAATGGACATACCAGAAGACAAAGGACAAAGGAAAGAGACTCCTGAAGACGTTAGGACTAAAGGATTCCATTACTATGTGTCCTAAGCCGAATGGAATCTTTCCTTATCTCAAGGTATGATGGGCAGGGATGGTAGGGTAGAAAAGTAAATGGGAGAGGGAAGGATGAGGAAGGGAGAGGGAAGGAAGGAAAAGAGTAGATGGAAAGGGGAGAGGGAAGGAGGAGGGGGAAGAGAAGGAGGAAGGATTGGAAAGAGGAGAAGGAATGAGAGGAAAGGGGAGAAGAAGGGATGGGAATGGGGAAAGGGAAGGAGGAAGGAAAAGAAATGCGAGGGAAAGGAGGAAGGAGAAGAAATGCGAGGTAAAGGAGAAAAGAATGAAAAAAAAAAAGAAATAGAGAAATGGGAAGGAGGAGAGCAAAATGATAGAAGAATAGGGAGAGAAGAAGATTATACGAGAGAGAGAGAAGGGGAAAGGAGGAAAGTACTTAGTGTGTGTGACAGATGGATAATGGATAAAAACTATCCCATAACTCCTATAACCACTGCCCCATGACAACCATAACCACTACCTTATAACTCCTATAAACATTGTCCTATGAACCCCAATAAACACTGCTTTATAACACCCATAACTATTGCCCCATAACATCAATAATTATTTCTTCGTGACCCCATAAGAACTGCCCTATGACACCAATAACTAATTCACCACGACCCAATAACCTCTACCCCTTGACACCCATAATCACTGCCCCATGAACACCAATAATCCCCTCAGGACTGCAGTAAATTCATCAACTGTTGGCGTGGACGGCCGAGCCTACAAAGATGTGCCCCAGGGACGCTCTTCAATTATGCCAAGGGAATCTGTGACTTCCCATCCAAGACTGTGTGTTTCACGAGCAGATCATCAGTGAGTGAGTACCTAACCATTACGCCCAAACTTACACATGAATGCACTCTTGCCTGTATACCTACACCATGAACACTTTTTAGAATAAAGACTATGCATACACACACACACACACAAACACACACTCTCTCTCTCTCTCTCCTCAGAAAAGAATAAATATATTATAGCAAACCCGTGATTATAACATTAAAAGTTATTAATGAACACCATTCTCTTCTCCTCACCAAAGAGACCTGGCACCGTTTTACTGGGCAGGACTGTTTGTGTAGCACAGTAAAAAAAAGTACCACACGGATTATGTGCAAAACAATATGACACCAGGGAAGAGAGATAGTGGAATATGCGTGTTGGTCCTGTATTATGGTGGTAGCCCTGCTTCCCTTGCCTGAGGCAACTCGCTCGTGTCCGATACTTAACTGTATATGTCAACACTTGATGGAACACGGCCTATGACGCAGGTGTATTACACACACTATTTCATATGTAGTGCCTTGTAAGATAATTAATGCAATGGTGTTGATGATATTATGCGGGTCCTGTGGGACGTAACTAATATGACCATACCATAGGTATATCTCGACAAATCACACAGGAAAAAGGGAAATAATAAAGCACCTTATCATTCGTCTTTGTTCAAGGTGTCTTGAATAAAGACGAAAGATAAGGTGCTCTATTGTTTCCCTTTTCCTGTGTGATTTTATCGAGATTTATGTTGTCTACGTTTTCATTGTCGATCTACATGAACCATAGGTAGGTGGAAACCTTTGCTATACAGGCACCCATACCAACCTTCCCGTACACAATCCGTACACACTCACCCGGAACACACAGATAGATTGTTGCACACTTACGGACCGGACAGTTAGTGTACCTTACTTAAAGTCACATCTTAATGGACATAATTATTGAATATCCTAATATCTGAGAAGCTCTTGACCCTTAGTGGCAATATTATATTACTCAGAAGCCCACTTATCTATCCTATTGTATCTTATGCTCTCACAATAGGACCCCCCCACCCCCCTTCCGATGTTTCATCACGACACTTCTAATCTTCCTGTGTATGTTGGATCACACACAAAACCACAGTCAATTTAATTTCATTATATATATAGTAGTACAGTTGAGCAAAAGTGTTCCCATCGCCCCCTGTGGTAACACCGTGTCTCCAAACGGCCAACCAATATGACCTATAGCAAACCTATTCACCAATCACGTCCGTCGTTACACGACCAATACCCATTCATTCATAAACGGTGGTACTACTACTGCAACGTTGCCGTTTGGAGGTATGGGTTACCACAGGGGTGTAGAAACACATTTCCGCAACTTTACCAGTTTTTTTTTTCTTTGTACTGTTGTACAGTACTTCAAACAACTGCCAGAGCCCACTACCGCACAAATCTGGATTTCTTTAATTGCAAATTTCAACAAACGCTGCACCAATGTGACACATTCAATACACCAGAACTAATGTACTTCTTCTGCAGGGAGTGACACCGTCTCCTACGTGGTTCCTCCTTCATCGGGTCAGAAGATCAGGCTGCGGGGAGGTGAAGTACCCTGGGCCGGTTATGTTCAGGTGAGTGGTGTAATCAGTGTGGGTGGGGGGAGCAAAAAACCATGAAATATGCATGCAAATATGCACTAAAACAGGGGAAATATGCATTCATATGCACTAAAATTGTCACTTATAAAGCCAAGAATGCAGGTTATACGGAAACAAAATAGTTAATATAAACTAATGTTAATGTTTATTAAGCAATATACGTAATGTATTTAACATATATATGTGAAAGTGCTTCAAAAAATATATATGAACATGCATTTACATTTACATTACATCTCCCAACACACCAAAAATAAGATTCACAATACACCGTTGCTCAACATCAGTGGTTTCATCGAGTGACACCCACATTTTCTTTCCACAAGCCTTTCTCCTTATGATTTTCATCGTGTCCTTGAACAATTGTGAAACAGTTCTTACGTAATGTTGATTCGTCAGGCACCTTTTTTCCAGTATACTGTTCCAGGAATGACTTTAGGCACTTGTTATTCAGTTTATGCAATGGAATATCCGCTGAAACAAATGCCTTGCACAAATCTGCGTTGAACTGGGAACGATCAGGCCCTGACTTACTGGAACATGCAAGAAGTAGTTGTTGCTCCTTTTGTGCACTATTGGACTTAACAGCTTCGAGTCGGATGTGCTTGCTTGTTTTAAGGTGTTGTTGGACTTGAAATTTCTTGCTCGCTGTCACTGGTGCTTCACAATATTTACAAAACAGTACACTTCCATCAGTAGTAAATGCATCAAATTCCTTTACATATGATCTCAGCACTTCATTTTGGTTTCTTTGTACTTTCCGCATTTTCACGAGCAGCAGAGGAGAGTAGCTCCACACAGCAGCACTGCTCCTGACTGACTAACTCACTAGTCCAATGAGTCATGACCAGGTGTGGAAACGACAGATTAAAGCGACGTGACCTCACCTCACTTCACCTAACCACACCTCACCTCACCTCCCAGTACCACGTGTGCTCATTCAGTGGCAACAAAGAGATACTGCCAGATGAATATTTTACCAAAATATGCATTTATATGCAGTTATCTAGGTAATATGCACTTATCATAGAAATCACGCAAAATATGCATTTGCATATGAAATATGCAAATGCATAACTATCCGGGCCCTAGTAATCAGCATGGGAGATAGGGAGCTAGGTACATAGCTTGTGCAGGAGGAAGGGACGCACAATGAGAAGGAGGGGGGAAGCGGACAACAATCTCTGTAGTTCAGTTTGACGGCCGGTTGGTCTGTATATATGACTCCCGTCCCTATATGAGGGGCGTAAATAAAGACTGAAAACTTAAAATTTAACCTTTATTTGTGTTCTCCTCTCTTTTATTAATCCTGTTTATGTTTTCCTCTTTGTTTTATCACCCACTTATTCTCTATTATTTTCCGAGTGTTATATCAGTTGTTTCTTGTCTTTTCTTCTTTCTGACGTACTCCTTTAACTATTTTCATTCACTGTTTCGTCTTCCTCATGCTTTTAGCAGCGTGTTTTATTTTCCTCTTGATACTTATGTTTCATTATGATTTTTTTACCTAATGGCCTCCCCACTTAAAGGCTTCATGTCTAAATCTTCCTTCTTTCACATTTAATTTTATTTTTAAAAGAAAGATTGAGTAGGATTGGCGTACAAGTTCACAATGACTTAGCACACACATAAACAGTACAATATATACAAGCTCTCCAAAAATTATATACGTGTTTTCTTTATTATATCCGTGTTATACCTGAGAGAACTAAATTTGTTTCGTAAAGGTGAGTGGAGGACGAGGTGACTGGAGGATGGTGACGGACACCCCTCACCTGTGGACCAGAGACGAGGCCTCCGTCGTCTGCAGGAGCCTCGGCTTTACCAGGTGGGTGGCGTGTTACCTTCTCTCTCTCTCTCTCTCTCTCTCTCTCTCTCTCTCTCTCTCTCTCTAATCTTTTCTCGCCTTTGCAATAATTCATGAAAAGTGGGGAAAAACGGGGAGAGATGGGAGAAGAGAAGGATGGAGCGAGGGGCGCAGACGCTCAAAGGGAAGGGAGAAAGAAGTATCAGAGAGAGAGAGAGAGTGCGCGCGCGCGCGCGTGTGTGTGTGTGTGTGTGCATCAGAGAGTTTTATCTACCCAAAAATTAATTTATCAAGGGACGACATCAACACCTACAGCACCTAACAACATCTCACGCCCACGTGTCTTGCAGAGGAGCGGAGTCGGCATCCCAGGGGCGTACCTTTGGCCCGGTGCCTGGAAGGAGTGCCGGAGTGCGCCGTGTGGAGTGTGAAGGACACGAGGAAAATCTTCTACATTGCCGGTTACGATTAGGCACTCAAGAGGACCTCGATAAGACCGCTGTCGGTGAGTCAACAAGCACTACTGTTAGTATCACTCTTTTTATAACTATCATTTTTTTTATAAGTAAGCCCAAAAATAATTACGATTGTACTAAAAGCATTTTTTCAGGGAACATGATATTTGTGCACGCCCCCTCCGCCATTTAGTTAGAAAATTCCATTACTTTTTTTTAATGCAGTATTGTACTCAGGCATTTTTTTACAGTAAAAAGTAATTACTATTGACCTCAGAATATCTCCTAATATAAAATGCACATGGTTTAAAAATGGCCTCAAAATGCCCATGGCGATGAGTGGGCTCGCTTTGCTCGCCATGTTTCCCCCACCCAAAACTTCTTGGATCCCCTTTTGATATTCCTGCATCCGCCCTTGTAATGGCCTCCGTCCTGATCGACGCACGTGTGGGTTTTCTTACGACTAAAAGCACCATGGATTAATTTTGTCGTTTTCGTTGTTGCTGTTGACATGTACTCTGGTACCGCTGCCTCTGCTGCTGCTGCCTCTGGTGCTGCTGCCTCTGGTGATTTTGCCTCTGGTATTGCTGCCTCTGGAGCTGTTACCTCTGGTATTGCTGCCTCTGGTATTGCTACCTCTGGAGCTGTTTCCTCTGGTGTTATTGCCTCTATTTCTGCTATCTCTGGTGCTGCTGCCACTGCTACTGTTACCTGTAGTGTTGCTGCCTCTGGTGCTGTTACCTCTAGTGCTGCTGCCTCTGGTGCTGTTACCTCTGGTGATGCTGCCTCTGGTGCTGTTACCTCTGGTGATGCTGCCTCTGGTGATGCTGCCTCTGGTGCTATTACCTCTAGTGTTGTTACCTCTGGTGCTGCTGCCTGTAGTGCTATTACCTCTGGTGCTGTTGCCTCTGGTGCTGTGCTGCTGCCTCTGGTGCTGTTACCTGTAGTGTTGTTACCTCTGGTGCTGTTACCTCTAGTGTTGTTACCTCTGGTGCTGCTGCCTCTGGTGCTGCTGCCTCTGGTATTGATGCCTCTAGTGCTGTTGCCTCTGGTGCTGTTACCTCTAGTGTTGTTACCTCTGGTGCTGCTGCCTCTGGTGCTGCTACCTCTAGTGTTGTTACCTCTGGTGCTGCTGCCTTCGGTGCTGCTTCTTCTGGTAATGATACTCTGGTGCTGTTGCCTGGTGCTGTTACCTCAGGTGTGTTACCTCTGGTGCACTGCTGCCTCTGGTGCTGCTACCTCTAATGTTGTTACCTCTGGTGCTGCCTTCAGTGCTACTTCTTCTAGTGCTTCTTCTTCTAGCGCTGCACTCTGGTGCTGCTGCCTCTTGTGCTATTATCCTAATGTTGTTACCTCTGGTGCTGTTACCTCTAGTGTTGTTACCTCTGGTGCTGCCTGCTGCCTCTGGTGCTGCTGCCTCTTGTGCTAATATCCCTAATGTTGTTACCTCTGGTGCTGTACACTCTAGTGTTGTTACCTCTGGTGCTGCTGCTGCCTCTGGTGCTGCTGCCTCTGGTGCTCTATTACCTCTAGTGTTGTTACCTCTGGTGCTGCTGCCTCTGGTGCTGCTGCATAGTGCTTTCCGTACACTCTGGTGTTGTTACCTCTGGTGCTGTTACCTCTAGTGTTGTTACCTCTGGTGCTGTTACCTCTAGTGTTGTTACCTCTGGTGCTGTTACCTCTAGTGTTGTTACCTCTGGTGCTGTTACCTCTAGTGTTGTTACCTCTGGTGCTGTTACCTCTGGTGTTGTTACCTCTGGTGCTGTTACCTCTAGTGTTTATTTTTTACTCTGGTGCTGTTACCTCTAGTGTTGTTACCTCTGGTGCTGTTACCTCTAGTGTTATTTACCTCTGGTGCTGCTGCCTCTGGTGCTGCTGCCTCTGGTGCTGTTACCTCTAGTGTTGTTACCTCTGGTGCTGCTGCCTCTGGTGCTGCTGCCTCTGGTATTGATGCCTCTAGTGCTGCTGCCTCTGGTGCTGTTACCTTTAGTGTTGTTACCTCTAGTGCTGCTGCCTCTGGTGCTACTGCCTCTAGTGTTGTTACCTCTGGTGTTGTTACCTCTGGTGTTGTTGCCTCTGGTGTTGTCGCATGTGGTGCTGCTGCCTCTGGCGCTGTTACCTCTGGTGTTATTCCCTCTGGTGCTGTTACCTCTGGTGTTGTTGCATCTGGTGTTGTTGCATCTGTTGTTGTTGCATTTGGTGTTGTTGCCTATGGTGTTGTTGCCTCTGGTGCTGTTGCCTCTGGTGCTGTTACCTCTGGTGTTGTTGCCTCTGGTGTTGTTACCTCTGGTGTTGTTGCTTCTGGTGCTGTTACCTCTGGTGTTGTTGCCTCTGGCGCTGTTATCTCTGGTGTTGTTACCTCTGGTGTTGTTGCTTCTGGTGCTGTTATCTCTGGTGTTGTTGCTTCTGGTGCTGTTACCTCTGGTGTTTGTTACCTCTGGTGCTGTTACCTCTGGTGTTGTTGCTTCTGGTGGTGCTGCTCTTCTGGTCTTGTTATCTCTGTTGTTGTTGCTTCTGGTGCTGTTAGTCTCTGGTGCTGTTGCCTCTGGTGCTGTTACCTCTGGTGTTGTTACCTCTGGTGTTGTTGCCTCTGGTGTTGTTGCTTCTGGTGCTGTTATCTCTGGTGCTGTTGCCTCTGGCTGTTACCTCTGTGTTTGTTGCTTCTGGTGTTGCTTCTGGTGCTGTTGCCTGGCGCTGTTACCTCTGGCGCTGTTATCTCTGGTGTTGTTGCATCTGGTGCTGTTGCCTCTGGCGCTGTGTATCCTCTGGTGTTGTTGCTCTGGTGCTGTTGCATCTGGTGTTGTTGCTTCTGGTGCTGTATCTCTGGTGCTGTTATCTCTGGTGCTGTTGCATCTGGTGTTGTTGCTTCTGGTGCTGTTATCTCTTGGTGCTGTGCATCTGGTGTTGTTGCTTCTGTTGCTGTTATCTCTGGTGCTGTTATCTCTGGTGTTGTTTGCATCTGGTGCTGTTGCCTCTGGCGCTGTTATCTCTGGTGTTGTTGCATCTGGTGTTGTTGCCTCTGGCGCTGTTATCTCTGGTGTTGTTGCATCTGGTGTTGTTGCCTCTCTTTCTGTTATCTCTGGCGCTGTTATCCCCTGGTGTTATTGATCTGGTGTTGCCTCTGGCGCTGTTATCCTGGTGTTGTTGCATCTGGTGTTGTTGCTTCTGGCGCTGTTACCCTCGCGCTGTTATCCTGGTGTTGTTGTTTCTGGTGCTGTTATTCTGGTGCTGTTGTTCTGGCGCTGTTATCTCTGGTGTTGTTGCCCCGGTGTTGTTGCTTCTGGTGTTGTTGCTTCTGGTGCTGTTACCTCTGGCGCTGTTATCCTGGTGTTGTTGCATCTGGTGCTGTTGTTCTGGCTGTTGTTACCTCTGGCGCTGTTGCCCTGGTGTTGTTGCTTCTGGTGTTGTTGCTTCTGGCTGTTGTTCTGGTGCTGTTACTCTGGCGCTGTTATCTCTGGTGTTGTTGCATCTGGTGCTGTTGCTCTCTGGCGCTGTTACCCTGGCGCTTGTTGCCTCTGGTGTTGTTGCTTCTGGTGTTGTTGTTTGGTGTTGCTCTGGTGCTGTTACCTCTGGCGCTGTTATCCTGGTGTTGTTGCATCTGGTGCTGTTGCCTCTGGCGCTGTTACCTGGCGCTGTTATCCTGGTGTTGTTGCCTCTGGTGTTGTTGCTCTGGTGTTGTTGCCCTGGTGCTGTTACCCCCTGGCGCTGTTATCCTGGTGTTGTTGCATCTGTTGCTGCCTCTGGCGCTGTTATCCTGGTGCTATTCTCTGGTGCTGTTGCATCTGGTTGCTGTTTCTGGTGCTGTTACTCTGGTGCTGTTATCCTGGTGCTGTTGCATCTGGTGTTGTTGCTTCTGGTGCTGTTATCCTGGTGCTGTTATCTCCTGGTGCTGTTGATCTGGTGTTGTTGCTTCTGGTGCTGTTATCTCTGGTGCTGTTATCCTGTGTTGTTGCATCTGGTGCTGTTGCTCTGGCGCTGTTATCCTGGTGTGCTGCATCTGGTGTTGTTGTTCTGGCGCTGTTATCCTGGTGTTGTTGCATCTGGTGTTGTTGCTCTGGTGCTGTTATCCTGCGCTGTTATCCTGGTGCTGTTGCCTGCGCTTATATCTCTGGCGCTGTTATCCCGTGTTATTGATCTGGTGCTGTTGTTCTGGCGCTGTTATCTCTGGTGTTGTTGCATCTGGTGTTGTTGCTCTCTGCGCTGTTATCTCTGGTGCTGTTGCCTCTGGTGTTGTTGCTCTGGCGCTGTTACCTCTGGCGCTGTTATCCTGGTGTTGTTGCTCTGGTGCTGTTATTCTGGTGCTGTTGGCTCTGGCGCTGTTATCCTGGTGTTGTTGCTCTGCGTTGTTGTTTGCGTTGTTGCTTCCTGGTGCTGTTACCTGCGCTGTTATCCTGGTGTTGTTGCATCTGGTGCTGTTGCTCTGGCGCTGTTACCTGGCGCTGTTGTTCTGGTGTTGTTTGGTGTTGTTGCCTGGTGCTGTTGCCCTGGTGCTGTTACCTCTGGCGCTGTTATCCTGGTGTTGCCTCTGGTGTTGTTGCTCTGGTGTTGTTGCTCTGGTGCTGTTACCCGCTGTTATCTCGGTGTTGTTGCATCTGGTGCTGTTGCCTCTGGCGCTGTTACCTCTGGTTGTTGCCTCTGGTGTTGTTGCTTCTGGTGTTGTTGCTTCTGGTGCTGTTGCCTCTGGCGCTGTGTTACCTCTGGCGCTGTTATCTCTGGTGTTGTTGCATCTGGTGCTGTTACCTCTGGCGCTGTATCTCTGTTGTTGCATCTGGTGCTTTTTGCCTCTGGTGTTGTTGCTTCTGGTGTTGTTGCTCTGGTGCTGTTGCCTCTGGCGCTGCTTACCTCTGGTGTTGTTACTTCTGGTGCTGTTATCTCTGGTGCTGTTTTGCCTCTCTGGTGTTGTTGCCTCTGGCGCTGTATCTCTGGTGTTGTTGCATCTGGTGCTGTTGCCTCTGGCGCTGTATCTCTGGTGTTGTTGCCTCTGGTGTTGTTACTTCTGGTGTTGTTGCTTCTGGGTGCTGTTGCCTCTGGCGCTGTTACCTCTGGCGCTGTTATCTCTGGTGTTGTTGCATCTGGTGCTGTTGCCTCTGGCGCTGTTATCTCTGGTGTTGTTGCATCTGGTGCTGTTGCCTCTGGTGTTGTTGCTTCTGCTTTTTGTTGCTTCTGGTGCTGTTGCCTCTGGCTGCTGTTATCTCTGGTGTTTGCCTCTGGTGTTGTTGCCTCTGGCGCTGTATCTCTGGTGTTTGTTGCCTCTGCTGTTATCTCTCTGGTGTTGTGTTGCCTCTGGTGTTTTTTACCTCTGGTACTGTTATCTCTGGTATTTGTTGCTTCTGGTGCTGTTGCCTCTGCTTCTGTTATCTCTAGTGTTGTTGCCTCTGGCGCTGTTGCCTCTGCTTTATTTTCTCTAGTTGTGCATCTGGTGCTGTTGCCTCTGGCGCTGTTGTCTCTGGTGTTGTTTGCATCTGGTGCTTTGTTGCTTCTGGTGCTGTTACCTCTGGTGTTGTTTGCTTCTGGTGTTGTTGCCTCTGGTACTGTTTTGCCTCTGGTGTTGTTGCTTCTGGTGTTGTTGCCTCTGGTGCTATTTGCCTCTGGGCGCTGTTACCTCTGGTGTTGTTGCATCTGGTGTCTGTTGCCTCTGGCGCTGTTATCTCTGGTATTGTTGCCTCTGGTGCTGTTGCTTCTGGTGCTGTTACCTCTGTGTTGTTGCCTCTGGCACTGTTATCTCTGGTGTTGTTACCTCTGGTGTTGTTGCTTCTGGTACTGGTGCCTCTGTTGCCCTCTCTGGTATTTTTGCCTCTTGCTGTTGCCTCTGGTGTTGCTTCTGGTATTTATTTGCCTCTGCTTGCTGTTGCCTCTGCTGTACCTCTAGTGTTGTTGCATCTGGTGTTGTTGCCTCTGGCGCTGTTATCTCTCTGGTGTTGTTGCCTCTGGTGCTGTTGCTTCTGGTGCTGTTACCTCTGGTGTTGTTGCCTCTGGCGCTGTTATCTCTGGTGTTGTTGCCTCTGGTGTTGTTGTTGCTTCTGGTGCTGTTGCCTCTGGCGCTGTTACCTCTGGTGTTGTTGCCTCTGGCGCTGTTATCTCTGGTGTTGTTTGTGTGTTGCCTCTGGTGTTGTTGCTTCTGGTGCTGTTATCTCTGGTGTTGCTTCTGGATTGCTGTGTCTCTGGTGCTGTTTGCCTCTGCTTACCTCTAGTGTTGTTTATTTCTGGTGTTGTTGCTTCTGGTGCTGTTATCTCTGGTGCTTTTTGCATCTGGCTCAGTACCTCTGTGTGTTGCCTCTGTGTTGTTGCCTCTGGTGTTGTTGCTTCTGGGTGCTGTTAACTCTGGTGTTGTTGCTCTGGCGCTGTTACCTCTGTTTGTTGCCTCTGGTGTTGTTGCGTCTGGTGCTGTTGCCTCTGGCGTTGTTATCTAGGTGTTGCCTCTGGTGTTGTTTGCCTCTGGTGTTGTCTTGTGTTGGTGCCTCTGGCTGTTATCTGGTGTTTTCACTGTGGTGCCTCTATTGTTGATTTGCACTGCTGTTATTTATTTTCTTCTACATTTGGTGTTTTTTGCCTCTGGTATTTTTTACTCTGGGTCTGTTTCTAGTGCTGTTACCTCTAGTGTGTTGCCTCGTGTTATTGCTTCTGGTGCTGTTATCTCTGTTGTTGTTTCTGGTGCTGTTATCTGGTGTTGTGCCTCTGCCTTTCCCTCTGGTGTTGTGCCTCTGGTGCTGTTGCCTCTGGTGTTGCTTCTGGTGCTGTGTCTCTGGTGTTGTTGGCTTCTGGTGCTGTTATCTCTGGTGCTGTTGCCTCTGGCGCTGTTACCTGTTGTTACTCTGTTTGCTCTGTGTTGTTGCTTCTGGTGCTGTTGCCTCTGGTGTTTATTTGCCTCTGGCATGTTACCTCTGGTGTTGTTGCCTCTGTTGCTTCTGGTGCTGTTGCCTCTGGCGCTGTTGATCCTGGTGTGCCTGTGCTGTGCCCTGGTGCCTCTGGCTGTATCTCTGGTGTTGTTTGCTTTGAGCTGGCCTCCAGACTCTGTGCCTCTTGTTCTCATGTACTTTGGCTTCTGGTGTGTGTTGCCTCTGGCATTTACCTCTGGTGTTGTGCTCTGGTGCTGTTTTCTGGCGCTGTTATCTCTGAGTGTTGTTGCCTCTGGTGTTTATTTGCCTCTGGTGCTGTTGCCCTGGTGCTGGCTCTGGTATCCCTGGTGTGCCTCTGGTGTGCTCTAGCTGTACTCCTGGTGTGCCTCTGGTGTGTGCCTGGTGCTGTTGCCTGGTATTTATTGCCTCTGGTGTTGTTGCCTCTGGTCCCACTCTGCTGTCTCTGGTGTTGTTGCCCTCTGGTGTTATTGCTTCTGGCCTGTTACCTCTAGTTTGCCTCGGCTGTTTCTCTGGTGTTGTTACCTCTGGTGTTCTGGGCTGTTACCTCTGGTGTTGTTGCCTCTGGTGTTTATCTGGTGTGCCTCTGGTGTTGCTTCTGGTGCTGTTACCTCTGGTGTTTGTTGCTTCTGGGTTACCTCTGTGTTGTTGCTGTTACCTCTGTGTTTACCTCTGGGTGTTGCCTCTGGTGTTTAGCTCTGTGCTGTTATCTCTGTTTCATTTGCCTCTGGCTGTTGCTCTGGTGTTGTTGCCTCTGGTGTTATTTGCTTCTGGTGCTGTTGCCTCTGCTGTTCTGTTTATTTCTGGTTGTTGCTCCTCTGGCACCTCTGGTGCTGTTGCATCCTTTACTTCTGATTTTACCTCTGGTGCTGTTGCCTCTGGTGTTGCATCCTGGTGTCTTGCGTTCTGTCTCTGGTGCTGTTGCATCTGGTGTTGTTGCTTCACTGCTGTTACCTCTGGTGCTGTTGCCTCTGGTTGTTTTTGCTGTATCTCTGGTGTTGTTGCTTTGCTCTGGTGTTTTTGCTCCTGGTGCTGTTACCTCTGGTGTTGTTGCTTCTGGTGCTGTTATCTCTGGTGCTGTGCCTCTGGTGCTGCCTCTGGTTGTTGTTACCTCTGTTTGTTCTGGTGTTGTGCCTTGTGTGCTGCTTGCCTCTGCTGTTGTTACCTCTGGTGTTGTTGCTTCTGGTGTTGTTGCTTCTAGTGTGCTGTTACCTCTGGTGTTGTTACCTCCTGGTGCTGTTATCTCTGGTATTTGATCGTGTTGCCTCTGGCGCTGTTATCTCTGGTGTTGTTGCCTCTGGGTGTTGCCTCTGGTGTGTGCCCTTTCTGTTGTTGGTCTGAGTGTTGCCTCTGTGTGCTGTTATCTCTGAGTGTTTGTCCTGGTGTTATTTGCTTCTGGTGCTGTTATCTCTGTGCTGTATCTGTTGTTTGTTGCATCTGGTGTTGTTGCCTCTGGTGCCTCCTTGTGCTGTTGCTGTTGTTGCTTCTGGTGCTGTTATCTCTGTGCTGTGCCTCTGGAGTTTTTATTTGCCTCTGGCACTGTTATCTCTTTGTTATTTGCTGTTTGCTGTCTCTGGTTTTGTTGGTTCTGGTGCTGTTGCTCTTTCATTATCTCTGGTGTTGTTTGCTCTGGTGTTGTTGCTGGGTGTGTTTATCTCTGTGTTGTTGCCTCTGGGTGTTTTTTGCTCTGGCACTGTTATCTCTGGTGTTTGTTGCATCTGAACACACTCTGGCGCTGTTATCTCTGGTGTTATTGCTCTGGTGTTTATTTGCTTCTGGTATTTGTTGTCTTCTGGTGCTGTTGCCTCTGGCGCTGTTACCTCGCGCTGTTATCTCTGGTGTTTGCTCTGGTGCTGCCTCTGGCGCTGTTACCCCTCTGGTATTTATTTGCCTCTGGTGTTACTTGCTTCTGGTGTTGTTTATCTGGGTTGCTGTTGCCTCAGCTGTTACTCGGCACTGTATTAGTTTGTGCTTGGTATTTGTGCTTCTGGTGCCGGGTGCTGTTGCTGGTTGCTGTTACCTCTGGTGTTGTTGGTGTTGTTTTGTTAATTATTTGTTGCTGTGCTGTTGTTCTCTGGCGCTGTACCCCTTGGTGTTTTTGCCTCTGGTGTTGTTGCTTCTGGTGTTGTTTCCTGGTGTTGTTGCCTCTGGCGCTGTGCCTCAGCTGTTATCTCTGGTGTGCATGCTGTTTGCCTCTGGCGCTTTTATCTCTGGGTGTTTGTTGCATCTGGTGCTCTGGTGTTGTTAGTGTTGTTGTTTGGGTTGTGGTTCTGGGCTGTACCTCGCTGCCTCAGTGTTGTTTGCATCTGGTGCTGTTGCCCTCTGCTTTGTTATCTCTGTTGTTGTTTCTAGTTGCTGTTGCTACGTGCTGTTACCTCTGGTGCTGTTGTCTCTAATTATTTGTTACCTCTTGTTGTTTGCTGTTCTGGCGCTGTTACCTCTGGTGTTGTTTTCTGGCGCTGTATCTCTGGTGTTGTTGGTGTCGTTGCCTCTGGGTGTTGCTCCTGGTGCTCATCTCTGGTGTTGTTGCCCTGGTGCTGTTTCTCTGGGTGCTGTTGCCTCTAGCGCTGTACCTCTGGTGCTTGTTACCTCTGGTGTTGTTGCACTCTGGTGTTGTTGCTTCTGGTGCTGTTATCTCAGTGCTGTTGCATCTGGCGCTGTTACTCTGTGCCCTCTGGTGTTGTTGCCTCTGAGTATTTTGCTTATTGCTGTTACCTCTGGTGTGTTGCCTCTGGCGCAGTTACCTCTGGTGTTGTTACCTGCTGTTTGTTGTCTGGTGCTATTGCCTCTGGTGTTGTTGTCTCTGATTGTTTTTTTGCCTCTGGTGTTTTCACCTTGGTGTTGCGCACTGCCTGGCGTTGTTTGCCTCTGGTGTTATTCCCTCTGGTGCTGTTACCTCTGGTGTTTCCTGGTGTTGTTGCCTCTGGGTGTTGTTGTCTGTTGTTGTTGCTTTGGGTGTTTGTTGCCTCTGGTGTTGTTGCCTCTTGTTGCTGCCTCTGGTGCTGTTGCCTCTGGTGGTTGCCTCTGGTGTTTTGCTGTTATCTGTGTTGTGCTTTGGTGTTGTTCTCTGGTGCTGTGCCTCTGGCTGTTCTCTGTGTTTGTTACCTCTGGTGCTGTTGCTCTCTGGTGTGTTTCTGGTGTTTTTGCCTCTGGGTGCTTTATCTGGTGCTGTTGCCTTCGCTGTGCCTCTGTGTTATTTACCTCTGGTGTTGTTGCCTCTGGTGTTGTTGCTTCTGTGCCTCTGGTGTTGTTGCTCTCTGGCGCTGTTACCTCTGGTGTTGTTGCCTCTGGTGTTGTTCTGGTGCTTGCCTTGTCTCTGGTGCTTGTTGTTTGCCTCTGGTGCTGTTGCCTCTGGCGCTGTTTATCTGGTGTTGTTGCTTCTGGTGCTGTTTCTGGTTTCTGTTGCCTCGCCTGTTACTCTGTTCTTTGTCTCTGTGGTGTTGTTTCTGGTGCTGTTGCCTCTGGTGCTGTTGCTCTCGGTGTTGTTGCCTCTGGTGTTGTTGCCTCTGGTGCTGTTGTCTCTGGTGTTGTTGCCTCTGGTGTTGTTGCCTCCTGGCTGTTGATCTCTGGTGTTGTTTACCTCTGGCGCTGTGCCTGGCTGCCTCTGGTGTTGCCTCTGGTGCTGTTGCTCTGCTGTTGTCTCTGGTGTTGTTGCCTCTGGTGCCTCTGGTGCTGTTGCCTCTGGTGCTGTTGCCTCTGGTGCTGTTTGTTACCTCTGGTGTTGTTGCCTCTGGGTGTTTGTTGCCTGGTGTGCCTCTGGTGTTTGTTGCCTCTGGTGCTGTTGCCTGGTGCTGTTGCCTCCGGTGTGCCTCTGGTGCTGTGCCTCCTGTTATCTCTGGTGTTGCCTCTGGTGTTGTTGCCTCTGGCTGTTGTCTGGTGTTGTTGCTCTGTGTTTGCCTCTGGTGCTGTTGCTCTGGGTCTGTTGCCTCTGGGCTGTTATCTCTGGTGTTGTTGCATCTGGTGCTGTTGCCTCTGGCGCTGTTATCTCTGGTGTTGTTGCCTCTGGTTTGTTGCCTCTGGTGCTGTTGCCTCTGGTGCTGTTGCCTCTGGTGCTGTTTGTTCCTGGTGTTTGCTTGCTCTGGTGTTGTTGCCTCTGGTGTTGTTGCTCTGGTGTTTTTCTGGTGCTGTTCCTCTGGTGTGTGCCTCTGGTGTTGTTGCCTCTGTTGTTGCCTCTGGTGTTGTTGCTCTCTGGTGCTGTTGCCTCTGGTGCTGTTGCCTGGTGTGTGTCTGTGTATTTGCTCTGGTGTTGCCTCTGTGCCTCTGGTGTTGTTGCCTCTGGTGCTCTGTGCCTCTGGTGCTGTTGCCTCTGGTGCTGTTGCCTCTTGTTTTTTTGCTTCTGGTGCTGCTGCCTGTGTTGTTGCTCTGGCTGTTGCCTCTGGTGTTGTTGCCTCTGGTGTTTGTTGCCTCTGGTGCTGCCTTTGGTGCTGTTGCTTGGTGTTGTGCCTCTGGTGCTGTTTCTCTGTTGCTTTCTTATCTCTGGTGTTGTTGCCTCTGGTGTTGTGTTGCCTCTGGTGTTGTTGCCTCTGGTGTTGTTGCTTCTTGCCCCTCCTGGTGCCTCTGGGTGTGCCTTCTGGTGCTGTTACCTCTGTTTGTTCTGTTGTTGCTTCTGGTGCTGTTACCTCTGTGTTGTTGCTTCTGGTGCCCTCTGGTGTTTGTTGCTCTGGGCTCTGGTGCTGTGCCTCTGGTGCTGTTTGCCTCTGGTGTTTTGCCTCTGGTGCTGTTACCTCTGGTGTTGTTGCTCTGGCTGTTACTCTGGTGTTGTTGCCTCTGGTGTTGTTACCTCTGGTGCTGTTGCCTTTGGTCTGTTGCCTTTCTGTTGCCTTTGGTGTTGTTGCCTCTGGTGTTTTGTTTCTCTTCTCTGGGTGTGTTATCTGTTGTTTGTTCTTGCCTCTTGTTGCTCTGGCTCTTTTGTTGCTCTGGTGTTACCTCTGGTGTTGTTGCTCTGTTTTGTGTTGTTGCCTCTGGTGCTGTTGCCTCAGCGCTGTTATCTCTGGTGTTGTTGCCTCTGGTGCTGTTACCTCTGGTTTTTTTTGCTCTCTGGCTCTGTTACCTCTGGTGTTGTTGCCTCTGTTGTTTCTTTGCCTCCTGGTGTTGTTTGCCTCTGGTGCTGTTGCCTCCACTGTTATCTTTTGCTCTGGTGTTGTTGCCTCTGGTGTTGTTGCTTCTGGTGCTGTTATCTCTGGTGTTGTTGCTTCTGGTGCTGTTATCTCTGGTGCTGTTGCCTCTGGCGCTGTTACCTCTGGTGTTGTTACCTCTGGTGTTGTTGCCTCTGGTGTTGTTGCTTCTGGTGCTGTTATCTCTGGTGTTGTTGCTTCTGGTGCTGTTATCTCTGGTGTTGTTGCCTCTGGTGCTGTTGTTGTTTCCGGTGCTGTTACCTCTGGTGTTGTTGCTTCTGGTGCTGTTGCTTCTGGTGCTGTTACCTCTGGTGTTGTTGGCTCTGGTGTTGTTGCCTCTGGCGCTGTTGCCTCTGGTGTTGTTGCCTCTGGCGCTGTTGCCTCTGGTGTTGTTGCCTCTGGTGTTGTTGCTTCTGGTGCTGTTACCTCTGGTGTTGTTGCCTCTGGTGTTGTTGCTTCTTGTGCTGTTACCTCTGGTGTTGTTGCTTCTGGTGTTGTTGCTTCTGGTGCTGTTACCTCTGGTGTTGTTGCTTCTGGTGCTGTTGCCTCTGGTGCTAGCTTTACGAACACTGCTTATGCCAATAATCTCGTTATTACTGCTCCTAATACTGCCTGTACTCAGTTTCTGCTGCTACACAACTATTTATCTCACCGTTTCTCATACCATTGTTCTTCCCACTGCCCCATCTGTCCCTGATTCTACTCCTGCAACTTCTAATGTAGCTTTGACTGGTAGCAGTATTGCTGTTCTCACTACTACTGCTATTACTACTAACCCGTATACTACCACAGTTACACCTACTACATAGAAATCTAAATCCCAACACAAAACTGAATCTCTGGATGGGGTTTCTGTGTCCCCTGCAGGAGTAAGGTGTCTGAGGAACTGGGTGTCTGAGTGTGGTGAGAACGGGGTGCGATGGGGGGACAAGTGCTACTACGTCGACACATCCGTCCTGGTGACACACGCCCAAGCCAGAGAGTTCTGCTCTACCAAGGGTGCCAGGCTTTTGTCCATCACCTCCCAGGTCAGTTTTTAGGACGTACTGCAAAGTCCACACCACTTATAAGCCACACACTTCACTTCGTTCAACCCCCCCCCCTTCCGAATCATACAAACCGGTGGTCAGCCGGTTTGTATCGGTGGTCAGCCAAGATGTAAAGTCTATGCTTAGCCCTGAACATGTTAGCATGGATAGGGTGTAGAAACAGAAAGCAAATAATTTTTCAAAGTTATTTATCCATGCTAACATGTTTGGGGGTAAGCGTTGACTTTATAGGGATCCTTAATCTGTACATCAAAGACTACCTATACAGAGATTATAACCAAAATTTATACACCAAAATTGTAAAAGTGATCAAGGAATTTGATCATCTAAATTTCAAACGCCAGGAACTTTTAGAATAATTAATTAACCTGTATCAGAAATTCAATTTTTTGGCCTCAAAAACGATGCACATTTTATGATTCCTGGGGGTTTGTTTCATTACTTTGAACCAGTGTGTTATTTACCAAGGACGATGTGTAGCGGCTCCAGGGTCCATGTGAAGAAGCTTCCTGGTATTTGGTAATCATGAATTACATAAATTTCCTCATATTCGTTTTATTTTTAAAGCCTTATCACTCATATTTGTATTCTTCCTTATAAGAAGCATCTATGTGTATATTATTATATTGAATGTATATTATATTTATATATCTATTTATCATTATCGCCAAGCGAAATTACGTCTAGAAATCTTTTCCACCAATCTGCTCCATTGTCACAAGACTACTATGGAGGCATTAATAAGTTTACTCTAGTATTGCGACCATTTCACAATTACGCAAACGTTACCACAAGGAGAAATGGAACTCTTTGGAGCAACTGTACATGCTTTTTTCAACACTTCCATGTACACTGAAAAATATTTTTAGACAAATAAACACATCCATCTCCTCTGTCGATACCAGTAATCTCTGACACCTATCTTCATGACCTAGAATGAGAGCGACTTTTTGTCGGAGTTGCTGGAAACACTGGCAAGGGACACTGTTGGCCTCCACACAGGCGGTGTCAGAACCCAAGTTTTCGGCGACACCTTCTGGTTGTGGCAGAATTCTTCCACCCGACCCGCCCCATCCCTCCCGTTCACCCTTTGGTGGCCAGGTGAGAGAGAGCGATAGATGTAATGTCCAATGGTTGGTATACTGTAGTGTTGGTGACGCTATAATTTTTACCTTAACATATAACCTGCCGTGACCATTATGGAACATTCTAATGATTTAAACATTGCATGAAATTGTTTTCCCTACAGGCTGGAATGTGACGGTGGGCGTACAGCAAAACGGGAATCAAAGAGTGACGGATGAAGATGTGAAGAATGGCGATGTGATGAGCGAGGAGAGTGTGACTCAGTGTATAGTGATACGAGACAACTTCCCTATCCAGCAGGGCGAGGGCAGCAACAAACGAACCACAGCCCCGGCCGAGTACTTCTTCTGGCAGGTAAATAAGAAAGAGAGCATGTAATGAATTAAAAACATTGAGAAAAAATGAGAGGGTTTCGTAGACCTGACGGCTCGCTAGGGGCAGTGGAAATAGAGCACCGTCAAGACTATGCAGTATATTTTGGTACACAAGGGAGCAATGTAGCCGACACTGCATTCGACCACCTTCTCTTATCCAAATGTAAAGTCAGTTACCCATTCACAGCTGAGTGAACTGGGGGCGCTCTGGGTATAAACTAACAATCCGTAGGTCAGGAGGGCAGCTTTGTAACCACTCGGCCCCGGCACCTCAAGAAACACGAGAGAAATATATAAAACAAGAAGGTCGAGGCTAAATGTACGGACAAAACTCGTCACGTTGTCTCTCACAACTGCCGAGAATTGAATGATTTTCGAGAAATCTAACCTGAACTGTCCTCGAACGAGAGACAACATGGAAAGCGCAATTTATCAGCCATTACGAGAGACAATATGACGAGATTTATCCATACGATTACCAAGGTTTTAAAAAAAGTAAGGTAGAAGACATGAAGGAAAAAATACAGTAAAAAATAATGTTTATCACTTGTCGGGGGACGTGTAATTTGTCGACGCCTATAATGATTGTTACAATGCAATATTGGTGAATTACTAGAGGCATCACAGCTATACGAGTGTTGAAGGCTTCAATGCCCGTATACTTAAGCCTACACTGTTTACTTTCTTTTTTTGGCAGCTATCTGACTGTGCCCAGAAACTGCATTTCGTGTGTGAGACTGATAAAATCGACGTTGGTAAGTAACTGCACTGCTTTTCTGTGGATAACCTAAGGCATCCTTAATTTGAACCAAAATGTCCAATTTTGCTGCTTTTACTTACTATTTATTGTTAAATATATGTAGAATTCATTGAAATTTTATGATTTCGGGATTTATGTTTTCCTAATAAATCATATACAGGGTATTAACCATTGCATACAAGATTATTTCCCTGTGTTAGTAAACCTTGAGTTTTTGTGTCGTAATTACATCTCTGTTGTGGTGAAATGGAATGAAAACCAAAAAGTTCTAGTGTGCCATAATTTTTTTAATTTTCTGTGATTATGTTTTCTATACTAAGGTTGCATCGAAGATCGAGGGATGACTTACGCAGGCACAGCCAACATTACTGTTGATGGAGAACCTTGCTTACCATGGAAAGACCCACATGTTCAACCGAAGATTAGAGATTTTACTCAGACTCGCGGACTGACGAATAACTACTGCGCAAATCCAGACGGTGATGACATCCCTTGGTGTTTCACTTCAATAGGAAGGGCTAACTTTTGCGATATTCCGAGGTAAATACTTTATTATGTTGATGGTACAGAAGGGCGTTGGTGATACACCATTATGTCCAGTTTGGCTCGGACACATGTGAGAAGGTGTGTTATGTGACTCTACCAAACATCACAAGTTTCCCGGATTCCGGTTTCCTCCTGTATTAACAGTATAGACTAATCGCCCAAACGGCTAGTAAGCTGGTAAGTGGTGAAATGAAAGAAAAATTAAAGCTGTTTACAGTTAGATTATCATATCTCAGAAACAACAGGATAGAAACTCTTCCAATATGGTATGGGAACTCTCTGTACGACCTTTCATCGGTTCATAAAATTAATGCGCGAGTGAAGTGAGTGGCAGTAGTGTGGCTATTTAACCTGTAGTCCCCTACAAGCTTGTAAACTTCGCCTCAGTGTGAACTATGAGGTAGTATTGGTAGTATGTGGTTGTTCTGGGTAGTGTGTGTTATTATTATTTGTCAGTATAAAGATATGGTACAGTGCATAATTGGAAATTACTAACAGAAATTGGTTTGTTTTAATGTTTTTGACGAATTATCAGATTTAATAGAGTTTTCGGCGCTGATGTACATTCGTTTGTATGGAGACACAATAACGGTTTGCCATAAGTGGGCAGGGCTTTTAAGACGAAGAAAGATGGGGACTCATAACACTAAAAACAATGCCAATCTTTACCTTTAGCAGGTATTGGGTAGTATGTAGAAGTAGTAGGTAAATATACTCGTATAGTAGTGTTTGATAAGTCCATGACATCTTAATGTTATGCGCGTGCAATGTGTACTTGACTTTTTCCAAAAAATATATTGAAACTTAAGTCCAAAATTGTAGTTATATTAAGAAAATATCTCCCAACAGATGTGAACGAAAGGAGACACACCATGAGATCGTTGAGAATGTGTGTCCCTCTCATATGTTTGCTTGTGCGTCAGGTGGCTGCATCCATCAAGAATGGCAGTGCGACGGACAGAAGGTATGTTATTTTTTACATATCTAGTGTGGTAACTAATTTCGTCAATTTACTTTGATTTAGATATATAGAGATAAAATAAAGAACTATGTTTTAATTCAGTATAATGTGCTGTGGTGTACGTTAATATCGGTTGCCTTATGTTGTAGTTTACATTAATTTCAGTTATAGTAGCGTGTTAAGACCCACTTCTTCTTAAAACAAAATAAAATTCCAATATTTGGGAAGTTTATTTATCAGGAGTGAAACTACTGGACAAAGTTTGTCACAAACCAACAGCGCAGCAACATATCACCTGGAGTGTCGCCCTCAGGCGAAATGTCGTTTTTCTCCAGCATAGAAAAAAAGTCGATGATGACACACAGCAGTAAGGTTTCTTTTGTTGGCTAATATCAAACGTACACCAGCCTTAATAGCTGAAATAGTCTCTTTTTTTTTCAGTTCGTCTGAGTAACCTTGAATTAAGGGTTTTCCCCATGGTAGCTGGGACAAGGCCCGAATATCCGAATATTTTCGCTCTACATGAGTCTACAACATGCCAGCATCCCCCCCATTACCAACTCACTCCCACTTTAAGGAGAGGTGTTAAGTGCGTAAGTCTGGTTGACGTAAGGAGTGGTAGAGGTCACCACCCAAGGGTGTACTCGATGATAGTTTCCACCCACGTAGGCTACCCTCACACCGAATATAATGAACTGTTTTCATTACGTTATTTTCACTTCTTGTTTGTTGATAGTACTTCATTCTCTGTATGATATAATCACTTCCTCTATGATATGTTTTTTTTTTCACTTTGTATAATATTTCTTCTCTCTCTCTATGATATTTACACTCCCTGTATGATATTTGTCTCACCCTGGATGGTTGAATACAATGCCACTCTTGTATGAATGGGTAGTTTAATTCCTAGTATAAGATCTCTTTTTACTCTGTATGATAAGATGGTTTCAGTCCCTGTATGATTGGCTACAGTCACTCCTGCATGATCGAAGGCTGAAACCAAATTATCGAACGTCTTCTCTCTCTCCCTCTCTATGGTAAGTGCCACCAAGACACGATTCTCTAAAACTGTTCAACAAAAGCAGTGAAAATGATATGCAGCGAAATAACCAATAAAAACGGGAAGAATGACGCGTAATATAATGGGTTAATGACCAATAGAGAAAATAATGCGTAATTTGACACCAACAAGAATAGGAAAACTGATGCGTAATGCCATGATACCATTGCAGCTGAGGACGTGGCACTGCTGGACATGATAATATACCTGTGAGACCTCGCCAAGGCTAAACTAAATCAGCTCAGTCATGTTGAGTTATACCGCCTATGTCTGTGGCCTGAATCATCGTAAGTCATTACCAGCACGAACACTGGAGAGCATCTTAGGTGTGGGAGATGAACCTTCGCCAGCCTCCTGTCAGTGGCACAGGTAGACAGACAGTAAGATAAATAGACAGACAGTAAGAGATACAAACTAATATTAAGAGATACAGAGAAAATGAGACAGAAAACTATGAAACAGACAGACACACAGGAGGTGAGAGACAAAGGCGAGTAAAGATACAAAGACAGATAACCAAAAATAACCACAAAGAAACACACACACATACACACACACAGATGACTGACATAATATAGACAGTAAGACAGACAAAACAAGACAGCTAGAGAAACAAGACAAAAAATAGACAGATGTAGAGTGAAAGCGAGAAGGAAGGAGAAATTAGCAATGGCAAGATAAAGAAAAAAAAGAGAGAATGGAGAAAGAAAGATACAGAAAGAAAAAGAAATAAGGAAGACTCAGACATACAGACAAACAAACATACAAACAAAAAGAAAACGAAAAGAAAGAAATGTAGAGATGAAATAGAGAAGAAAGAGAAATAGTGAAAGAAAGAAATTTAGAAGAAAGTGAGAAAGACAAAATAGAAAAAGAGATAATCAAACCAAAAAACAAACAGTGATAAACCCGATAACAGGCTTCCAAGGGTAACTTGTGTCTCATCCCAACCCACCTTAAGTTCAAGGTGATGTAAGCACAACCACCACCGCCTCAGCACCACAACATTACCCCTGACAAAAACTGGCTTAGGATTCATCATTCATGGCCCGACCACAAACCTCTCTGGCACGCTGATTTGCTGGTGTGTAAGTTCACAAGGTTTGGTTTTGACTGGATGCTGTTCCTGTACCAGTTTTTCCTCCTACAAACAAAAAAAAACTTTCGACACACACACACTACTACTACTACTACTACTTTGCTGTCACTCGGAATCGAGTATGACGATCATCCAGCTATGATACAATGATATGAGTTATAAGGGATTTCACCTAGTTTGGCGAGTTTTGAGGTGATTACAGTAAAGAGGCCGATACGGGACCCGCAGGGTCGTCCACATTCTTTGCACCTGTGGAGGGCTGCAACTAGTGCGGGAGGGGCGGTGGCAGAGTCTTTCCGGCGTTGGCGCTTGTCTCCCTCGGTTTACAATCGGGCTAACTCGAAAGTCGAAAGTATTGACATCTTCTCGTGTGGTGCTGCTCCACGCGTTACGATGTAGAGTTTTCCAAGTTTAGAAGCTCCAACAACTTTCCTTGAATACGAATTCGCAACCTTTCGATTTACAACAGGTACCTACTTTACTGCTAGGTGAACAGGGACCAAGGGGGCTAGGAAGAGTGTCCAAACAACTTCCGCTTGCCCGGAATCGAACCCGTGACATCTTGCTTGCGAGGCAAGAGCGGTACCGCTTCTACCACAAGCGCCCCCCGATGTAGATTAATCGACTCTCATGTGAGGGGGTCGATTTGGCACTTTTTCAGGTTTGTCTTGAGACTATCCTTATACCTTTTCAATTGCCCGCCGGCGTTACGTTTACTATTCGTTAGTTGGCTGTAAGGTAGCTGCTTGGCATCTACTGTCGTCCATGCGGGTAACTTGGCCAGTCCAGCGTAGTTGTTCATGGATAATACACACACACACACAGCCCATCGAGCCTTGGGCCAGGTCGAGCTAAGGTCAGTCTCAGCAAAATGAGTGGATGGAATGTCCGAGTGTTTAATAGTGTTGCCAGGAGTACTGAGGATCACTGCAGGAGGGGAAGAGAGACAGACAGACAGACATACAAGGAAAGAGACAAATACAGAAACACTGACAGATATACAGAAAGAAACTAACATACCGAGAGATAAGGAGGAACAAACAAAGCGTTAGACTGACGGATGAACAAACAAAAATACAAAGACAGCAAAAGAGGAGCAAATTATCCTCCCCAACAGATTCTTTAACCCAAGTTAAATCGATCCAGTTTACGCCGGAAAACAACTGAACACGAAAAAAAAAAGACCACCGTTTACTCTTTCTGGTTTGGTCAAGTCAGGACCGGTTTGTTGCGTAGGAGAGACGAAGAAAAAGAAAATTTGGCAAGAACTACTGAATCACAATGCAATACCTGAAACTGGTGGTGTTTTTTGGTGTTTATTTGGTAACGTTATGACTTGTTCTCTATCCCGATTAATCAAGGTGATGTTCTCATGAATTAAGGTTGCCGAGTGACTAGTTTCCTGTACTTCAAACTTGTTTTTACAAGTTGTCTTCATTAATCCTCCTAGATAATGTAAAACTCCAGGAACCCAGAGTGTAATCTTATCCATATACAATATCGCTCGCTGTCTCTGCCTGACCCTGGCTTACTGACCTTTAATCATGTATATTAATATTTCTATCATTATTTACCCAATATTAATTATATAGCCAAAGTAACTTACGTTTCTTACTCTATAAATTCCTATTGTTTTTCGCATTACTCTAGAGTCTAGACAATCTTAGTGTACTTTTGCATAATTTTTTTTTCTATCCGTATGATTTAGCTTTAGCATCCATCTGTAGCAACACATTTCAAAGGTCTCTTAACCTCCTGTTGTCTGCTAAAAGTCTCCACATTTCTGACCTATACAACAACACTGACCATACATATCATTTCAGCACCTTTTTTCCTCAAACTAAATTGTTTTTCCCTTTTAACTGAATTATTTTAGTGTTGTCTTTACCTATTTTTACTTTCCAAATCCCATAATTAATACTGTGTAGTAGGATAGTTTTTTTTTTCAGAAACAACAAATATTTCTTTCTTGGCAGCAATAATTCTCAGATAGTATTCTTGTCTTAATCCATTATTCGGTTAAGTAGTTCATGTTATGCCTCTTTACAATATGCAATAAGAGTAGTATCATCTGTATGTTGAATATTTAGTATTACGTTTACTCCTTCATCACTATATACAACTTCTTTCATTATGTACGAGTACTGTATGCTGACTAAATATTTTTTAATGTTGGAGACAGCACCCACTATTGTCGAACGTCAAGTCTATTTCATATTTATCCAATTTTTTCTCTATAATTTCTTAACTCTTAACGCCAATGTACTTATTAATAGGACAGTCTGCCCCTGGGTAGGTTTGATTTTGAATGATTAAACTATTAGTTTTTGTCTACCCTTTAGAGGACAGCAGCCAGACGATTTTATTCAGCTCTAAAGAGTTAAGTAGAATTTAATGTATTAGACCTACTAACATTATTTGCATTAAACTTTGGATGATACCCAGTGAAAAATATGCCTCAGATCATGCTTAAAACATAAATGTGCAATAATCATCTTCCTCTTCTATTGCTTGATGTTGCCATTACAGCACAAATATCGTACCGTATTTATTTATTTATTTATTTATTTAATTATTTATTTATTTATTTGTTTTTTACGGGCATTAGCCCACCCGGGCACAGGTCATTTTATGACCCACATCAAGGCCTGGTAGGTGAAAATTTAATAAATACTTCTACTATTACTACTACTACTACTACTTTTTTTTTTTTTTTTTTTTTTAAGCCTCCAGCCTCCCCCAATAGCCACACCTTCGCCACCATTTAATTACCTTAATATTAAATATCCTAATACATAAGTAGCTATCCTATCTGTGTTAAATTAGTTGAGCCGCAGATCTATGCGGCATTCAGTGACAGTAGCCTCATAGTCAATATCTGCAGCAGTTGTCGGAGTTGGGGCAGAAGCTCTCGTTCCCCTGAGGCAGAGCAAAGCCGACCGAAGGAGAGAGAAAGACAGTCGACATCTCATCCAGGCTGTAACATAACTTCTGGGCTGCTGCTTCTGTTCGGAGATCAACTCCGCGAGTCTGGCGTAGAAACATCTTGCACTTGGTCCCATCCCACCAGAGGTTGTGAACACTAGAGGAGTGAAGCTGCCTTGATCAACGTTTTGAATTCTCTCCCCATATGCCCTTCTCTTGTCGTTCTCGTTCCTCCTATGTGCAGCATCGAGAGCTAGGTTACGGTGACATGCGGCCATGGGATCAAAAATCCTGATGTCGAAGAAAGCTCGCTGTCCCGCGTCCAGAATCCTCGAGCACTGACGTCCACACGGGCTTCGTTAGATGTGTTTGAAGTCCTGTGTTGGAAGATCTCACCATCCAATGGAAGGAGGGTCGGTTCTACCATGACATCCCGGCAGATTTCCTTCAACATATTTGCTGTGAGGTCCCTTACCTCGCCATGCCTCATGCATATGAAGCCCCCTTTCTTGCACACCATGGCGTGATCGCCATCATAGGAAAAGCCACACACGCATTGGGAGGGCAAACCTTCTACTGGCCGACCGTACATTAGAGCAATGGCATCTGTAAATTCTTGTTTATTAAGACTGAAACCATTTGCCCTTATCGGTAACGTAGTTAACCAGTTCGAGGCGCCCACCTCCTGCGCTATAGCTACTTTTTTTCAAATTTTCTGTTACCTGCAGCAACAGTTGCTGCAACTTATCATTTTGGCAGTGCTGTCGATCTGTCGTAATGGATCTACGAATCTTGTTTACCTCACTGGTATCCACTTCCCCTGTTGCATTTTGGGCTATTATGTGGTCCGTGAGGGCTGCCGTGAGCTTAAGTGAATTTTGATGTTCAGTGGCAGCAATCTCCTCTGGATTTGTTAGTCCCATCCCTCCCAGTCTTGATGGAAGTGCAAGAAGTGCTCTTTCTGCTGGGGTTAAGTCAGGGTGTTTCTTTAATTTAGGAATGAAATTGACACTGATAACTTCTTCCAGAGGGTGGAGGAGGGGTCCGATATCAGGGATAGTATGCATCAGGTAGTTCCAACGATGCTTGACTCCATGGGTGAATGCAGCAAAGGCCGCATGTGGCTCTGTGATAGCAATCTCAGACAGAGCTTGGATTTCACTAACCCACTCATTCACCTTTCCCGCTACATACTCGGTCTTAAAGTCCGCAGTGCCAATTACTGCGCCTAGATGTCTTTGGCCGTCCTTAGTTATTTTGACCTCCCTTCCGCCAAAAACCTCCATTGCCCGTTCATAATGTTCTGGCTTCACGATGAGGAAGGACTTGCTGGCGTTTGGATGGTTCCCTATTTGTGGACCTCGCGATGTTTCCAAGTCCCACCACTTTTTGATGCCCTCCACTTTTCCTGCTCCTGTAAGGTCATCAGCATATGTCACTTGTTTGACCCCAGTTGTTTCAAATTTTATTTCTTGTTGGAGCACTGATAGGCCAATTGCATACATTGCCATTGCAACAGGGTTCCCCTGTGTTGTTCCCTCGGTTGACTGTAAGATGGTATCACCTCTTAGAGCCTTGTTGTTTACTATATAGAGGTCTGATGGATTCCTATACGAATTGTCAACATACATTGCAAAGCTTGGACACTTGATCTTGATGTTGTGCAGCGCAGCCTTGCGGTTAAGTATGTTGAATGCGTTTGAAGCATCCACCAGGAGAACGGCCTCACAATCACACTGCTCAAATATCAATCTCATGGCGTGAATGGCGGCCTCCCCGCCAGCCTGGTGGCCAGCACACACTTGTAGGTTCCCTGCTGCTGCCCAGACATCATCCTTTACCACCTCCATTATGCATTTTCCGATGATCCGCCTCAGCACTTCCCCCACCCCTATAGGTCTACATCCTGGTTTCTTTTCCAGAGGAATAAGGCGGCAGGCCGTCAGGGCCTGGAGGTGATGGCAGCAAGAGGATGCAAGCTTTCTTGCAAGGGCGGCAATGGCAGTGCAGAGATCGCTTGCTACAGGGCCAAACTTGTTTGGGCTGAGGATGACTCTCCAACCGTTTGTATCTAGACCTGAAGGGCCGGCTCCTCCTCGAGTCTTCAGTGCCTTTTTCCACACCATCTCTCCTGTTATTTTCTCGAACAGGACAGCGTTTGGTGGGGTATAGACACCCTCGAACCTGATGCCTTCTTCGTCGCTTGCAGGGGGATGTTTCTCTTTCAGTAGTTTTAATGTCTCTCTGTTTATTGGCATCACCCCACCGGAGGATTCCTCTGTGAGAGATCTTACCGCAAGAGACACTTTTCCCACACGCATTTTGTTTCCAAATTTTCTTGCCACGTCATCGGTGTTTTGCTTTCCGTCACCTGTAATTTTTAGTCTCTCCTGCAGTGTTCTTGCTTCACATAGGAGATCATCAAGGGCCCCAGTCTGCCACATTGCCAATCTTCTCTTCATTGCTGCCACATTATCTTTGTGCTTAGTCTTTGTGTGTGTCCTCTGACAAAATAGATGTGGTATTATTGCCAGTATTTGAAGAGCTAAAGGGGCGAGGAAGCGGTCCTGAGTGTAATCAGTCATGAGGCGAGTCATCTCCCGAATCATTTCTTTGGTGGCCGCACTCTTGGGTGGTTCAAATAAGTTAGCGGGCGACCACTTGACAATTTCTGAATAGGTTTCTTTGACCCATATGTCTGCATTTTCCATCGACATGCCATTCCACTGAGGTGGTTGTCTCTCATTCTCCTCGTGGACATCTGCTACTAAGGGAGCAGCATTTATTAGTACTACATTTTCGGGTTGAGTAGACTCACTGCTATCATTTCGGATATCATCGGGTGGTTGGGTCCCGGCGATATCCACTGTGGCCACCTGTGTCGGCTCCCTGCGACGTGGGTTCCGACACTGGTCTTGCTTCTTACAATCCACACATGGTCGGATTTTTCTCGCACAAACACAATTTGTGCAGTTTTGGTTCGGGTTAGCACAGACGTAGCAATGAATGTTACCAGGCATAGTGAACACTGAACAGCACCTTGGGCGACAGATACTTCCGCCTCCGACCTCTGCTATTGGGCCCATACGGACGAAGAAACTAGATCTTATGAGTATGGGGCATAGAGGTGACGGCCTGGCCTGCGGTGTCCGAGTAGTAGGGGCATATGCGTGCGCGTAGTTGTGTAGGGCACCCCCATGTGGGCGACAATCCACACATCCGAATAATCCACTGGGAGCAAGGATTATCACACCTAACAATTGTTTATGTAACCTTGGCAGAGATAACCACTATATCTATGGTCTCACTGATGTAATATTAGTTATATATTCTCACTTGGTCAGCCGACACTACATAAAGTGGCCGTTACTTGAGGTGGGGAGGCGGGGGGGGGGGCGACCGCAAGCGCGCGCAAGGCACTTGGCCCCATAGGGGCAAGAGTCGCGATGCCACTCCTGCTAAAGTAGGCCTATCGACACACTGGCGCTGACACTTGGCAACTCCAGTCACTGACCATTCAAACACTCACAGGCTTACTTGAAGATCGCCGGTGAACACACGCAATATTTGCGTTTAATGCCGTAAGGGATGAGAAGAGCCGTTGGGGACGATGCTCAAGGTGACATCCAACATTCATCAACACACTGCGAAATTCTCGCTCTCACAAACTGAGTATATCCCCACCAATAACACTTTCAATCAGGGAAGGCACCCCAACACACCCACGCCACCCAGGCCTCTTACTACTACTACTACTACTAATAATAATAATAACAATAATAATAATAATAATAATAATAATACAATTAATAAAACTTAATATAAACTACAATAATAATAATAATAATAATAATAATAATAATAATAATAATAATAATAATAATAATAATAATAATAATAATAATAATAATAATAATAATAATAATAATAATAATAATAATAATAATAATAAAATTAATAAAACTTAATAAAAATAATAAAAATAAAAATAACAATAACAATAATAGTATTTATAAAGAGCCATAAATAAATACAAAAATTAAATCAAATATGAAGAGTGAGAAATGATATATATATATATATATAAATATATATATATATATATATATATATATATATATATATATATATATATATATATATATATATATATATATATATATATATATATATATATATATACTGTATGTTGTGTTGTCAAAGTAAGAGAAACAATTGAGATCCTGCAATTGTAACTAAATGAGTCAGAAAGTCAGATGAGCAACCTGGCACTTTGTCACATTTTTTGTGATGCCATATGGCAGCAGGGTCTACCATTAGACAACACATTATGCTTCCAATATCTTCCCAGGCGGTAGTACCTCCCTGTTTGATAGCTGGCTACTACCTACTACCTTATATATGCATAGTTTTATGTAGTGCGAGTCGCTTTTTTCGACGTATTCCACTATTTCCCGCAAATACTTAGCTTTTTATCACTTGTGTAGAAATTTTGCATCTATTCGTCACTAGGTTTTGCATCGTATAAAAATCATAGCATTCATTCCGTGTTATATTTGCATTAGTTACTTAATATATTCACTACAACTAGGGGTGCCCTTGCCGTGGAGAATAAAAGTGACCTGCGTAGGATCCCTCCATTGTTCTTGATCGTTTTTTTGCAGGGCTGTTTTGAGGCCCATTGTACCTGTGAATATTTCTATGTTTTAGTTGCTAGTGTGAGGCTGTAGCATTAATTTTCCATTTGTTATTTTTTCTGTTAATGCTCTGTAAGGGATTCCAGCTGCCATATTTCATTACGGATGTATTGAATATATATTAATGAGTATTCAGTTGTGATCCAAAATATTGTTTTGCATTATATTTTACTGACTTTTATTGTATTATCAGGACTGTAACGACAATAGCGATGAGCAGGAGTGCCAGGATTACAGTGAGGAGTTCACCAAGCTTGCGAACCATCGGCTGGTGGGGGAGGAGGTGGAGAAGTGGCTCTACACCCTCAGGGTTGCCTGTGCTGCCCGATGTGTACAGGCCAAGAACTTCATATGTATGTCCTTCAATTATGAGTAAGTTGAGGGAGACGAAGTAGCACAGGGTAGATCTTAATGAAATGGGAATTGTGGAGTCCTTTGTAAGCACCTCTCTTCTCGCTAAACCGAAGTCAGTCATTGATTCTTTTCTTATTTGCTAATAGGAGATCCATAAAAAGAGATCTTATGTTCACCCTTATTACCTCGTCCCCAAAGAGGTGTGCGAGGTATTAGAATGACCCTGTCTCTATCTATAGTATGTGTGTCAGTCCGTGTTTCTACACCATCACTAATAATATCATGAAACATGTCCCAGCCATATCTACACCAAATCTGACAAAAGCTTGGGTGAACTATATTTAGTGAACTGAAAGCAATGAACTTTTTGGGAGGAGGACAGTGTTAAATGTCAAGGTCCTGGTCATCTAAAGTTAAAATATAATATTTTTCGCGTTAACCATTGTAGAGGGATAGAACTTGTTACATCAGAGATCTCGACGAAAGGTGCATCATTGACGTGTTTCTTTTTTCTCTATAACGTCACGCTTCTCCAGAAAATGACATCGGGTTAGAATCATACTTCATCCCTTCCACAGACAGGCCTCTGAGACGTGCATCCTGAGCAAAGGCAACGTGGGGTTGTCTGGGGGTTTAGTGTCTTCAGGAGGCTGGGAGTACCATGAGATGCGGAAACTAGTGGTGAACTGTAGCAACATGTTCGTGTGTGGGGACGGGAAGTGCATCGATGCAGCCCAGGTGAGATATAGCCTACCATGTTCTTGTATTCTGCAGAGTAATTCTTATATGTTGTTGCCAGTTTTACAAAGGGAGGATTAAGGAGATAACAATTGCTGTAAATAATGATAAAATTAAATATAATAACTATAGTATAGTGGATAATGGAAAAATCGTGCAAATGGTGATACAAGCATGAAATATGGCATGATCATACCCTAGGGACTACTTGTCAAATCTGCCTGATTGGCCATTTGGAAATCCAAGATGGCGGCCATTTTTTCAAGATGGCTGCCAAATTGACCTTCGAAACATGATTTTTTTTTTTATAGAAATTGATGTAGTTGGTCAATCTAAATGATCTTAGTGTCGATATGTATGTTTTCGAGCATGCTCAGATGATTTTTTTTTCTATTTCTGATACTCTCAGATATATATTTGTCTTATTTATGACTGGTTTTATGTACTGGTTTTATGTTTTTTCCAACTAGGTGAGGGTAGCATGCAGAGGGTCTCTGCATGTGAGGGAGTGATTGTCAGGCACTACCAGGGCACACTGGTGACATCACTGCTGTGCAACCCAGCATGGGGTTCAGTGTCAGCTAAAAAAAAGCATGTCATACTGCAACAGCTTAGTGTCCCAAATGCTGCTTAACCAACCCTAAATCAGTTAAGCAGCCGCACCTGAATTGACAGGATGTGCCAGCGCGGGAGAGCCGAGCCAAGGATAACGGGGTTTTAGTTATCTGGATGGTGTACAGATGGCACGGGACTAATGACACTGGATGAACGATCGGACTAGGTGTAGGGCAAAAGGCATGAACCTAGTTGTATCCCATACAAGAAAGTGCTCATCAGGGTGGTAAAAGAATAAACCCTCGGCCCTGAAGATCAAAAATAGTTATGGACACAAAATCTACCAACAAATCATTCCTCACTGACTGGGCAAAGTGTTGTCTTTGTCAACAGGATAAGAAGGAAGATCTTAAGCCTCCACTGCAAATCCTGGCCAAAAATTAGATCTCGTTGAAAATCACATTAAGAGTATGTCTGAGCATTCTGATTTCGAATGTATTACCTACGATTCGATTGCGGGGTAATTAGTGGTTGTAATGATTCTTGGAAATTTTAATGACATTTTTCAGTGCTTATTACTCACTAACTATGGATTTCTGAGGTGCGATTTGGGGGTTAATGCGTTATTCTGACAGTACTTAATTAGTTAAACTCCTTAAATTTCAGTTCAGAGAGAAAAGTATATTTTGGTCAGAAAATTAGTAAGGCATAACGCTTATGTTTTCGACAGTTTGGACCCAAAATTTAATTTCGTTGAAAATCACATTATAGGTACTCCTCAGTATGCTAATTTCTAATATATGGTCCACGATTCGAGTGCGGGGAAATTAGTGGTTGTAATAATACTTGGAAAATTTAATGATATTTTTCAATACTAATAACTCGCCAATTGTGGGTTTCCAAACTGCACTTATGGTGTTAATGTGATATTCTGGAAGTACTTAATTAGTTAAACCCCTTAAATTTCTGTTCTGAGAGAAAAGTATATTTTCGTCGAAAAATTAGTTACCAAAGCAACAGAATGCTTTCTATGTGAGGAAGAAGCTTCGGGAGATGACATAAGACATGCAATGTCAATTAAACTTAAAAGATTGAATGACTGTGCGAAGACACTTGGCGATGGAAAACTCTTTGCCAAACTAAGTGCAGGAGATGTTGTGGCACAAGAACTAAAGTATCACCCTCGCTGCCTGGCAGACCTGTACAACCGAGAAAGAACACACCGAAATGCTCATGAGCAAGAAGAAGCACAAGAGCTTCATCCGAACAAGGACGCATACCCAACTGCTTTCTCTGAACTGGTCACTTACATCACTCAGATGAAAGCTTCTAGTGAAGGTACTGAACCACCCATTTTCAGACTTGTTGACCTGGTCACACTCTACAGACAGAGACTTGAGGAGCTGTGTGTTGGATCGCCCGATGTTCATGCTACTCGACTGAAGGACCAGCTGCTTTTTCACATCCCCCAGCTGCAAGCTCATCACCAAGGAAGAGATATCCTACTGGCCTTTGAGAAGGATGTTGGCTCAATCCTGGCACAAGCAAGACAATACGGTGACGCGATCCATCTGGCCAAGGCTGCTGGGATGATACGACGGGACATGCTTCAGCACAAGTCACACTTCAGCAGTACATTTCATGAAGGATGCATTGAACAGGCTGTTCCACCATCACTGCTTCAATTTGTATGCATGATCGAACATGGTGCAGATATCAAATCCCAACTCCAGCATGGCGCATCGAAGTCTGACCTTGCTATATCACAGCTCTTACAGTACAACTGCTTTGCCAACTACAAGGTAGGAACACAAATCCACAGACACTCCAAGGACCATGAGACACCTGTTGCTATCTACGTCGGCATGTCTGTGTTTGCGAAGACAAGAAAGAGGCAGCTCATCGACATGCTGCATGAAAATGGGGTCAGCATTTCATATGACAGAGTTCTACAATTATCAGCCCAGCTAGGAAAAGCAGTTGTATGCCAGTTCGTGGAAGATGGAATGGTGTGTCCACCAATCTTGAGGAAGCAGTTGTTCACGACTTCAGCAGTGGATAACATTGACCACAACCCCACTGCGACTACGGCCAAAACGTCCTTCCATGGGACCAGTGTGTCCATCTTCCAACATCCAAGCCCTGAGCAGGCTGGTGAGGAGCGTGAGCCACTCACATGGAATGCAGATACGATGGTAAAAAAAGTTCCTGAGCTTCCAGAGGCATTCACCAATGTCCGACCAGCTTATATTATGAAGAATCCCAATCCTCCCTTGGTAGCACCTCAGTCATTGCCAGCACCTGAGTCAATCCAGTCACACGTGCAGGAAGAGTATGCTTGGCTGGAAGAGGTCTTGCTCACTGAGGATGTGGCTGATGAAGTCTGCATCACGTGGGTAGCTCACCATACAGCACAGAAGAGGAGTCAGCCATTTGAAGTGAGCATGCGTCTCTGCTTCCCCTGCTTCGAGATCAAACACACACTGTGACAACCATCAAGCATATCATGGAAAAGGTTCGTGATACAGTGGCTTTTCTGAACCCAGGTCATAGCTGCTGACCAGCCACTGTATGCCCTGGCAAAACAAATCCAATGGCAGTGGCCTGAGTATGGAGAAGACAGGTATGTTAATATGTTCGGGGGACTTCACATAGAGACGGCTGCACTGAGATCACTAGGGACGCTACTACAAGACAGTGGTTGGACCGGTTCCCTTGTTGAAGCAGGAGTGGCTTCATCTGGTACAGCAGAGTCTTTTCTGTCCGAATCAAGTGTAACTAAGACAAGACTAGCACATCAAGTTACAGCATGCAGCTTGTACAAACTGATGAAGGAGGCATACCAGGACTATTGCTCTGATGAGTCAGAAAAGTCAACTTTGAGCTTTGAAGACTGGTGTAAACAACGAAGGCTTGAGAGTTCACAGTTCCAATTCTGGAACCTTGTGTTGGACATGGAGCTCACCATCTTCATGTTGATCCGCTCATTCAGGGAAGGCAATTTCAAACTCTACCTTGAAGCACTCTCAGAGCTGATCCCCTATTTTTTTGCGAATGCCCGATGGCTTCCAATTCACCTTCGAGACATGATGTGCCTTGAGCAACAACATCCAGAGGTAGCGAGGGAGTTCTACAAGGGGAACTTTGTTGTCCACAAGTCAGGAAGAGAGTTCTCTGCTATTGCTATTGATCAAGCCCATAAACAAAACAATGCAATGATTAAAGGCGATGGAGGAGCAATTGGGTTGACTGAGGACCCAGCCAGGGCCGGATTAAGCTTAATAGGGGCCTGAGGCACAGATCAACTTGGGGCCCCCTACCCTCAAGGTATATATAAATAGCAAGAACAAAATATACCCAAATTTATCAATGATTTCATCAATATTAAGCTTCTGCAAAATAACACATTTAATGTTCATAAGAGACAGAAAATTGAGACTTTGCTAGGACATCGTTGAACGAAGTTCATGTTTTATACGCTTCAACTTGGAGAATGTTTGGATTTGGGGGCCCCTTAGAGTCGGGGGGCCTGAGGTCAGTGCCTCAAGTGCCTTATGGTTAATCCGGCACTGGACCCAGCAGCACTTCGTAGGTGGATGGTGGCTGGACCTGAAGTGAGTCGTCTTGTTGCTGGATATGAAGCTGCGTCAGGTGCAAAAGATGGAACCACCACCAGCAGCCGACATCATGAGCAGACCCTGAGTGCACAGAAATCTTTCTTTGAGAAGGTGGAAGCACATTTCAAGGTGCTGCGGGAGATGGGCAACCCTTTCCAAGAAGAGTCATCTGACCTTCTGGTGTTAGACACAAAGAACATTGTAGATCCAGATATTGCTAATATGGTTGGTACACACCATGACAGAGGAAAAGAGCAATTCCAGTCATTCTTAGAAGGACTAAAGAATGAAGGTAAATGTCTGTTCTACCATCCAATCAAGAAAAACAGATCCTCCTTCTTCAAACATGACCACGTTGTTAGCAGTTCCAAAGAGAATGTACTGAAAGATGACTGTCAGCTGTTCTCGCGACTCTTCATCTCCAATCAAAACAGACAGTATGACTTGCAAGAATTCTTCAAGCATGAGAACCAGTCAGCTCCTGCCTCCCTCAGTAACACTGGCAAGCTTCATACATGTCAGAAGTCACAGCTGGCTGAAATTCTTCAAGCACAAGTGAATGCTACAGAGAGAGAACCACATGGAGATGCTATCATCATAGATGACTCAGCGCTGATAAATGCCCTGCCTCCACGCACCTCAAAGACTTTTGATGCCTATGCCAGAAAAGACATCCTGCCCAAAGTGGAATTCTATGGTGCCAAATACAATAGGGTGGATGTAGTGTTTGATGTGTACAAAAAGTCAAGTCTGAAGTCTGAAGCCAAGTCGAAACGAGGACAGGGGATCAGGAGAAGAGTTACAGGAACCAGTAAAACTCTCAAAAACTGGAGAAGCTTTCTGCGAGATGACAAAAACAAGACAGAACTATTCCATTTTCTCGCGGAGAAAATGTGTGAAGCACAGACGACAAACACGGTGGTTGTGACAAAGGGAGAAGATGCCATTAGCAACACAGAGAAGTCCCTAGAAGCTGTGGCTCCATGCTGTCATGAGGAAGCAGACACACGAATATTTGTGCATGCTAGGGATGCAGCAATGGAAGGTAGCAAGTCCCTCATCATCAAAGCCAATGACACTGGCGTGGTCGTCATAGCAGTACCTGTACTGCCATCACTACAGGAGCTTGGTCTTGATAACATGCGGATTGCCTCTGGCCAAGGAGCCAGTCATCGATGGATTCCAGTTCATGATGTAGTTTCTGCGATAGGGCCTAAGAAAGCGAGTGGGATCCTATACTTTCATGCTTTCACTAGCTGTGATGTTGTGTCTGGCTTCCGTGGGAAAGGAAAGAAATCTGCATGGCAGACATGGAATGTCTGTAATGAAGTTTCAGAAACATTCACCAAACTCAGCCAATGTCCAACAACAGTTGCTGATGTTGACCTGCAGAAACTGGAAAGATTTGTTGTCCTCATGTACGACAGATCTAGTGCAGCCACTGGTGTAGATGAGGCAAGACTAAATCTCTTTTCCCGCAAGCAGAGACCATATGACTCCATTCCACCAACCCAGGCAGCCCTTAAGGGACATGCAAAGCGGGCTGCCTACCAGGCTGGTATCATCTGGGGCCAGGCAATCCAGAAACCAGCAGTCCTGTCAACTGGGGATGGACTCAGAAGGGAGAGGCATGGCAGATACGTTGGACGACTCTTCCCCCGATTGCGACATGCTGTCAGGAGCTGACCAAATGTTCCTGTAAGAAAGACTGCAACCAGAGATGCAAATACTTTCGCTCTGGACTTTCCTGCACAGCACTTTGCAGCTGCATATGTGAACAGCAGTAAATGCACAAAGATGTACTGTCAGGAGAACTCACAGGAACCAGTGCTAATAGGGAGTACTTTTTTTTTTAGTAAGATCTTTTTTTTTTATTTTTTTTACTAAAATTGTTATTTTATGTGGAAAAAATGTTACACTGGACTAAAAACTATAACAAAATCACCTGAGCATGCTTGAAAACATACATATCGACACCAAGATCACTCAGATTGACCAACTACATCAATTTCTATAAGAAAAATCAACTTGTGAAGGTCAATATGGCGGCCATCTTGAAAAATGGCCAATCAGGCGGACTTGTATCGCCATTTGCATGATTCTCTTAAAAAATTGCATTTAGCTGCCTCACTACTAGTGGACTCTAACTACTTAGGAATATTTTTTCGAAATTATATAATTATGAGTTAGTAATAACATACTTGGGCGTCTTCCCTCAAAATAAGTGAGAAAAGATTTTGGTGGATTTTTTTTTGTTAAGTATATAGAAGGGGAAAGATCAGTTGCGCAACATTGTAATATTAAAAAAATAATAAAAATTTAGACAACAATAAAATAAAACGCATCTTTCTGTGAACACCAATACATGTTTGACCTTGAAGGCGTTGTTCATTTGTGTGATTCTCTAATGTGATGTTTTTGGTACTTACGCTTCTCTCAACAGTCACCAACATATCACTTCTTTGCCCCTTTTCTTGGCCCATAATATCGACCTCGACTCCTCTTTTTAACTTTCCATGTGTCACTCCACTTGATCTCATTTATTGATTCCATTTTCTTAACCCTATAATTGACTCACGTCAGAATTGTGATGGCCGACGGGACTGTAAGAAAGGAGAAGACGAAATGGATTGTGAGGACAAGGTCAACTTCGAGGTTAGGCTGGCCAATGGGTCTGACGTGCATGAGGGCCGCGTCGAGGTCAAAGGTAAGGTCAGAGGTTAACCCATGGAGACCTTGGGTGAACCTTGGGAGATATGTGTTGACCATGAGAGACGTGTATTGGCCGTAAGAGACATGTGTTGACCGCGAGAGACGTGTGTTGATCGTGAGAGACATGTATTGACCGTAAGAGACATGTGTTGACCGCGAGAGACATGTATTGACCGTAAGAGACATGTATTGACCGTGAGACATGTATTGATCGTAAGAGACATGTATTGATCGTAAGATACATGTATTGATCGTAAGAGACAGGTATTGATCATAAGATACATGTATTGACCGTAAGAGACATGTATTGACCGTAAGAGACATGTATTGACCGTAAGAGACATGTATTGACCGTGAGACATGTATTGATCGTAAGAGACATGTATTGATCGTAAGATACATGTATTGATCGTAAGAGACAGGTATTGATCATAAGATACATGTATTGATCGTAAGAGACATGTGTTGACCGCGAGAGACATGTGTTGATCGTGAGAGACATGTATTAACCGTAAGAGACATGTATTGACCGTAAGAGACAGGTATTGACCGTGAGACATGTATTGATCGTAAGAGACATGTGTTGATCGTGAGAGACATGTATTGACCGTAAGAGACATGTATTGACCGTAAGAGACATGTATTGACCGTGAGACATGTATTGATCGTAAGATACATGTATTGACCGTAAGAGACAGGTATTGATCATAAGATTCATGTATTGACCGTAAGAGACATGTATTGATCGCAAGATACATGTGTTGATCGTGAGAGACATGTATTGACCGTAAGAAACATGTATTGATCGTGAGAGACATGTATTGACCGTAAGAGACATGTATTGTTCGTAAGATACATATATTGATCGTAAGAGACAGGTATTGATCGTAAGAGACATGTGTTGACTGCGAGAGACATGTGTTGACTGCGAGAGACATGTGTTGATCGTGAGAGACATGTATTGATCGTAAGATACATGTATTGATCGTAAGAGACATGTATTGATCGTAAGATACATGTATTGATCGTAAGGGACATGTATTGACCGTAAGGGACAGGTATTGACCGTAAGGGACAGGTATTGACCGTGAGACATGTATTGATCGTAAGATACATGTATTGATCGTAAGAGACATGTATTGACCGTAAGGGACAGGTATTGACCGTGAGACATGTATTGATCGTAAGGGACATGTATTGACCGTAAGGGACAGGTATTGACCGTAAGGGACAGGTATTGACCGTGAGACATGTATTGACCGTAAGGGACATGTATTGACCGTAAGAGACATGTATTGACCGGAAAAGACCTGTGTTGACTGTGAAAAACATGTGTTTAAGTGTACTGACTTGTTACGAACCTGAATAATCTTATATTCGGGATAACCCTGGATGACCTCAACTCATCCTGAATGATCTGTCCTGACCTTCCTTTCCTGCAGCATTCAGGCGTTGGGGAGGTGTGTGTCACGACATGTGGGGAGAGCTTGAGGGGGACGTGGTGTGTCGGCAGCTGGGTTTCTCCCTCGGTGCCAGGGAAGTCTTGCTTAACTCTCAGTAAGTACGAGTACATAGACATCCTCTTGTTGATAATTAGTCTATTAAAGTGGTCATATCACGGTTTCAGAGTTGCAGCCATTCTCTTTCTGTATCTTTTAACAATCCTTGACCTTTTCAAGACCTTCCTGGCATCTTTTAGCCTCATCATGCTCTCGCTGACCCCTCATGAATTCTTTTACCTCTTCATGTCCCTCAGGACCTCCATTGACCTACCCTATATTTTATGGCCTCTCCTGATCTTTCATGACTTTTCCTGACCTATTCATAATCTCCTCCAACTTCCTCATGACCCCAATGACCTCTTCAAGACTTTCCTGACCCCTCATAACCGTCCTGACCCCTCATGACCCTCCTGACCTCCTCGTGACGTTCCTGACCTCCTCAGTCCTCATGACTTTACTGACCTCCTCGTGACACTTCTAACCCACCTCATGGCCTTCTCTGACCTCCACTTGATCCCCACAGCTTTGGGTCAAGCCGTGGGCAGTACTTGATGGACGACCTGAACTGTCAAGGCAACGAAGCGTCGCTGGCTGAGTGTGACTTTGGTGGCTGGGGAGTGCATGATTGTCAGGCCTCCGAGGTGAGATATAGAGACATATAAAGAAAGAGCACAAAAAAGAAAGAAATGGGAAAACGAAAGAAAAATGAGAGAGAGAGAGAGAGAGGGACATATGAGTGTGACTATTACTTGATGCCTAGATATAGTGATTGAATAAATGGGTGATAAATTATTTTTTGAATGAAGAATTAATTATTTGATTATCCTATTAATTATTATATGCTTGATATATTGCTTAAGTAAAAGATTAAATGTGATTGGCTGATGACTTGACTACTTGGTTGTGTAGGGAGCAGGCGTACGCTGCTACAAAGTTGGAGACGAGTGTAGTCGTGAACAGTGGCAGTGTAGCAACGGACGATGCATCGGGCTGCCCTACCTTTGTGACACCGTCGACGACTGTCACGACGGGTCTGATGAGGAGAGGGGGATGTGTCAGGTATACTCAGTTTTTCTGTGTTGAAAGAGATAAAAAAAAATGACGCCGAAAGCTATCATGGAGGCTTTGACGAGAACAGAGATGTGTTTTGGGTACCTCCAGATCCTTTGTGTTGAGATATGTAGGACCTAGGGGACACACCAAGGGATATTTTAGGTTTCACTAAGTTACTCCTTTAATTCTTTCGAGTACTATTTTCTGTGTTATATGTTTCGATAAGTATTTCCTTTGGTAATTGTGTAAGTCAAATTAATTTATTTGATTGTCTGATTTTGCCTTTTTCTGTCAGGCTCCATTGGAAGTGCGCTTGGTGGATGGTAAAGATATGGAAGAAGTAGCAAGAGGAGAGGGGGAGTTGAAGAAGAGGCAGGGCAGGGTAGAGGTGCGTTACCTGGGCATCTGGGGCACGGTTTGTGATGATGATATCACTCTAGAGGAGGGACACGTAAGTACTCTTGTCTGGCTATGCTTAAACATTTTGAAGACGATGTTTTAAAAGGGTGATGGATAAACACCTTTACGATGATATAATTTAACACTAAGGATAATGGTTTAATCTTCCGAGGACGGTGGTTTAAAATGATGATGAGTCTATTTATACTTTTGACTGAACAGTTTTGTCTCAAAAAAAAAATCGCATGAAAGATTATTCTACATATATTCATTGTCCAGAGTGTTATCGTACCTCCTGGGTTCCTGTGTATGTACAGGACTTCATCTTCTTATTAAAATGTGTTTTATTTTCTTTCCTTGGGGTTTCTAGATGGACATCCTACCTCCACGTAGCTTATAAATATATATTGTACTTTCTTGACATACTGTGCACGAGGTTGTCCCCAGACACTGTGATGCTGGGGGTGAGTTGGAATACTCATATGTACAATAACTCCACTGTACCAAATGTTGGTATGTGTATAGTCACCTCAAAGAGGTAACCTAACTTAACCAACCTATCCTAACTTACCTTAACCTAACCTAACCTACCTTCGGTTGACTTAACCTAACCTAACGTAACCTACCCGACCGAACTTAACCGAATCTTACCTAACATCCAAACCCACCTTAACCTAACTAACCCTAAAAAAAACTTACCTTATAGTGTAGGGGCTTATGTAGCAATATGTGGTCCCGTAAAAATTTAATGTTAATTTTTGACACCAAACACCATTTTAAACCTTGGGACCTGTAGATTAAGGAAACAAATGGTTTCCTTTTTTCTGATGGGATATAAGGTCATATTTGGCCAGAAAAGTAAGCGAGGAAAAAATCGCTCGAGAGGCATGACGCACTGAGTGTCTAAGGTGATAAAAGATCAAATACTACCATTTGGATTTTTAAATTAACTTCATTACATAAAATATCAAAATCATAAATAACCCAATCACTGACCATAAGTATGAGGTTATGAAAATTTGGTTAAGCAACGCATTGTTGGTCCAGTAAGCATCTGGGAAAAGATGTCTAAGGTTAATCTTCTGTCATAGAAAGCAGCAAACAATACTCCAACCATCAAATTACTTTCGCAAGTTATAGAACTTAAGAATGGCAGATCTTTGTTTGCTAGACTGCTGATAATCGCAAGATCCCGTGATGGAATCAATCTACAAGAGGTCTGTCCTTGTTCAAAGCGTCGCAGATCCACAAAATGAACCATGTCATAAGACTCTCACCATCGATGGCATGGCATTAGTTCACGAACTGTCAACTTTGTCTGTCAAAAAAATGTGCTGAGTTTACAAACCACTTCATCAAAACCATAGCTCGGGCAGGCATGGACAACCTTTCCTCAGTCGTGGGCTGCATTACGATTTAGGTATTTTTCTTCGGGCTAACCCAACAAAATTTATATCCTACCTAATCTAAAAATAATGTTAATATTGCATTAGCACGGACGGTGAAACAGTTTATCGTCACGTCCACCTTGCAATATTTTCAGTTTACAATCAAATTTTTTTCCCCATTTAGGAAATAAATCCATAATAATATTTTTAAGGAAAATGTTAATGTTCCTTTGCATTTAACAGAAGATTATTGAAGCAGCCTGTGAATACGTTGATTTTTCCTGGACAGCCAGGCATGAAACCCCAATTGGACTTACCCATCCTTAGTTAATTCCCAAGTGACCCACTGCCACATAGCAGCTAATCCATCAAACAGCCCGCGCTGATCTTAGCCCGGAAACTCACACAAGTTAAAAAGTTTATATTGTTAATATTTATACTTGTTTCACACTTACATTTTCGTAGTTACTTACTCTTAGGTGATGAAACAATAACGAACTGTGTGTGAAGATTATTCTTTAAATAAATACTGTATTGCTTTACCCACCATAAGCTAGCTGCATCTACCTGATCCGCGGGCCACATTAAATAGAATTTCTCAGTCACTCCACGGGCCTCACGAAGACCTTGGGTTGCTCAGGCCTGAGCTAGGACAAAAGTTATGATGCTTTGCACCTTGTCTTTGATCGTTATGACGTAGGTCATTCGCTAAAACAAAGAACAAGAAACCGACGCTATGGCAAGGAAGCAAATGCATAGAGCTATGAAATCACAGATTAAAGTCTCACCCAAGAAGTTACTCAGCAACGACAAGACAAAACATGATTGACCACCTACCTAGGATATAAAGCATTGCTTCTGTTCCACTCAAGCAAAACCTCATTTATACTATCAACATAGAACGGTGTTCACGAGGAAGCAGATGCTCTGCTCATCATTCATGCCATATACGCATTACAGAAAGGCAGCACTGTACATATCATATCACTAGACACTGATGTGTTTGTTCTAGACCTATTAAAACAGCCTCAACTTGGAGAAAATACAAGTATGATAACAGGAACTGTGTAATGTCCCCTGTCTCATCAACAGAAAGTATTATATAAATGGGTTATTTACATCTGATTTATATTCAGATTCATCCCCTGTAACTTTCCACTAGCTATGAGGTGACATGTTCAATGCACGTGATAAGGTGTGCCCACGGGAAGCTGCATCATACTATGCTGAGTAAAGGCATAAAGCAGCCGGCTCCTGGCCACCCAAAGCTGGCAGTAGTTTGATATCTTGACTTGAGGAAGACGTTATTTGAGAGCCGCAGTGGATGGCTCCGTCTTCCCTCGAGGGAGAACGACGTACCTATTCCGTTCTCCCTCGATGGGTCACTACTCAGAGTCTCACTCACTACGTAATATCGAACGGACGTTGATTCACGTCTACTGTATTTACATAGACGCCGTCCCTTTCTCACCACACTCATAAATAGTGGAACTTACTGTTGATCTACACTCAGGAATTATATACATAATACTTTTTAATAAAATAAGAAACTTCAATTGGGTTTCGTTACTAAAGCCCAATATAATATATGTGAACCAACCTGGTTAACATTGGAATTAACCAGCCGTTACAACTAGTGAGTAACGACAAATTGTTTCTTTCAAATGCCGATATGATGCCATTAGGCCAGACATTGCAGAGAGCCCTCCAGGTTTCCATGCTTTCACAGGATCTGACTGCAGAGGAAAATTTGCTGGCAAAGGAAAGAAAACATTTTGGAGCACTTTGATGAAATCTAACACAAAGGTCCTAAATGCATTCAAGATGCTGAGTAGACCAAGTGCTCCTCCTGCAGACATGTATATTGGTCTAGAGGAATGTGTATGTAAGCCCTACTGTCCACGAATGACTTTCACTGAACTGTTAAAACTTAGATGACATCCCTTCAAGAAAACGCAGGCAGAGGCTGAAAAACTACCACCGACTGCAACAACTCTTGTGATGCAGACAGTGAAAATACTTTCACCATTGGAGCATGGCTGGAAAATTTAAAATGACTGTTTCATAACAGTAATATCAGACCTGCCATCAGCTCCAGAAGCTATCACAGAGCTTGTTAAGTGTGGATGTGGCGTCAGCAAATGTGGATTATTGCCGTGTTCATGCAGAAAAAATGTGTAAATGTCAAGCAGATGATGAGAAATGCCTAAACAAGGTGAAGGAATCTGGTTTTACACAGAAGAATCTGATGACGAGGACTGAAACAATTTCGTAAATAATGACGTGTGACTTGTATACATATGATGTATAATACTATAAACTAATAATAAATATAAAATGGATGTTCTAAAACATTTTTACTTAATGCAATCTTTTCTTTGCCAGAGACAGGATGGCATATAATATATGAGCAGCCATGATTGTAACACACTTACGATATTATAACAGCATTCATAATATATTATGTTAAATTGTGATCATATAATACATTTTCATATGTTATTTGTCATGTTTTAAGTAAGTTAGGACTTAATGGTAATACGTTTGTGGTTGATTACGCTGCTCTTCGATAAAACTTCTTTGATGGCATAAAATTTATAATAAACCGTTCAGAAAAAAATGACACCATAGTTTTTCTTAATCTACAGGTTATAATGATTAATATGATGTATGGTGTCAAAAATGAACAGGAAATTTTTACAGGATTACATAAGAGGATCCAGGGGTGCTGAAGGAGGGAATAAGGAAGACGAGAGAGAGAAACTAAGATGAAGAAAAATTAGATAAAAAAAAACAGAGAAGCAAACAGGTAAACACACACACAGTTGTATCAGGGCTCAGCTGAGAAAATTTTTGGAAAAAAGAGAGGAATTAAGCGGAAGAAATGGATCTCAGAAGAGACCTGGAGCATTATATAAAAGAGACATACACAGAAAGTGTATGTTGATAGATCTGAAGGAGACGAAGATGCTCTTAAAATAGAAACAGCCAAATACTGAAGTCTTAAGAGCGGAGTTAAGCGTTGTGCAAGACGTGATAAGCGGCTTTTCCTGGAAAATCTGGCAAAAGAAGCAGGCAGGGCACTTAATTCCGGTAATGGACATGGAGTAAGTAAAGCATACGATATAATTAAAGACATCGCAGGTATAGGCACGAAAAGAAAAAGACTACCAGTACGTGCTATGAACGGAGAGTTGATAACATCAGAAGAACGTATAAAGTAACGATGGGGAGCATTTCCGGATGGTAATGAATAAAGTCTTCCATAGCGCTAATACTCTTACTACACATCAGCCTGAAGAACAATTGGATGTCAATATGGGTGTCATTACGGTGAGGGAAATTGAAAGGGCACTAAAACAGTTGGAGAACTGGAAGGCACCAGGTCTAGATGGAATAACTGGAGAAATGCTGAAATCCGACGCGAATGGTGCACCACAAGTACTATTAAAGTGATTTTAAGAAATATGGAGCACTGGGGTTGTCCCGGATGAATGGAAACAAGAAATCATTACAAAACTGCCCAAGAAAATTTATTTACAAGAGTTTGGAAACTGGAGAGGGATAACATTAACCGGAATAGTATACAGTAGAATGTATTCTGTTTGGTCGTACTGAACAGGATTCAAGAATCCTTAGACCAAAGGCAAAGAGATGAACAGGTAGGGTTCAGAAAATCAAGAAGCTGTAGTCATCATATATTTGCATTGCGTCACATAATACAGCATAGTATGGAATTCAGAAAACCGTTAATAATGGCAGTTGTCGATTTTTAAAAAGAGCCTTCGATCGTGTCCATTGACCTACTATGTGGAAAATCTTACGGAACTATGGAATGCCAGGAAAATACGTTCGTTTGATAGAAGAAATTCATAAGGGCAGCAGATGTCGTGTGAACGTTGATGGCCAACTTTTCCCAGAATTCAATGTCGAGAGTAGGGTGTTGCAAGGTAATGTTTTGTCTCCATTGCTGTTCGCTGTACTTATTGATTTCGTAATGAGAGAGACAGTGGGTGATAAAAGAGAAGGGATCGAATGGGTCGACAATAAATACCTCGCAGACTTGGATTATGCAGACGATGTAGTACTGATGAGCAGATCCATTTAGAATTTGCAAACTATGGTTAGCAGACTGGAGGAAAAGGGGAAAGGAGCTGGATTAACGATTAATGTTAGAAAAACACTATTATGAAAATATATCAAGAAATTGAAGGGAACATTCAGGAGGAGGACCAAATTATGGAAGAAGTTCCTGTTTTCAAGTATCTGGGGACACTCGTCAAAAACGATGGATCACTTGAAGATGAGTTTCAGGACAGAATAAGAAGAGGCCATCAAATTATGGGTATACTGGGCAAACTGTGATTATATACTGCACTGGTAAGACCCGTTTTGGTATACGGAAGTGAATCTTGGTATGATAATGACACTTTATCCAGAAGATTCCGAACTTTCGGGAATAAGGCATTGAGAAGAATCTTGAACATAAGATGGCGTGATCGTATTAGAAACGAGGCGCTAAGAGAAGTCACAAATGTTCCCTATATCGATGAATGGCTGATGAAGAATAGATGGAGGTGGCTGGGACACGTTCTGCGTGTGCGTCCGGATAGAGTATTGAGAGAGACGGTCGAGTGGAGAGTGGACGGAACGAGAAGAGGAGGAAGACCAAGGCCTACATGGATCCGAACTATAAGAAAGGAGACGGAGGACGAGTTGAATACAACCATGGAAAGGGCTCATGATCGAAATGGCTGGTGCGAGTTATGTGGAGGCCCTTTGCGTCACACGGCGTTGGAGGCAGTAACGGTAATATAAGCTCCTACACTATTAACCTAACGTAACCTACCTTAAGCTAACCTAACCTACCTTCAGCTCACCTAACCTAACCTACATTCAGCTAACCTAACCTAACCTATCCTATCGTCACCTACCTAACCTCACTCATAACTCATAAACTAACAAAATACATGTTGCAAATATAGGCTATGTTGCAAATTTAAGTTGCAAAAAAATTTGAAAAAAAATTGCAAATAAATGGAAATAAATTTGTGCAAAGTTCGTATTCCTCAAACGCCCGTTTCCCGGGAACTAGGCTCGGCGATCGATCTTTTGAGGGAGAAGATTTTTGGCCTTTTCCTTTTTTTTTTTTTTTACTTTTTTTTAATTGTTTGGAAATTTTCGAAAAAAAAATTGAAACTTTTAATTTTCACAAATATTTCATTTTTTTACAAAAGATTCAATTATTTCCAGAAAAAAATCTGAACTTTAAAAAAAAAATAAGGAAATTACAAAAAAATATTTCTTATCCCTCAAACGTTTCCCGGGGGTAAGTATTGACTTTACACCTTGATTGACCACTGATTAATTGCCTGGTTTGTATGTTTAGGCAGGTGGGAGAAGGATAGACCCAGCATAGTTGCCGATTAGGAATTTCGAGGTTACCAGTCTGTGCGGCTTTAAGTGGCGTGTACTATACAAAATATAACTTCCTCCTTCACAGGTTCTGTGTCGAATGATGGGCTGGGCTGGGGCCTCTCACGTGTACAAGAACAATTCCTTCGGGGCAGGAGTTGGTATGGTGTGGCTGGACGACGTGAAGTGTCTGGGCTACGAGGCCTCCGTCGTGGACTGTCAGCACCTACCGTGGGGCCAGACCAACTGTGACCACACTGAGGATGTCGGTCTTCAATGTTCCGACGTCCCAATTACTTCGGTCTGTTGGTGTACTAATATAATTACAAAACTTATTACGCGCTTAAAGGCCTTACTAGTTAAAGAGCAGCCTATTTCTAATTTAAGGGAATTATCATATTCAAGTACGTGTTTTTCATATAGGGGATTATATTATTCAAGATAAGTAATATGCTTAACGCTGGTAATATATTCGATATCATTATTACATTTTGGGGATTTCTTAAATTTCAGTGAGATATTACATTTGAATAAGTTGTTATAATTTGGATGTTAAGATTTAAGGAATCCGTTGTATTTTAGGGAATTATTGTATTTAAGGAAGTTCTTACAATTTAGGTAGTTACTATATCAAAGGAATTTATTACATTCTAGATATGTAGTTCATTTAAAAAAATTATTTACTCTTGGTGCGATATTACATTTTAAAGTGCTGTTGTGTTAAGGAAGGTCTTGTCTCACACTTTAGGACGTGTAATATTAATTTTAAGATGTTGTCACTTTTAAGGAAATTATTACACTTTAGAAAGTTAAGCAATACAGTGTTGCTATCTCTCTACACGACCACAGACAGACACTACAGACAGCGTCCCTCCTGACGGGCCACTGCCGGAGTCGCTGCCGTCAACGTGTGGTTTGAGGGAGGTAGATGATAACCCAACCACATCCATCGTAGCCAGAGTGGTGAGCGGTCACACCCCCCCACCAGGTGCTCACCCATGGATGGTTAGTGCCGCTCACATAGACAACTTGTGATTCTCCAATAGATTCCATTCCCCAAACTCAAATTTCCTTTACGAAGAAAAACTATAGTAACAGTAATTCCCAAAATATTTTATTGTTTTCTGAAGTTTTCAATTATTACTTTTGTTCAACACCCTCCCTTCTCCCTACCCACCATTCGCCACCTTCCCTCCCCACCGTAAAAAAAAAAAAAATAGTGGCTTTTTACTATACCAGAAACACGGTAGCTTTAGAAGTTTGCACGGTTTCGTTCTTTATAGGGGGAAGCAAACCTTATGAATTCTTACAACGGTATAATATTATTATTATTATTATTATTATTATTATTATTATTATTATTATTATTATTATTATTATTATTATTATTATTATTATTATTATTTCTATTATTACCACATCTGCAAGTTAAAATAATGATTTAAAGATCTTTGTATTTAGCCATCTCTCCATTCAACCTCGTTTCCATCAACCTTACTTGAAGGCAGGGCCGGATTTACCAAGAGGCCAAGTAGGCCATTGGCCTAGGGCCCACCGGTATCTGGGGGCCCACTGAAACTAATTTGTCGCGCAGCGTGCCAGCGTATAACCTTGTTTCAAGTAACCACCGAGTATTTCATTATATAAGATATTCACAACCATAAGGGCCCCTGTACAATAAGTATAGGGCCCGGAGTATGTCGGCCCCTGTACAATAAGTATAGGCCCGCAGTGGTCTTCAACTGGTGGGCCATGGGGTGGTTCTCAGGTGGGCCACGGACTAGGCCCTATAGTAAAATGAAGAAAATAAGATAAAATAAGATAAAAAAATATATATATATACATTTTTTAAATGTCCGTGTGCCACCATCGATCTATCTATCTATCTATTTATCTATCTATATATACATACATATATACTGGAGAGAGAGAGAGAGAGAGAGAGAGAATAAAGTTCAAGAAACCTTCAGCGCTTTGACGTGTGAAGGACAGGATCGTTTCACGTCCAGTACGTGTCAGGGTTACCGTTGGTTGGTGACAGCTCGCTCAGTCAGTATCTTCTTAGCCTCAGCTCAGTGATATTTTATAGTGTGTACGCGGCACTCATTATTTACTAATGATATGTTACATGTTGCATTAAATGGACTTCAGTGTTATTTACGTGTGTTTTTGTGTCTATTTTATGTGATATTGGTATCTCTTATAGACTTACACTATTTTTTTGTTTACTGATTATTCTTGGGGATTCTCATGAGATAAATATGTCGTCCCTGAAAAAATATCTAAGTGGCTCACAAAAGAGAAAGTTAAAAGCAGCCAAAGGTGCACAACTGCAATCAGTTCCAAAGCTGACAACATTTTTTAAACCAATAGGAGATTCAGAGCCAAGTACCAGTGACAGTAAACTCCCAGGGGATGACACAGTAGATGTTCACTTTCATGATTCAGATGACGAAGCGAGGTCAGCTGAGTCAGTCACAGTCAGTCACAGAGATTAAGTAAATCAGCACCTACAGCAATGGAAGTACCACCTGTGACTGAAGCTTCATCCGATTCATCTCAGTTGACTTATAAGAAACATTCTGTGGAACATGGTGTCAGTGTTGATTTGTATGTATCAAGTGATCCAGCTGACTGGCTGACAATTGATGATAAACTGATTGAATATTTACTAAACCACCCTCTTGATCTAAATTGTGAACAAGGTGACTTCTCAAGATCTGCAAGAAGTGAAAATGTGGGTGAAAAGGAAAGAGTTCGATATGTGCCCAAATCCTTGTTTACACGTCAAATGGCAAATGATGAAAAAGTTAAAAGGGAATGGCTTGTGTATTCTCCAAAAACTGGAGATGTATTTTGTGTTCCATGCAAGCTATTCAGCAAGCAAGTCTCATTGTTTACCAGTGGGTTTAGCGACTGGAAAAACTGTCAGCATAGAGTTGCTGAACATGAAAGTAGCAAAGAGCATAATATCTCAGTTACTACTTGGGGTGTGAGGGCAATTACAGCAAGGCGAATTGATTCCACTTTGGCTTTGCAAGTAGAATTGGAGAGAAAATGCTGGAAAGAAGTTCTATTGCGCATAGTTGTAACACTAAAATTTTTAACATCAAGAGGTCTTCCTCTCAGAGGTAGTGATGAAAGAATAGGCTCTAGCAACAATGGGAATTACCTTGGAGTACTGGAACGCCTGGCAAAATTTGGCCCTTTTCTTGCACAGCATCCGGAGAAGTATGGTGCTGTAGGTAGTGGAAAGACTTCATATCTCTCAAAAACGATTTGAGAGGAAATGGTCAATCTGATGGCTGAAGAAATTCACTCAATTATCATAAGTGAAGTGAAACAAGCCAAATATTATTCAGTTAGTGTAGATTCCACACCGGATGTTAGTCATACTGACCAACTTACATTCATAGTTCGTTATGTCAAACCTGATGGCAAACCTGTTGAGCGATTTCTAAAGTTCATAGACATACATGACCATGGTGCAGAGAGCATAGCCTCAACTGTTGTACAGTTAATTAAAGATGTTGGTCTTGATTTGAGTGACATGAGAGGGCAGAGTAATGACAATGTTGCCAATATGTCAGGCATTTACACTGGTCTCCAAGCCAGAATAAAGGCTATGAATCCCCTGGCACATTATGTCCCTTGTGCAGGTCACTCCTTGAACCTTGTAGGAGCATCAGCTGCCAGCAGTTGCCTTGGGTCTGTTTCATATTCCAGATTTTTGCAAGCCTTATACAACTTCTTCCCAGCCTCCACATATAGATAGGATTCTTTGAAAGCTGCACTACCTGCTGAAGGGATTGTAGTGAAATCCCTTTCAGAAACTCGCTGGAGTGCGAGGGCTGATGCTGTTAAAGCAGTGTTTTTACATTACCTTGGGATAAAGTCAGCTCTGGAGAACATATGTTCTGACAGTAAACAAACTGTGGCTACAAAGCTTGAAGGTGAAGGCCTCATAAGACAAATGGAAGCATTTGAAACAGCACTACTTACTGTAATGTGGTATAAAATCTTAACAAGGTTTAATGCAACCAGCTTATCACTTCAAAAAGTTGAGACCGACCTTCTGTCAGTTGTGAAACTGTATGAGAGTTTGATCTCCTTCGTCTCAGAAATGAGACAGGGTCAGTTTGATGAAATAGAAGATCAGGCTAGGTGCTTTTGCTGAGCCTGTCTACACAGAGACAACAAAAAGAACAAAAAGAGAAAACATTTCTTTGATGAATCAGTTGGCACTGAAACTCAACTTGATCCACGTGAGAAGTTCAAGGTGGACAATTTCTACACCATATTAGATTGCCTTAGGAATGAATTAGAGCACAGAGTGAATGCCTACTCAGAAATAAAGAAGCTGTTTAGCTTCTTAACGGAGTATGACAGTATGAAATATGATGATCTCAAAGCCCAACTGGAATTGGTTGTCAGTACCTATTCCAGTGACCTGGAAGCATCTGTTCTAGATGAGTTTTTGCAATTTAAAGACATTTTGTCTTCGAATCTGACAAGTCAGTGACAAACATCTTCACTTTGATGAGGTCCAAAGATGGTATTTTGACAACTGCCTTACCATCCCCATTACAAATTGTGAAGGAGAGAGGTCTTTCTCTACTCTATCTAGGGTGAAAAATCACCTGAGGTCTACCATGGGACAAACCAGATTAAACTCACTTTCATTATTATGCATTGAATCTGGCCTCCTACAATCCCTTGACACAAACAGTATCATTGACAAATTTTCCATGAAAAAAAAGTAGGAAGAATTTATTTTGAAATTCACACAGTTTGCTGTACTTCATGTGCTTGCAAAATTGATTATGCTTCAAGTTAATTGTATTTCTTTCATTATTCCCATATATAAGATGTACATGATATAGAACTAATTTGATTACAAGTAATGATGTGTCACATTGTGTTGAAATTCTTATTTCTTACATTATAATATTATATTATGTAATATTTGATGACATTTGGCCATTGCAAAATAATTAAAGTAAAAAGAAAATAATAAAAAAATATAATATATATTTCATGTAGATCCACAATGAAAACGTGGATAAGATAAATCTTGATAAAATCACACGGGAAAAGGAAAACAACGGAGCACCTCTAAAGATGTCTTGAATAAAGACGAAAGCTAAGGTGCTCCGTTGTTTCCCTTTTCCCGTGTGATTATATCAAGATATATATATATATATATATATATATATATATATATATATATATATATATATATATATATATATATATATATATATATATATATATATATATATTCAAATTCATCCCCTGTAACTTTCCACCGGCTATGAGTTGTCATGACCAGATTACTTGAGTGGTAGATTCCTTTAGGGGTGCGGCTCATTTCACTGCATGTCAGCACTTGTCAGCCCGCATAAGCCGGCGCCCATTGCTAGTCTCACTCACAGTCTTACATCGAACGGACGTTGATAATACGGCCTATTTACGTAGCCTCCGTCCTCTCTCTTCACGCTCGTAAATAGTGGAAGTTACGGTTGATCTACACTCATGAATTATACAAACAATACTTTTTAATAAAAGAAGAAACTTCAATTGGGTTTCGTTACTAAAGCCCAGTATACTATAAATGTACCAACCTGGTTAACTCGGAATTAACCAGCCGGTTCAGTTTGGCCTGGGGACCACAAGTAGGTAAATCCGGCCCTGCTTGAAGGCCACGCACACATCATCATAGCCTGACTATCGGTCTCATTATCACAATACTTCACACCAGTCACTGTTCTTGCTGTCCACCTCACCTCTACCACACTGTTACCCTTTGTGACGTAACTAGAAGGATGATAAACAAGTAATTATATGATGTTAATTATTTGTTTATTATACCAGAGATAACAACAACAATAATAATAATAATAATAATAATAATAATAATAATAATAATAATAATAATAATAATAATAATAATAATAATAATAATAATAATAATAATTATTATAATAATAATTATAATAACAACAACAACAACAACAACAACAACAATAATAATAATAATAATAATAACAATAATAATAATAATAACAATAATAATAATAATGATAATAATAATAATAATAATAATAACTTAGCTGTCGCGACCAGACGCACCCACTCCCTTTGTCCTTCTCTCCCTCCTTTCTTCTCCCCATCCCTCCCTCTCTCCCTCTATCCCCCCCCCTATCCCTGCCTCCTGCCTCCCTCACTCCTCTAACCTCTCATCCGGGGATTTCCATCTCCGCAGGGGTACAACTGAAGGTCGCTGGCGCACTCTGTCGAAATCTTGTTTTGAAACGTATCGCATGCATGCTTGGGGACACACCCATGCCTTATATATATATATATATATATATATATATATATATATATATATATATATATATATATATATATATATATATATATATATATATATATATGCAAGTAAATCACTGTAGGTGCGTGTGATCTAGGTATATGCTGATCACAAGGAAAGAAGAAAACACGAAGTGTTTTCTTCTTTCCTTGTGGTTATGTATATATATATATATATATATATATATATATATATATATATATATATATATATATATATATATATATATATATATATATATATATATATATATATATATGATACATAATGACACCACACATTATTATTATTATTATTATTATTATTATTATTATTATTATTATTATTATTATTATTATTATTATTATTATTATTATTATTATTTTTATTATTATTATTATTATTATTATTATTATTATTATTATTATTATTATCATATTATTATTATTATTATTATTATTATTATTATTATTTTTATTATTATTATTATTATCTTACTATTACACAGTTTTAATAACTCTTCTTTGTATCACAGTTAATGTAAAATATGATATCACATTTTTTCAGATGTCAAAAACAATTAAACTTCGACCTTTAAACTATTTTAATCCCATAATCCCGTTCCTGCCAAAATTAATTAACCAGTGATTTTTTTCATAATTCTGAATTTGTATATAATTTATCTCAACATGAATTTGTGCATAAATATCTGAATTTAAAGTATCTGATTCTGTATTCGCTTATACTTCTGAGTGAAGCCTCTTCTTATGCTTTTGAATTTAAGGCTTATGATCCTGATAATGTATTCATCTGATTCTGCATTCACTTGGACTCCTAATTCTGACTTAGACTATCGGAAACTGTATTTATATGTTGCATTTAGACTTCAAAGTGTCACGTGATTCTTATTGTGTATTTAACGTGGTGGTGACAGGTGGCCATCAACCTGTTAACGCGTACAGGGCCTACCCAGTGGTGCGGAGGAGCTGTGTTGGGGGAGGAATACGTCCTGACTGCGGGTCACTGTGTCTTCAAGTACCCGGCCACCACCTACCTCCTCAAAATCGGAGACTTTAATACTCATGTAAGAGGGTAGTGCATGAATGTACTGTACGAATTCAATCAAATGGTAAAGTATGTACCAATAAATATATGCATGTTTTTGCAAGTGAGCATCAATATAATGACATGACACTACTGTCTGTATCTACTTGATTTTAAGTGCTCTCTCTCTCTCTCTCTTCATCCCCTGCCATTCCTTGTCACCCTTCTCTCCTTTCCTTCATCTCTTCCCTTAAGCCCCTTCTCCTTTGCTTTCTTCCTTTCACTCTTTACTCTCCTTCCTCTCTCCCTTTACCCTCTTCTGCTTCTTCCCTCCTGTGCTGTTTTGTTTCTCCTCTTCCTTTCTCCCCTCTCCCTTCCCCCTTCCTCCTTCACTCCAATCCATTTCCTTATTCAATATGTACCTTTATTCTCCTTCCCCTTCTCCTTTTCCATCTTCTTACATCCCTAACAGGAAGAAGAGGAGGAAGAGCAAGAGTTTCGTGTGTCGGCTGTGGTCCTGCACCCAGAGTACGACAAAGGTCCATACCTCAACAACGACATCGCCTTGCTGAAGGTAGAGAAGAAAAACGGGCGAGGCATTCAGTAAGTCATAGCATAACTCATAGATGGCGTCAGTCACTCAAATATTCGGCCCTAAAGCATATACAAATTAACTAACAATGTCAAATACGTGGATGCACTTGATGTCACTAAACACAAATAAATTAAGGTCATAAAAAATCCTGTCGTCTCGTTTTTGTGTGTTGTGAGCATTTTTTGCTTTTCATGACAATCCGGTTTAAATATCATGAGTTTACTCTTCGCATCTGTTCAGTGGGGCTTTTTCCATGAACTAGTTTTTATTCACACACACACACACACACACACACACACACACACACACACACACACACACATATATATATATATATATATATATATATATATATATATATATATATATATATATATATATATATATATATATATATATATATATACCTCATATAATGCACTGAGTATAATTAAAATATTGTAACTGTATTAGTATCTATTCCTATACCTGTAACTATGTTTGTACCTGTACCTGTTCCTCTGCCTGTTATTGTACCTGTAGCTATACTTGCACTTATTCCTGTACCTGCAGCTGCACTGGTTCCTGTACCTCTAGTAATACCTGTATACACCTGTAGAGACCCTTATCACCTCACTTATTCATAAACTTGTAACATTCCCTACACCTGTTATTGTACCTGTGTCTGTATATGTTACTATAAATGCACTATCACCTGTAGCTGGATATCTACCTGTACTTGAGCTTATAGTATTGTATTTATTTCTAAATTGTCGGTCTGAGATTGGTGTTACACAACGAGAACGCAGGATAGCAACAGGTAAATCTTCAAGGTCAGTGTAGAAGACAAGAAAATACGTAACAGTCAAGAACGAAAACTGCAGAGCGAATGTTTATAATAATTGGTGTTGCATGTATATAGAAAATGCAGGTATACAATTAAATATGTATATCGACAATGCAGGTATATACAATACATAGACCTTTGAGGTGTACTGTTTCCAATGTAACCACAACACCGCAGGACACAACAATAGTAAACATAATGGCAATTTGAACCAAGGACAGTGATGTATATTCAGTTGAGAAACTGAAGAAGAGGTAACCAAAGCATTCGGGCAGAAACCAGAGAAGGACCTTGGGGACTTGCTCTGCGGTAAATGTCCATGAACCACAAAGGCCAACCGGACCATTACTTATCAAAGGTGTTATTTTGTAATATTAAGAAAGGAAACGCACTGGAAGGAAGGAAGTCTGGATGATTGGCAAGTTCCTCCCATGTGCATCTTCTAACGGTATAAGTATTACAGACCAGAGCGTGGCAATTAATAATTATCATCTGTACTGGTTATTATTCTGGAGTTTGTGGAGATATTACTATTATTACTATTATTATTATTATTATTATTATTATTATTATTATTATTATTATTATTATTATTATTATTATTATTAACAACATCGCTTTTCCTATTCGATAAATGCAGTGTTCTGGCAAATTACACTCAATAGTGCCACTACCACCACTACCATGCACTCCCCGGTGTCCTACGAGGGCACCTGTGAATATCCTATCTGACTTTCCTTTTGATATTCCATTGGGCAGAATTTCTACCGTGGACCAGCATCCTGTGGAACAACTTGCCTGAGAGTGCCATTTATTCTCCATCAATTCAAATCATGTTGACAGTGGCCCTCATCTCTTTCTGCAATATTTATGTCTTAAAAAAATTTCGGTATTAACATCATCACTATTTTTGTGTTTACCTCATAATTTACCCTCCTTCTCCCCCCATAGGTTTGGTAGGTTCGTGCAGCCCCTGTGTATGGTTCCCTCCAGATGGAAGTACCCCCCTTACCTCAACTGCACCGTGGCAGGATGGGGTAGCTTGGGTGTCACGCTTGGTAAGTATCCCTAACAGGTACAGCGTTTGTGTTATTAGCGTAATAGGTATAGGTAACCCCTTCTTCTAGTACTGTGTTAGGTATTTACCCCATTGTCCTTGTATCGTCTACCTATGTACCCTATAATGAATGGACTGATTCGTAAGCCTGGCATTAATGAATAAATAAACAGTAATCTTCTAAGCTGAAATTATAAAATAGATCAAAGTCTTATAAAATAAAATAAAAGAGTAATAATCTCTCTCTCTCTCTCTCTCTCTCTCTCTCTCTCTCTCTCTCTCTCTCTCTCTCTCTCTCTCTCTCTCTCTCCAACACAGGGTACTCGAAAGTCCTACAATCAGCTCTTCTACCCATCCTGCCAGAAGAGACATGCGAGGCGGACCACGTATACGGCCCGGCTCGTCTTACACAGGGAATGTACTGTGCTGGCCACATGGAGGGCGGGATAGACACCTGTCAGGGCGACTCTGGTGGGCCAATGGTCTGCTTCGTTGAGGGTAGGTCCTGAGGTTAAGAGAAGAGGTGGGACAGAAAGGAAAGGAGGAGGGAAGATGGGATTGGTAGGGAAGGTGAAGGTGGAGAAAGGAGAAATTAAACAGATAAGGAGGTATTAGGGGTAGGAAAGAGGACCAAAGGAGGAACGTCTACAGATTGTTTCATCGATAAGGGTTGGGAGCGGGAAGGTGAGGGGTCTGCGAGTGGATCAAACTGGTTTTATTTTTTTCCTAGAGTGTGTGTGTGTGTGTGTGTGTGTGTGTGTGTGTGTGTGTGTGTGTGTGTGTGTGTGTGTGTGTGTGAGAGGAGGATGTCTATGTGTGAGAAGGGATATATGTACAGTATGTGTGGATGAGTTTGAATTTAATTTTGCTGCAGACAGCGGCTAGTTCAGTGAGCATTCCATACACACACCGTGAGTGGTAGCACAAACAGGATTAAAGAGTAGAGGTTACAAAGGGTATATAACAGACGCCAGTAGTCAGGTTATTTCCAGTACATTGTTTCTTTGGCTGTGTACAGTACATAGCAGTTGACTTGTTTAACCCTGCATGAGAGACATGCTGCCATAGGGTGGGCGCACACTATATATTTTTTTTCAGAGGTATTCATATACGTTGTGTGGTTCGTTCTGACACAGTGTGCTTGCACCTGTCCCTAAAAGATTCTATTTTCTCAGTCTAGGACATAGTGTTCAAGTGTGTGTGTGTGGCCACATGTCTAGCCACACACACTTTATATTTTGTGTTGTTCACTTTGTTTAAGGGATATACTGCCAGAGGTTCTTAAATCCTAACCTTAGGTTAACAGTCACAACATTGGGCTACACAGACGTTACATAGTAAGCTAGTCAAGTCAGGTAATTGACAGCCAACCTGGCTCCGACACGACAAAGCGTCCAGAGAGGTGAGGTGCACCCGGGGTACAAGTCTCTGACTTCCTACAACCAAGAACTGCACCTCGGAGGCAAGATCTTCTCTGCTCCCGTGAACCTGACGATGCTGACCTGTGACCAGGCGAAGGTCGTAAGACTGTACCCAGTCACATGCCCTTCGCACATGCAACTAAACCTCCTTGTCCTAATGAAGTTTTTTGACTCCTTGGGAATCGAGGGGGTGAGAAGGGTCGTCCGCAGACCAGTGAGTGGTGGCCTTATCGTCACCTTCGCGGAATGGGGACAGGCCCAGCAAATAGCCAACATAACAAAAATTTACGGGATCCAGATACTAGTGGAAGCTCGCACAGAGAACAACTTGGTGTTGGGAGTCATCTCCCACACCTTGAAAAAGAAGAACTGGCCGAGCTGATCGGAGACCAGCTTTCAATAGTACGGAAGCTGACCAGTGCAACTGCACTGGTTGGCTTCCCCAAGAATTTACCAAGCACAGTATTGCTGGGATGGGAGAACATCCCAGTAAGACCGTATGAAAGAAGACCAACAAGATGTTACAAATGCCAGAGGTATGGCCATCTGGCAGGGAAGTGTAGTGCTCGGGAGGTCTGTTGCAGTTGCGGGACACCTGGGTACCAGCACACCACCTGCTCCGCGGCCGCCAAGAAATGCGCAGCTTGTGGTGGCCCTCACTCCTCCAACCTGGAGTGTCCGAAGCGGAGGGAAGAGTGTAGGGTGGCTAAGCTGCGAAGCAAGAAAAAACTGAGCTACAAGGAGGCTCTTCTTGAAGTGAAGACCGAAGAAAAGAAGAATCAAGACCCTCAACAAGACCACAGAAAAGAAAATCAAGACCCCAAGACGACCACAGAAAAGAAGCCAGAATTAAACAAGACCGAAGAAAACGATTTAGTAACATTCACATCAACACCGTTTTTAGACGTTTACGAGAATATGCCAGAACAAGACCAAGAAGAAGGATGGCAATTGAAAAGTAAAAAGAACAAAAGGAAGAAGTCCCAAAAAATTAATCAGCAAACAAACAGCTAAGGCCGAAATAGCTTAACGGCGAAGTGGCCAGTAATCCCCAAACAACTTCCAACTTCCACTTGTTGTATTCTCACTGAAGATGGTCTCTGTGAAGCCCGAATCGTTAGAGTAATGAATAAAGTTAGTTCAATGATGTGGTAGTGACTTCAACAAGTTTCAAGGAGAGTGTATAAGAATGGCGTGTGTGTGTGTGTGTGTGTAAGATAGGAGGGAAATGAATCTTGAAAGCCTGGTTGAATTTACATATATAACTATATACAGTACAGTACGTATTATAAACAGCCCCAATCATAACATCTATGTCATGTGTCTCACCTCCAGGTCGCTACACCGCCGTAGGAATCACCAGCTGGGGGCACGGTTGCGCTAGACCCAACAAACCTGGCGTCTATACCAAGCTCTCGCGGTATATACCCTGGATCTACTCCAACATGAGGTAAATTAATCGTCTTCAACTACCTGTACTTCAACGTGGGGCGATTAACTGTCCACCATTTCTATCATTCCAACTTCCTGCAACTTCTACCCCAATATCGACAAGCTCTGATAACTACCACTTAGCCCCTTCCAACCTGGGATAGTCAACCATCTACTTATACGTTTACTTCAACATGGACCAACTCAACTATCTACTATCACAGTTACTCCAGTCTAAACTAGTTCAGCGATTAAGAAATGGACTCTCTTGGCAGTATGAATAAATTTTCAATTGCCAAAAATAATATAGCCAGAAATTAACTCCTATGAATTAAAACTTCCAAACTATGCAGCTGTACTTCACATTATATCGTCACTGTCTGTTTAATAAATTGTATTTTTAAAAGGTGTATATTTTAAACCTCGTACTGCAAATTTTAATAAGTTAAGTTAGGTTAGGTTAGGTTAGGCATATTATTACGAGATTATTACTTATAAGTACAATGTGAATAGCTATTTGGCGATTTTCTCAAATTTAATGCGATGAAATACACTTACTTGCACATTATATGGATGACGTGATAGATATATTGAACTGTAAGTGAATAGTAATTATATGTGAATGTGTGAAATGTATGTGTGTGATTGTTATAAAAATGGGTCAGCATGGTGGTGGTGGCGGTGGTGGCAGTGGCGGTGGTGGTGGCGGTGGCGGTGGTGGTGGCAGTGGCGGTGGTGGTGGCAGTGGCGGTGGTGGTGGCAGTGGCGGTGGTGGTGGTGGCGGTGGTGGTGGGCGGTGGTGGAGGTGGTGGCAGTGGCGGTGGTGGTGGCAGTGGCGGTGGTGGTGGGCGGTGGTGGAGGTGGTGGCAGTGGCGGTGGTGGTGGGCGGTGGTGGAGGTGGAAGGAAAGACCTTTAGTGTGTGTGTGTTGTTGTTTTTTTATTCGACTTTCACAATATACTGTTTTACGAAAAAATATGTGGTAGCCTCATTACAAGGCCAACAGGTCGTAAATATACTTACGTTAAATTGTCTTTCATAACTGTACAGGGGAAGATAACTAAAGTTTACCAAAGACATTATAATGGATTTCCAAGGTTTCATTCCCCGTTAATTGGAGATTCGAGAATATATCTAATTGCTTCAAATATCTGTCTCACTGTTATATACCTTACTAACTTAATCCAAGACACAATATGGATTTTCAGAAGTTTGTACGATAAGTTTAGATACTAAGTGGTGATGGGGGAAGTGGCTCTTGTGAAAAGGTACAAAGACGGTAACTAAAATTATGGTGACATAGGACTGAGATTCTATAGGACTGAGATTCTACCATGTCTGGGTATATCCGTATACTGTGATTTTCTCCAGGGATAGTTTTGTCCTGTGGAAATTTTTCTTTCTTTTTTTCCACTGGGATTATGTCGGTGATTGGCGTCACTCGAGGGATTTTGCCCAAAGAGATTTCTGTTCAGTGAGATTGTGTTGGTGACGGACATCATTTGGGAGATTTCGTCCATGGTTGTTTCAGTTAAAAGTGACTTTGCCAGATGTATTATATGATAAGATCTTGCACGTGGTGGTCGTGACTCGTTGAAACGATGCTTCTTCTTCATGAGGAAGTTAGCCTTGAGGAGCTTATCTATACGTGGGGATTAACATGCAGTAAGTGCTGAGTTCGCCCTGATGATGGGCACTGTAGGTGACGGACAGGAAGACAAACAGGTAGACAAAAAGATTCATCTACTCTGACAGCAGTCGCTAACATTAATGCCGCTAATAACAGGAGGGCGAACGTTAGCGTTTCGTCAGTGGAATCATCCTCGAGACCTAGGATGAAAGTACGCATCTAGTTGTCTGGCTTAAAGTAATACACAGAGATTATGTTCAAGATCATAATTACACAGGATTATTTAAACTCCTATATCATTATTTGTCACTGACCGATAATTTTTTTTAAACATATTTGTCATGTTTTCTGTGTTTGAAAAAAAAACTTATTGACCTCTTCAAAAAGACAAAAATTAAGATTATTTCTGAATCCAAATCCTGTAGTTGGATTCTCAAAAAGTTCTACGTTAAACACTTCACTCAAACTTCGACATCATTTTGACAGTCATCTTTGTATCGTTCCACTACAGGCGCTCTCACATCTCCCAGCTAGTGAGAGAATATGAGCGTACCAATCTCTGACAAACCAGTCCTTCATGCGTTGCAATGGGAGGCGTTTATATTGCGCTCCGTAGCTGCCATAATTAAACGCTGAGGTTTTACACGGGAATTTCCAAGACTGGTGGGGAACCTAATTTAATCTTGTCAGTCAATCATAAAAAATGGTATTGAAGGTTACTCGTTCTAGGAAGAACAAAAAAGTGGGGAGTTTTATTACCTCAGGAAGACAGAACAACTTTGTGGAACAAGATTTTGGGTAGATTTGTTCATCGTTAATTAGTTCAAAAATAGTGCTTAATAAATAAATAAATAAATAAAGGGATGGACTCATACCTAGTCGCAAACCGAAGAATAATCAGCATGTAGCAATGTTTTAGAGACGTTTCAAGGTTATTTTTTTTACCTGGATGGAAAAAGCAATCCCCAAAAACATCTTACCTTACTCAATCGGACTGCCGAGAAAAAATTCATATAACCAGAGGCCAAAACCTTGCTTTGAGAAATTCCCGGGTAAATCCTGAACATAAGCTTTGTGTGTGTGTGTGTGTGTGTGTAATAATAATAATAATAATAATTAACGGTTTATTGAAAGAGCTTGGCAGCCAGAAGGCTGAAAATATACAGTTACATATTTGGGGAATGGGTTACGAATTACAAATAATATACAAGTGACATAAGTGACACAAATAAGACATATAGTAACTTAGATGGGGATCAGCTCAAACTACAGTTCATTTCAACATAGTGACAGTGTAGGGAGCAGTGTTTACTGGGAGTGAATACACTGATCTATTACATGTTATTGATAATTTTTACAATGGTTGGGACTGGGCTGTTCTTATAGCGATCAGTTCGTGCACGTATGGGCTGGATGCGGTTGTGGTGTCGAACAGCAATTCTCGGACAGGGGATCTCAGGTGGTAGTAGGGGCCGGTGTCGGGGATGGTGTAAATCCTGAACATAAGCTTTGTGTGTGTGTGTGTGTGTGTGTGTAATAATAATAATACTAATAATTAACGGTTTATTGAAAGAGCTTGGCAGCCAGAAGGCTGAAAATATACAGTTACATATTTGGGGAATGGGTTACGAATTACAAATAATATACAAGTGACATAAGTGACACAAATAAGACATATAGTAACTTAGATGGGGATCAGCTCAAACTACAGTTCATTTCAACATAGTGACAGTGTAGGGAGCAGTGTTTACTGGGAGTGAATACGTGTGTGTGTGTGTGTGTGTGTGTGTGTGTGTGTTCGTGTCCAAGAATAATAAGTCGTGTTTGGTGGAGGTGCAAGCGCGGACGAGGACATGCCGGAGCGATGGTGTGGGCGTAGCAACAAGTCTTGTGTCACTTGACAAGCCATCCCTCTTAGCACAGAGGACCTTGACCAAAACAACAGCGGGAGCACGTGTGGCTACACCCCCACACAAAACCTTTACATAAACCTAATCAATTGGAGTCTTCACGTTGGTCTTCTCTCCCAACACCTCCACCTACCATACATCAACTTGCATCCACCACCACCCTAAACCCACCGTCCACCACCGTCTACATCCATCTTTCTACTCACACATCGTTCATCTCTACCAGCACCTATACCCACCCCCCTCTCTACACCCACCTATCCATCTACATAATGTCCACCACCTAAACCCGCCTCCAATCACCACTCACTTCCACACAGCGCCGACCTACACCCACACCCATCATTGCTATTCAAACTGCCACTGAAGGTTATGAGAGGAGAACATACAGTACATATACAGATACACGGGCATATATAAGTTAATTCCATTTATAGAAGCATAGATAAATCGATAGGTATATATTTAACTAATTATTTATCCATCCATTAATACCTATATAGTTCTTATGAGCTCTTTTTCATTTGTTTCGCCCCAGGAGTGCAGCAGTTATGGGGCAGTTCATGAGACACCCGTCCTGGGAGAAACAACCACACTAGCACGGAGGCCAACAGGATGTGGTCGATACGCGTTACTACTGTAGTTTCTTGCAGTTTCCTCATTTTTAAAAACCAATTATAACTTGTTTAAACTCTGGTGAGTCTGCCTGTGTGCAATACATTACTCAGAGTGTCTCCGTGACGTGAGCATCCGGTGTTTGGTTTTGAGGTTAGTTGACGAGAATCTAGGAATGTTCACCTCAAGCAAGATTTATTCATGGATGTTAGAGAGAAAGGCGCCATCACCAAAGCCACCACCACCACCAACAACCAAAACCATCACCACCATCATCAACTAACACCGCCGTCACCACCACCACCAACCCAAACCACCAACTATCACTCGCAAGCACTGTTATCAGCACCATCACCAACAACACCACCAACACAGCCATCACCGACCAACATCGCCACCACCACCACCAACACCGTCATTACCACCACCAAACACCGTCACCACCACCACCAACACCGACACCATCACCACCAACCAAAACCATCACCACCCAACGCCGTCACCATAACCATCAACCAAAACCATCACCGCCGCTCAAGACTGTCACCACCACCACCAAACACCGTCACCATCACCACCAACCAACACCGTCACCACCACCACCCAACAATGCCACCACCACCACCAACACCGTCACCACCAACCAACACCAGCACCACCACCCAACACCGTAGCCACCACCACCACCACCCAACACCGTCATCATCACTTAACATCTATCACCACTACCCAACACCATCACCACCACTCAACACCATCACCACCACCACCACCCAACAATGCCACCACCACCACCAACACCCTTACCACCAACCAACACCAGCACCACCACCACCACCCAACACCGTAGCCACCACCACCACTACCCAACACCGTCACCTACCAACCAACACCATCACCACCACCCAACACCATCACCACCACCACCACTAAACACCATCACCACTACCCAACACCGTCACCACCACCAGCTAACACCTTCACCGCCATTCAATACCGTCACCACAACCACTACTCAACACCATTACCACCACCACCTAACACCGTCACCACCATCAACCATCACCAGCACCACCAACCAACACCATTACCACCACTCAACACCGTCACCATCACCCAAATCCGTCACCACCACCACCCAACACCGTCACCACCAACACCATCACCCAACACTCTCATCACCACCCAACACTGTCACCACCAACACCCAACACCGTCACAACCACCACCAAACAACACCATCACCACAACCAACCAACACCGTCACCACCAATACCATCATCACCCAGCACTATCACCACTACCATCACCTTTCACCACCACCCAAAACCATCACCACCACAACCCAATAACGTGACCACGACCACCCCACCACCCAACACCGTCACCACCACCAACCAACACCGTTACTTATAGTACTACTACTACTAATACTACTACTACTACTACTTTGCTGTCACTCGCAATCGAGTATGACGATCATCCAGCTATGGTAAAATGATATGAGTTATTAAGGATGTCACCTTCATTGGTGAGCTCTGAGGTAACTCGAGAGGCCGTTATAGGATCATCACGACCGTCCACAGATGTTGCACTTGTGGAGGACTACATCTAGTGTAGGATGGGTAGCTGGAGCGTTTTTCAGGTGCTGGCGCTTGTCTGCCTAGGTATGCAGTCGGACTAACTCGAAAGTATTGACACCTTCTCGCGCGGTGCTCCCCCAAGCGTTACGGTATGGAGTGATCGTCTCCCAGGTGAGCGGGTCGATTTAGCACTTTTTCAGGTTTGTTTTAGGACTATCCTTCTTCTTTCTCCGCTGTCCGCCAGCGTTACGTTTACTATTCTTTAGGAAACTGGAAAATAGCTGCTTTAGCAGTCTACTGTCGTCCATGCGGATAACATGGCCGGTCCAGTGTAGTTGTTCATGGATAATGGTAGCCTCTATTCTCCTACAGTTGGTGTCAGCGACAATGCGTAGACTAAGTTGGTGAAAGTTTTCAAATGCCTTGTGGTGCCTCCTGTTTGTGACCCACTGCTCGATAACGTGCAACTTTGTAGATAATTTTGCTCCCTACAGCTGAAGACACAAGTATGGAGTCTGCCAAAGGCTTGAGATGCACATCTGATCCAATGTTGAATCTCTTCATTGATGTCTGCTGTGAGGGACAGGTGGGAGCCAAGGTGCTGAAAGTGGGTAACATTAGAGAGAGTAGTACCATTAAGCTGGATGGATGGATGGGTAAGGTGTGGTTGAACCATGGGCAGGCTGAAATAGAATCCGAGTCATACGTGCATTCACCTCAAGGCCGACGTGTGAGTACGCATCTGGATAGGTGTTCAGGATCTCCTGTTGGTCGTATTCAGTGTGAGCGACGAGGGTGACATCGTCTGCGTACTGAATTTCAGTGCTGGAAGCGGCCGACACCTTTCTTCCTGACTGGAGTGGTCTTATGTTGAAAAGTCCCTTCATCCGGTGCTGGATGTCCACCCCACCGGATAAATTGGCACTGGCACGAGTAAGGAAGGCAGCCTAGAAAATGAAAAACAGAGTTGGCGCCAGTACACATCCTTGTTTTACCCCTGTTTGGATGGGGAAGAACTCAGACTGGGTGCCAACGTGAAGTTGTCTCTCAATGACAATGAATTTTGGTGGGCAGCAAAACGACTGAGGGTCCGCCAGAGGGCTTCCCTGTTGACCGAGTCGAAGGGCTTAGTAAGATCAATGAAGTCCATGTACAAGTCACGACGCTGTTCTCTGCACTTTCCCTGTATCTAGCGGGCAGGAAAGATCATGTCAGTAGTGCCATGTGCTGGTCTAAGGACACATTAAGATTCTGAGAAGAAATTTTCCGCTTCAGGGAGAAGTCTGTTTCGGAGGACTCGAGCCTCTTCTGGAGGCTTGTTGCCTTCGCCGTTTTGGAGCAACGTGAAGGGAGAGTTTGGTTCTGACAAGCCGATGATCTGTGTCACAGTGGTCTGAACCACGCATGGCTCAGGTGATGAGGACATCTTGGTGATCTCTTTCTCTGATCTCTGTCAATGGTGTAGTCAATGAGATGCCAATGTTTGGATCGTGGGTATTGCCAAGAACCCTTGAACTTGTCGGCCTGCCTAAACAAGGTGTTAGTGATAGTGAGGTTGTGTTCAGCACACTTGCTGAGGAGGTGTAGGCCGTTGGGATTACACTTGCCTACTCCGTTTCTCCCTATGATTCCCTGCCAAATGACAGCATCTCTGCCAACCCTGGCATTGAAGTCACCTAGGAGCACAACCTTATCTTTTTTTGGGATAGAGGTTAGCAATCTGTCAAGGTCGGCGTAAAAGGCCTCCTTGACGACATCCTCTGTATCCAGTGTTGGGGGCGTATGCAGTGATGAAGAAAGCATGACATGAGTCATTAAGCGGGACTCGGAGCTCGTTGATCCCATCAGACATTTCAGCTAGCCTGTGTAGAATGGATTGGCGAATGCCAAAGCCAACTCCATAAATGTGGCTCCTCTCTGCAGCAGGCTTATTCTTCCAGAAGAAGGTATAGCTGGGCCCCCATTCTGTGAGTCGACCCTCGTTTGGGAGCCGGGACTCACTAATGGCTGCTATGTCAATATTATAACTAGAAGCTCTTTTTCCACAAGGACAGTTCTTCTTTCAGGATGCCCATTTGTGCCAGTATCCAGAAGGGTCCTGATATCCCATACAGCGACCATACACGGTTGTATCGTTTGTTTTTGCTTTGATCTGTGATTATGATTATGTTTTCGACCGCATGAAGATGACCTTAATGGGTGCAGTTGCTCGGTCAGGTTGTTTTTCTAGGCAGGCTATGTTTAGGGCACCTTTTCTCGCCCCTCCTAATGTGGGGTGAGCAGAATGGCTCCTGGAAAGGCCTGCTCAGTCGCACAGACAGGACCTGATTGCACTGCTGTCTAGATCCCAGTGCATAAACGACCATCTAATCTATGCCATCCATGTTCAGAGTTGTGATTAGAGACTCCCGGCAGTCATCTCTGCCCAGGCTGCAACCACATATCTTGGCTCTCCCTTTTCCTGATCCAGTGGTGCAGGTAGTTGCAACGACTGGGAAGAGGGAGAGTTGCAATGGGCTGCCGATAGCCCAGTTTGTTGGCTTAGTAGCCTGTGCATCATGCATTGCCTTCATCTGCCGGTATAGTTAGTGGGTTCCCATGTTGGTCACCTCTTCCGCCTACACCGCCGTTGGAGTCTTACTGGAGCTCTGTAAGCATGACTGCCTGATGCGAGGCAGCAGAGCAGTGGTTGGAAAGGGCCAGGACGTGTTCAAATGCCAGTCAACCTATGCACCGTCCCTCTGGGGCCCACTGCTGTTCCGAGATCCCCTGTTGGTCTATCAACTATCCAGTGCGAACCCAAATTATTTCACTGAAGTATTCTTATGACCCCGATCTTGCAGGAAGGATGCCAGTTCACTGAGAAGGAGGAAAACCCTTTCTAAGGTTTTTCCCCGTGACAGCCACCTGACAACAGTATGCATCAGCAGTGTGTGGTGATTACAATTTTCAGCAATGCACAACTGTTTGAACATGCGGGAATTCAGGTCCTTAGCCTTCACGTAATTGACAGTTGCAATGACTACCTGCTTCACATCAGAGAAGCTCTGAAACATGTCTTTTGATGCCAGACTCTGGCGATGGATGATGCAGTGGTTTGTTTTAATGTGAGGATGTTTTCTTGATAAAATTCCACCCAATCCAATGTTCTTGCCCATCATTGATGGGGCACCATCCATGCTGCATTCAGTTACCTTACTCCATTCCAAGTTGTTTTCAGTGAAGAACTTATCTATAGCACTGAAAATATCCTCGCCTCGTGTTGCAGTTTCAAGTGAAATACAAGCAAGCAGTTCCTCAGCTACTGAGGATTCCTTAAGAAATCTTCCGAAGATCAGAAGCTGCGGCTGTGATGTAATATCAGTTGACTCGTCCACTGCCAGGACTGTCCATGGGGAATTTCTGAAGTCTTCCAAAATTTGTTCTTTCAGATCTGCTGCAAGACACTGGAGGCGTCTTGTCATTGCGTTGTTACTCAGCGTAGCATCATCAACAGCTTCAGTTATCTTTTTGGCAAATGGTTCACCCTCAAATACTTCGCAAAAGTTCCTTAAAGTTGGCTTTATGATAGCCTCACCCTCCGTGAAAAGACGTTTTTGCTGAGCAATGAAAAAAGCTGTCTTATATGAGAACATTTCCATCCTTTCCTTGTGAGATAGTGCTCTGCTTAAAATTAACTGAGACTTAGTCAGATTTTTATAAAGATGATGAAAAATTCTTTTGCGAGCCTCTTCTGAAAGTACAGCAACATTTGTGTGAGTTTCCATGTGTCTCTGTAGTTTGTTCGGCTTCAAAGATTCCTCAGCAAGTTCTTTAGAACACATAACACAAATCCCTTTACCACTGACGTCAGCTACACCATACTTGTCGAGGAATGATGGATTGATAGAGCGTTACCGTTTCTTGGTGGCTGGCTCCGATGATGTCTTCAAATACCTATCCATAATGCCTGGAAAATATATTGCATATAGTACTAAAAATATTTCAATTTTACAAACACAAGATAAAATACAGTGTGCTTATAACAGGCAAATAATGGGTAATACGCATACAAATTAAAATACACGACAAAGTGAATGCATACAAAATACCATGACATAATTAAATTTGCTTAATAAATCAAGTAGCGCTGAGTTGGCCTTCATCTCATATTGCAAATTAATTTTAGTGTCACAAAGCAGGCCGTGGCCAGTCAGTTTGTCAGACTCAGTGCAGGTCCACTGGCATAGCACTTACCTACTGATAGTAAGGATTGTCCTTACTAAGGATTAAACTGGTGAGGCTGAAGATAATCCCCAAGCGTCGGCAAGAGCAAAGGTTACGACCTGTTTCCTGGCCTGGGTCGGTGACCGTATCAGGCCAGGTACCTATAGGTCGCAACCTTTGATCTTGCGGCATCATGCCGATGCTTGGCAAGTGTAGGCAAGATCAAATCATCATATGTTGCGACCTGTCACCTGGCCTGACAATCACCGACCGGCTCCACCCTTTACTGGGGGTGGAGGTGGGCGGGGTACTGCACAGCTCAACTGTTCTAGGATAGTGGTGGGAGAGTGGGAGGGACTGGTCAGTTACTCTACCCATCCTCTCCCCATGTGACCTGAGCTGGCAGACTCAAAGGACCCCAGCGACCCCAGCGACCCCACGACCTCTTTGCGACCCTACCTGATGAGCCTTCCGCGTGACCCCAGGTTTGGGAACCCCCGGTTTAGAGGCTGTGCACCAACAGAAGACTTACGAAAGGTTGCTTATATGATCACTACGAGGGCTAGCCAGCCACAGTAGCCGAAAGCGAGAGGAAAGTAGTGATTGCACCTTAAGACTAACATTATGCTGCCATTCTAGACGCATTACACCATCCTGTTCACACACATACACACACACACACACAAACACACACACACACACACACACACACACACACACACACACACACCGTCAACACCACCACCAACACCACCACAAAACACCACCACCACCAACCAATACAGTCACCATCCACCAGTAACCAAAACCATCGCCACCACTACCAACCAAAACCGTCGCCACCACCACCAACCAACACAGTCGCCACCACCACCAACCAACACAGTCACCACCACCAAAGACACCATCACCACCACTATCAACCAAAACTAAGTCGCCACCACCACCAGCAACACGGTCACCACCACCAAAGACACCATCACACCACCACCATCAGCCGAAACCACCTCTTATACTTTTATGCCTTAACTTGTATCGTACTTATTCTGGTGTTCGCAAATTTATTCAGGCTGGTGCTGGAGGGAAGCTGTTACAGTCTCCTGCAATACTGTTATCCGCACACTTTTTACACTTTTCATTTTTTCTTTTTTTCTTTTAGTTGATTGAAGTGGAAATCATTGACGGCATGGTGAAACTCATCAAGTTAACACAAACCATGGCCACATTAATGCTCAAGTGGCCCAGCGTTCTGTTTTGTTTGTTTTCTAGTCGAAATCGGAGTTTTAGAAGATTTTTTTTTAGGGGGAGGAGGGATTCATAGGCTTGTCTAGAACTTCAGTAACCCTTCTTGATATAATATGGGTACGATGTAGTGTAGCAACTCGTTCTTACTTCTGCCATTCTCAAGGGTGATAGAGGATCGTCTTTTAATTCCATCTCTGCCATGTTCTTCCATTGTCTGTTTCCTCCATACTCCAGCTTCACTTTCAGCATTTTTGTGTATCTCTTTCTCCCTTAACTTCGTCCTTTTCTGACCTTCTTCATCGCCTCCCTCTGTTTAACACTTCAGAACTCTATTAATCATAGCCCCTATCCACTCGTCGCACCACATAATAATATTATTTTGGTCTTGCCTCTCCTTTTCATATTAGGTTTCCATGTCATTTTGTGTTGCTTCAACGTCTTAATTTCTCAATCTGTTCTTAAGTGACTCATCTCCTTCCTTGTATTTTCTTCCGCACTGCTTTATACATCCACCCTCCATTTAGCGACGCCGCCAGCTTCCTTCCTTGATATCTTTGGTCACACTAAAACTCTTCCAATCTTCCATCGTGTTGCCCATACGGCCATCTCTCTTCCGTCACTTCACCGTCACAAGTTCCCTTTCTCTTCAACGTCGAACTCGGGAACTTAAACCGATCCATTTCTCAGATCCTCATTTTATCCTGTCCAAAAACCCCCCGACCCTACTTTCTCTTTTACCGCTACACACTGTAACCCATTATCTTACGATCACTTTTGAACTATTGACTCGCCTGCCACAAGCACTTACTTCTCTTCTGTACCTCCCTTAAGCTACCGTTCTTGTAAGATCCAACCACAACATCTAATCTCTGGGGTTCTCCTCGACGTATTCATCATCCTCTTAGCTTTGTTGATCTTTTTTTGTTTCTTTTTTATATATAAAAATCAAAAGACCTACAAAAAAATATTCCTTTTCTAGGGTGCAAGAGTGTTCTTAAGAATTTTTCAATCATTTTTTGAAGCTGTTTAAATCATGGATGGATGGACCTTTCTCCTAGAGTCTCGTTGGATCGAATGATGAAGCGGGGATAATAACTTATGATCAATATACCCATTGTACAGTGCACATTACATAAATAGAAGCTTGGTAGTTCACGTGTTGATGATTCTTTAACCCTTACCAAGAGTTATATTAGGGCCTGAAACCTCGATTTTTAACATGATGGTAATGTATTGACTTTTTATTTATTTCTCCGGATCGCTATTTATTTATAAAAGTAATTATAATTTAACAAGCATCTGTTACAGCGGTAAGGCAGATGAAGAAATTCGTGAGTTAACTGTAGAGTGAAAAACAAATTACTCTTCTGTCCTTTATATTATCCTCCAGTCTGTGTTGGCTTCGGAAACTCTTGTATACAAAACACTTTATTATAACGTCACTAAAATTATTTCCTCTTCGATGGTTAAGTTACTGATAACATTCAAAACGACCACATCTCTAGGTAATGGTACTCTATCTATCCCAACTTCTTTGGGGAACAATCTGTCTAGTTAAAATTAGAATCAAAGCATAGTTTCGATCACTTATTCCCTCCATACATGTGTCATCTTAATCTACCTTCGGGGATGATCTTACTAATCAGGGTATTCCCCCTCATCATATAAAGAAAAGCGTCGGCCGCAACAACCCGTGACCACCTTGTGCCTTTCCCCATTAACCCTCTATTCCCTTTCCACCAATCCTCTGCCCCACCCGTTACTCTTTTCCATTAATCCTCTACTTCTAACGTTGCCTCTCTGAAGCGACCCGCGACCACTTCTTGCCTCAACCCCCTCGTCTCTGGTTCACTATACAAGTATATCTGGCATTTAATGATTCACCATAGGCGTGAATGTTAGTGTAGAGAGAGGAGGAACCCAGGGGAAGTCGTCAGGTTTCGAATTGACTGACCAACTTACTATAGGTTCATGACTAAAAGAATTTTCATATATCATTCAATAAAATATGATAATAAGAGCAGATTATATAACCAACAGTATACTTATTCTTATGTTTTCTTAGCATACAAATCTAGTATGAAATATAATTAAATATTCTTTGTTTACTTTCAACCTATGTTTACCCATAATGCAAGCGCAGAGTCCTTCTGTTCAAGGATTGACTCGTTCAGGATATACAGTATATAAATGGACGACGCCTCCACACACTTATCTATCTGTGAACACTGAACGGTACCCTCGACATATCTACACAACCTCTTGAAAACAGGATGAAAATCGTAAATATTACTTCTCTTAATGTCTTCTTGATCATCTTTCTCAAAAGTTTATATTGTATCATCCGTTTTCCCAGTAATACGTTTAATCTGTTATTGAACTATCATCAATTCATATAACGGTAAGGGGTGGGATATAAGCTTGCAAGTATTGATTTAAGCGTGCAAGGAGCAAAATTGTAAAATGAGAACAGTAGACATATTTTATTCATGGTCTTTGTACATAACTGTGTAACATCACGTACAAATAAAAACGACAGTACATCATACAATCATTTGAAACCGTAACAATACACAAACGCATAACAGGCTCCCCATTCAATGTTATGCCCCCCAAATCTTTCTATAATAAGCAACATAAATTAAAATATATATTTCATTATTCACCGCAGTTGCTATACCATAATGTGTGGTCACTGCCAACATAATTTGTTCGCTCAGGAAAATATGCTGTAATTTATCTCTAAATCAGTTAATATTGCATAATAAACTATAGTCTATTGTTTTAGAGTAGTCTCCGCTTACTTAACAGTATATATCCGGATGTACGGGTAAGTCAGACCAGTTCAGACGAATTGCACCTAATAAGGCAACAACCTTAGACCATTTATGATATTCAAGAAAATCAAGGTTATGGTCACAGCTAACCAACGTCTTATAACATTGAAATAGGCCAGCAGCAACGTGCAAAATTATCTTAAGGTTTACTGTTGGCGATAAAATGATCCTGTGATGTCTTATACAACATATATCTATTTCTACGACACTTCACTTTTGGTATTTACGATAGTGGAGGCCTGACATAGACCTGACAGCGCGTTAGGGGCAGGTGCTGGGTACAGCACGTTGTATACTACAAGCACTTCGGTACGCGAGGAAGTTGGCTTTCTCTCGATTGCCCTCACTTCCCCATTTGTAAGTTAGATTCATTTCAAAAACTAAGTCATCTTTGGGTGGCTGACCGCGAGCCAGTAACCCACTTAAAACAGGAGGAAAACACTGCATCCACAAAATCGTTGCTCTCCAGGTGTGGCAGGATGTTTTAAATTTGATTTTGAGTTCAGATAATTTTTTTCTTAAATGCAATTCGTATAAATTACCCCTATTCATGTTTTTTATTGTATTCAGTTTGTTGATGATGGCCATCCTCGTGGCCATGAGCATGACATCTTTTGGTCAACTCGAGTACTGTATGCCTGACCCGTACGCCCTGGCTGATCTGTTGCTCTTCCTGGCTGACCCTCTCATGATCCCTAGCTGACCCCCGGAGAAAACACCAGCGGTTAGACGTGGACATGGGACACCACCACCACCACCACCACCATCACCCTTATCGCCACTATAGTTGGGACCAGGTCTATGATTACAGGAAGCTTCAATAAGGACGCCCAACGCTCATCAACAAGATACAACTCTGAACATTGCCAGAATCATCTTTATGTTAATGTCTTCTTGTGTTGCCAATTATTCTCATCTTATTCATTCTCTCTCCGTCTCTAACCAATTTCTACCTCTCTCTTGAAATTGTAAATTTTCAAGTTCTGGAGCCACTTTATCCTGTAATAGGAAAATTTTATAAAGTAAATTTTGTCAATTCAGTCTGCAATTGTCTTCCCATCTTTTAAGTTATATCCGTTTGACTCTTCTTGGTGGCAAGAAACAGTGGTTCAATTTGGTAAACATCGCCAGTTATTATATGACGATGATGAAATATACATATGTATATTATTATATTCATTTAACACTAAAATGTTATAATATTCATTTGAAAGACTTACAGTACCCGGGGTCAAGATCCTGAAAGGTTCTGGGCATCATTATTCCTTATAACTGAGAAATGGAATGTAACTCTCTCCAAAAAGTTTCTACAGTAATACTTTACGATTTTGCATGGGAATAATATGTGAATACGCACAAAGGATTTTTACAACCCTATCGAAACAACAAGGAATCACGGGGTTCATTTTGAAATTCATAAAACTGCTACTTGAAGATAGCTTTTGAAGCATTTACCAAACTGTTTAACTTAGGCTAAGACAAACTAACATTCGAATATAACCATTACACTCTATCTTAGCAATAAACGTTCACCGAGCACCATACAGAAACAAGATTGGAGTGCAAAATCTATGATAACGGTTTTCTCTACCTTATGTACTGTATGTCTAGTACTAAGCTGGAGTTTGTCAAGTTGGACCCTGATGTTATTTTGTTTCTATTTCTTTCATGTTAGTTATATATTTCGCCTTCAGTTAGAGAGTTAAGAACATTCGTGCGTCTTCATTAACTCGGGAAATTTATCATAAGATCATTGAGAATTCTGTAGAGTGGGACAATATAAGTCTTAGAGTTTGGAAGTTTCTGTTCCCTTTGCTGCTGTAACACTGCAATACATGATAATAGACATAACAACATACAGTACAGGTATCTACATCACCACTATATCAATCGCCAGCATAATATCTTCCACAACCGACATCACAGCAACCACCACCATCGCCACAACAACCATAACCACTACAACCGCCAAAACAGCAACCATCATCACAATAGCCATCACAATAACTACCACCATCATAAGAACCACTACCACTACAACCCTCAACAACTAAGAGCATCATCCCAAAACACCACAATAACCACAACTACCAAAAGCAACAATCACGATGATGGTAAAACACTGGCAGTTCATCCTCACTTTCTCAGGGTGTAACAACGGCTCTTCATATACACACTAAAGGGACGAAACTGTTCTAACATAATTCATGAAGGTTAAAACGCAGGACATCCACAGCTATTTGAAAGTATCCGGTGCATGTAACAAGGATGCAGTGGCTGGGACGGACGTGACTCTAGATGCTCTTATAATCAAGGAGACAAATCACAAAAAGTACAAAAAAAAAGTATCTATGGATTTTAGAATAACGCATGAACTAATAAGCTCCTGCTGTATGCAGTGTTCGGGCAGGATGATGGCGGCTGATGACAATAGCAGCAATCAAGAGGTGACGATGGACCAAGCATTGACTCCAACCACAGCACGGACGAGAAGCAACGTGATGAATGCAACACTTAACCTACACCCACCACACACCGCTTCATTCACTCAAGTCCTCCCTTGGTCTAGGATTAAGGAGATTCAATATTTTATTTTTTTTTACTTTGGGCAGTTAAGACGTGTGGAACGAGGCCATGACGATACGGACCATGCAGAGCCACACCTTAAACCGTGGCCAGCAGAACCACACAGGGGATTTCCGCTGCGGATGCGTGGGACAGGGCAGACCGGTGCTTGTACAGTTCCGGTACCGAGATCGGGTACCCCGATGCTGGTCCTGCCCCACACGTTGTCCAGAATGATGGCACCCACCCCAGTGTGACCGGCTACTCCCGACCGGATTGGCAGAAAATGATCCTCTTCACGTAAAGGAAACTCAGATGGAACAGAAAAAAACCATCTAGAATATGACGGAAAGTGATGTTGTACAAAGGAAACTCGGTTGGAACTGAAGAAAAAAACATCTGGAATATGATAGTAACTGATGCAAGAGGAAATTTGCATTATAAGCCAGGAGGAAGTGAGAAAATGTCAAAAAGGTGTGAAGACACAACCTACAAGATGGGTATTGAAGAAAGAAAAACGTACAATGTGAAGCCAGAAGACATACAGTAAGACGTGCTGGGCCGACATCAGAAGAAAGTCGATGATGAAGAGGTGAATCATCGGAAGCACCAACCTACCACAGGTCACTGACCCACATCGGGGTCTGGGGGGAAGAAAATGTAATAATAATAATAATAATAATAATAATAATAATAATAATAATAATAATAATAATAATAATAATAATAATAATAATTCATAGTAAATAAAATTCGTAATAAAAAATATAAAATAAAATAATTATATGATAATAATAATAATAATAATATTAATAATAATAATAATAATAATAATAATAATAATAATAATAATAATAATAATAATAATAACAATAATAATAATAATAATAATAATAATAATAATAATAATAATAATAATAATAATAATAATAATAATAATAATAATAATAATAATAATAATAATAATAATAAATAATAATAATAATAATAATAATAATAATAATAATAATAACAATAATAATAATAATAATAATAATAATAATAATAATAATAATAATAATAATAATAATAATAACAATAATAATAATATTAATAATAATAATAAATACAAAAATTAAAAAAAGATCAAAGTGAGAAACATTATACCCCTGTTTGTAGGTTGTGTTGTCAATAGTAAGAGAAAAAATTGAGACCCTGCAATCGTAAATTGCTTCTGAAAAAACCCACACCCTTACATGTGAAAGAAGGCGCATTTTTTTTAAGTAACTCATTGTTACTTCTGATAACATTTATTACAGAAATTTTTTTTCATTTAAGAAAGATTAGTTTTTTTTCTATGATTTCATTTGATCAGTGTTTTGTACTACCTAATGCAATGTTGCAGCCAGACTGCTGATTGGGGGTAATCATTATTTTGACATGGGCTGTCAAGGCCATGTAACACCTGTTTCTGTTTGAAGAATGTGAAATTGCAATTTTTTTCTCAGATGCTATACTAGATATGTAGGATATTTGCCTCAGTAACTATTCTAGTTGAGCTCAAACTATTGTCACTCACGATGTACGTGTTTTGTCTCCTGGTATAGAAGCTTTGATATTGGTGGGAGGTACAGTGAGTTTTGTCAAACCAAACCAAGCCACTAGAAAAACATACATATCAGTAACTATGAGAGAAGTGCTGCCGATATGTGGCGGTTATTGTTTATAAAATGTGAGGTGGCATTATCGCCTCACGGGCTATTCTAGATACTGCACATGATATTACCATGATCACTGTCCATAGGTGTCATCAGTTCTCTGGTCTGGAAGCTTTTGTCTTGGTGGGAGGTGTAATGATTGTTTAACAGACCACAGCTTAAAAGCCCATATAGCAGTATCCGGAAGCGCAGTGTACACATTCATAAGTTGACCCACCCTTCATAATTAAACTGAGATTATGACCTGACTCAGCAGAGGTCACGGCCACAATGAAACCATAATCTTACCGCCACGTCATTAGTCAAACCGGCGTCAAGACCGTGTTAACTCAAGAAACTACACTCCAGTCCGCGCCTGATCAAACACAGCTGTCTCGACACACCCAGATTAGTGTTAATTAGTGACGACATCTGCCGGCTTGACACCGCCAATATAAGGGGCCGACAGCTCCTTCCCAGGGAGACAGGGAGAGTCAGAACTTAGAGGACGACGGAGTCACGCTCGTCACTAGTCGAAGTCGGCAGGGAGAATTCCCTCCCCAGAGCAGAGTCCCCAGCTAGCAGAGTCTCCCACAGGAGACAGAATCCGGCAACCGCTCGGACCAGTCTCTTCGGCAGCAACTACAGAAAGATTCCCCAGCCACTGGGTCACCCTCAGGTCACATGTGAGTCATTTTCAGGGCGATCCATAGGGTGAGTTACTTACAAGATTGTATAGTTTGATTTTGCTTTGATTTTTTTATGCAGGCTATGTTTAGGGCACCTTTTCTAGCCCCTCCTAATGTGGGGTCAGCAGAGTGGCTCCTGGAAAGGGCTCCTCAGTCGCACAGACAGGACCTGATTGCACTGCTGTCTAGATCCCAGTGCATAAACGACCATCTTATCAATGCCACCCATGTGCAGAGGTGTGATTAGAGACTCCCGGCAGTCATCTCTGCCCGGCTGCAACGACACATGTTGGCTCTCCCTTTTCCTGATCCAGTGTTGTAGGTAGTTGCAAAGACTGGGAAGAGGGAGAGTTGCAATGGACTCTCGATAGCCCAGTTTGTTGGCTTAGTAGCCTGTGCATCATGCAATGCCTTCATTCGCCGGTATAGTTATTCGGTTCCCATGTTGGTCACCTCTTCCGCCTACACCGCCGTTGGGGTCTTACACGAGCTGTGTGAGCATGTCTGCCTGATGAGGGTCTCCACCGCAGATTTTTCGTTTGGGGTTTACTCCCGTAGCCTTATCCATACTAAAAGTTAATCTGCAAGGCAGCAGAGCATTGGTTGGTTGGCGCCAGGACGTGTTCAAATGCCAGTGGACCTATGCGCCGTCCCTCTGGGACCCACTGCTGTTCCGAGATCCCCTGCTGGCTCAGCCTCGGCCCGTGTGGTGCCAAAAGGAAGCACAGCAGGAGTGTTGATGGTTTAGAGGCTGTTAACTAACAGAAGACTTATGCAAGGTTGCTTGTATGATCACTACGAGGGCTAGCCAGCCGCGGTAGCCGAAAGCGAGAGGAAAGTAGTGATTGCACTTTAACACTAACATTATGGTGCCATACTAGATGCATTACACCATCCTGTTCACACACACACACACACACACACACACACAAAACACCGTCAACACCACCACCAACACCACCACAAAACACCGCCACCACCAACCAACACTGTTACCATCCACCAGTAACCAAAACCATCGCCACCACCACCAACCAAAACCGTCGCCACCACCACCAACCAAAACCGTCGCCACCACCACCAACCAACACAGTCACCACCACCAAAGACACCATCACCACCACCATCAACCAAAACCGTCGCCACCACCACCAACCAACACAGTCACCACCACCAAAGACACCATCACCGCCACTATCAACCAAAACCACCTCTTATACTTTTTATACCTAAACTTGTATCGCACTTATTCTGGTGTTCATAAATTTATTCAGACTGGTGCTGGAGGGGAAACATTTTTGGTATCCTGCCAATACTGTTATACACTGACACACTTTTACACACTTTTTTCATTTTTTTTTCTTTGTTTCTTTTTAGTTGATTGAAGTGGGGAAATCATTGAAGGCATGGTGAAACTCATCCAAGTTAACACAAACCATGGCCAGGTGTCTCAAGTGGCCGGCGTTCTGTTTTGTTTTTGTTTTCTAGTCGAAATCGGAGTTTTAAAAGATTTTTTGGGGGGTAGGGGAGGGGATTCTTTTGGCTTGTCTAGAGACTTCAGTAACCCTTCTTGGTATAATATGGTGATGTAGAGTAGCAACTCGTTCTTACTTCTGCCATTCTCAAGGGTGATAAGGATCGTCTTCCCAATTCCATCTCTGCCATGTTCTTCCATTGTCTGTTTCCTCCATAATCAGCTTCACTTTCGGCATTTTTGTCTTAATCTCTTTCTCCCTTAACTTCGTTCTTCTCGAACCTCCTTCATTTCCTCCCTCTGTTTAACTTACTTCAGAACTCTATTAATCGCCTTCCATCCACTCGTCGCACCACATAATAATATTATTTTGGTCTTGCCTCTCTCTTTCATATTAGGTTTCCATGTCATTTTTTGTGTTGCTTCAACGTCTTAATTTCTCAATCTGTTCTTAAGTGACTCATCCTCCTTCCTTGTATTTCTTCCGCACTGCTTATACATCCACCATCCATTTAACGACGCCGCCGAAACTTCACCTTCCTTGATATCCTTTGGTCACACAAAACTCTTCCAATCTTCCATCGTGTTGCCCATACGGCCATCTCTCTACCCGTCACTTCCCGTCACAAGTTCCCGTTTTCTTCAACGTCGAACTCGGGAACTTAAACCAGTCCATTTCCTCCAGATCCTCATTTATCCTGTCCAAAAACCCCCGACCCTACTTTCTACTGTTTTACCACATACTGTAACCCATTATCTTACACAAGTCACTTTTGAACTATTGACTCGCCTGCCACAGCAACACACTTCTCTTCTGTACCTCCTTAGCTCTACCGTTCTTGTAAGATCAACCACAACATCTAATCTCTGAGGTTCTCACTCAGTATATTCATCATCCTCTTAGCTTTGTTGATCTTTTTTGTTTCATACTTTACACCATATAAAAATCCAAAGAGACCTACAATGTTCACTAGAGGTGCAGAGTGTTCTTAAAAATTTTCAATCATTTTTTAGAAATATTTCGTCATGGATGGATGGACCTTTCTCTAGAGTCCTCGTTGGATCGAATGATGAAGCGGGGATAATAACTTATTGATCAATATACCCATTGTACAGTACGCATTACATTAAATAGAAGCACGGTAGTTCAAGTGTTGATGATTCTTTAACCCTTGCAAGTTATATTAGGGCCCTGAAGCCTCCCGATTTTTAACATAAATGGTAATGTAAGTTTTGATTTATTTCTCCGGATCACTATTTATTTATAAAAGTAATTATAATTTAACAAACGCATCTGTTACAGCAGCAAGAGCGAGTGAATAACAGATAATGAAGAGAAATTCTACGTGTGTGCTGGCAAGAGTGAAAACAAATTACTCTTCTGTCCTTTATATTATCCTCCAGTCTATGTTAGCTTCGGAAACTCTTGTATACAAACACTTATAAAGTCACTAAGGTATTCCCTACTTCGATGGTTAAGTTACTGATAACATTCCGAAAACGACCACATCTCTAGGTAATGGTACTCTATCTATCCCAACTGTTAGAGAGACAATCTGTCTAGTTAAGGGTAAGTCAAGCATAGTTTCGATGCTATTATTCCCTCCATACTTGTGTCCATCTTAAGCTACCTGAGGGGATGATCTTACTAAATCAGGGTATTCCCCCCTCATCATATAAAGAAAGCGTCTACGTACCCAACAACCAGTGACCACCTTGTATAACACCCCCCCCCCCATCCACCATCTATTCCCTTTCCACCAATCCTCTGCCCCACCCGTTACTCTCTTCCATTAATCCACTACTTCTAACGTTGCCTCTCACAAATGACCCGCGACCACTTCTTACCCCTCAACCCCCTCGTCTGGTTCACTATACAAGTATATCTGGCATTTAATGATTCACCATAGGCGTGTGAGAATGATATGGGAGGGGGAGGGGGGGGGAGTAAAATTAGGTTTCCAATTGTGCAGTAACACTATAGATCCATGACTAAAATTTTCATATATCATTCAATAAAAATATGATAATAAGAGCAGATTATATAACCAACAGTATACTTATTCTTATGTTTTCTTAATACAAATCCTAGTATGAAATATAATTAAATATTCTTTGTTTACTGTATGTTGCAACAATGCAAGCGCGAGTCCTTCTGTTCAAGGTTAACTCGTTCAAGTTATACAGTATATAAATGGACGACGCCTCACCTGTCTATCTGTGAACACTGAACAGTACCCTCGTCAATACAACCTCTTGAAAACAGGATGAAAATCGTAAGTATTACTTCTCTTAATGTCTTCTTGATCATCTTTCACAAAAGTTTATATTGTATCATCCGTTTTCAGTAATACGTTTGTCGTTTAATTCTTTTTATCAATTCAGATAACAGTAAGGGTGGGGATATAAACACAAGTATTGAGATTTAAGCGTACAGGAGCAAAATTTGTAATATGAGAACAGTAGACATATTTTATTCATGGTCTTTGTACATAACTGTGTAACATCACGTACAAATAAAAACGACAGTACATGTACAATCATTTTGAAACCGTAACAATACACAAACGCATAACAGGCTCACAACAATGTTATGCCCCCAAATCTTATATAATAAGCAACATAATTAAAATATATATTTCATTATTCACCGCAGTTGCTATACCATAATGTGTGGTCACTGCCAACATAATTTGTTAGCTCAGGAAAATATGTAATTTATCTCTAAATTAGTTAATATTCATAATACACTATAGTCTATTGTTTTAGAGTTGTCTCAAAGCTTACTTAACGGTATATGTCAGGATGTACAGGTAAGTCAGACCTGTTGGACAGATTTGCACACTAATAAGGCAACAACCTTAGACAAATTTATGATATTCAAGAAAATCAAGGTTATGGTCACAGCTAATAACGTCTGTGTATAACATTGAAATAGGCCAGCAGCAACGTGCAAAATTGTCTTTACAAGGTTTACTGTTGTGATAAAATGATCCTGTGATGTCTTATACAACATATATCTATTTCTACGACACTTCACTTTTGGTATTTGATAGTGAAGGCCTGACATAGGCCTGACAGCGCGTTAGGGGCAGTGCGGGTACAGCACGTTGTATACTAAGCCTTCAGTACGCGAGGAAGTTGGCACTACTCTCGATTGCCCTCACTTCCCCATTTGTAAAGTTAGATTCCATTTCAAAACTAAGTCATCTTTGGGTGGCCCGGCCGCGAGCCAGTAACCCATAAGGCAGGAGGCAAACACTGCATCCACACAAATGTTGCTATTTCCAGTGCTTAGGCAGGATATTTTTAATTTAATTTTGAGTTTCAGATAATTTTTTTCTTAATCGCAATTTAGTATTGATTACCCCTATTCATGTTTTATTGTATTCCAGTTTTATTTGATGATGGCCATCCTCGTGGCCATGAGCGGCCTAATGTTGGGGTCGGCTCGAGCTATGCCTGACCCGTACGCCCTGGCTGATCCTGTTGCTCTTCCCCTGGCTGACCCTCTCGCTGACGCCCTGGCTGACCCCTGGAGAAGATACCGTGGACATGGACACCACCACCACCACCACCATCGCCCTTATCACCACTATGGTTAAGGACCAAGTCTATGATTACAGGAAGCTTCAGTAAGGACGCCCAACGCTCATCAACAAGATACAACTCTGAACATTCTTAGAATCATCTTTATGTTAATGTCTTCTTGTATTTGCCAATTATTCTCATCGTATTTCATTCTCTCTCCGTCTCTTCTCTATTAATTTCTCTATCTCTCTTACAGAAATTGTAAATTTTCAAGTTCCTGGAGCCACTTTATCCCCTGTAATAGGAAAATTTTATAAAGTAAATTTTGATAATTCGGGTCAACTGATTGTCCTCACATCTTTGGTTATATCCGTATGACTCTTCAACAATTTAGCCAAGAAACAGTGGTTCTTCAGGTAGCTCGGTAAACATCATGGATTGTGTAAATGATGGTGAAATAAACACTGCAATATAACCTGTATTATTATATTCATTTAACACTAAAATGTTATAATATTCATTTGAAAGACTTACAGTACCCGGGGTCAAGATCCTGAAAGGTTCTGGGCATCATTATTCCTTATAACTGAGAAATGGAATGTAACTCTCTCCAAAAAGTTTCTACAGTAATACTTTACGGTTTTGCATGGGAATAATATGTGAATACGCACAAAGGATTTTTACAACCCTATCGAAACAACAAGGAATCACGGGGTTCATTTTGAAATTCATAAAACTGCTACTTGAAGATAGCTTTTGAAGCATTTACCAAACTGTTTAACTTAGGCTAAGACAAACTAACATTCGAATATAACCATTACACTCTATCTTAGCAATAAACGTTCACCGAGCACCATACAGAAACAAGATTGGAGTGCAAAATCTATGATAACGGTTTTCTCTACCTTATGTACTGTATGTCTAGTCCTAAGCTGGAGTTTGTCAAGTTGGACCCTGATGTTATTTTGTTTCTATTTCTTTCATGTTAGTTATATATTTCGCCTTCAGTTAGGAGATTAAGAACATTCGTGCGTCTTCAGTTACTCGAGAGTTTATCATAAGATCATTGAGAATTCTGTGAGAGGGGACAATATAAGTCTTAGAGTTTGGAAGTTTCTGTTCCTTTGTTGCTGAACACTGCAATACATGATAATAGACATAAACAACATACAGTACAGGTATCTACATCACCACTATATCAATCGCAGCATAATATCTTCCACAACCGACATCACAGCAACCACCACCATCGCCACAACAACCATAACCACTACAACCGCCAAAACAACAACCATCATCACAATAGCCATCACAATAACTACCACCATCATAAGAACCACCACTACAACCCCCAACAACTAAGAGCATCATCTCAAAACACCACAGTAACCACAACTACCAAAGCAACAATCACCACCACAACAATCCATGATGGTAAAACACTGGCAGTTCATCCTCACTTTCTCAGGGTGTAACAACGTCTCTTCATATACACACTAAAGGGACGAAACTGTTCTAACATAATTCATGAAGGTTAAAACGCGGACATCCACAGCTATTTGAAAGTATCGGTGCATGTAACAAGGATGCAGTGGCTGGGACGGACGCGACTCTAGATATTCTTATAATCAAGGTGACAAATCACAAAAGTACAAAAAAAGTATCTATGGATTTTAGAATAACGCATGAACTAATAAGCTCAGCTGCAGCACAGTGTTCGGGCAGGATGATGGCGGCTGATGACAACGCAGCAATCAAGAGGTGACGATGGACCAAGCATTGACTCCAACCACAGCACGGACGAAGCAACGTGATGAATGCAACACAACTACACCCACCACACACCACTTCATTCACTCAAGTCCTCCTTTGTCTTGGATTAAGGAGATTCAATATTTTATTTATTTTTTTTACTTTGGGCAGTTAAGACGTATGGAACGAGGCCGTGACGATACGGACCATGCAGAAACCACACTTTAAACCCTGGCCAGCAGAACCACACAGGAGATTTTCGCTGCGGATGCGTGGGACAGGGCAGACCGGTTCTTGTACAGTTCCGGTACCGAGATCAGGTACCCCGATGCTGGTCCTGCCCCACCACGTTGTCCAGAATGATGGCACCACCCAGTGTGACCGGCTATCCCCGACCGGATTGGCAGAAAATCATCCTCTTCACGTAAAAGGAAACTCAGATGGAACAGAAAAACCATCTAGAATATGACGGAAAGTGATGTTGTACAAAGAAACTCGGTTGGAACTAAAAAACATCTGGAATATGATAGTAACTGATGCAAGAGGTCACACTGAACGTGACTTACAGGAGAGCCTGAACACCTACAGAGATGCGTATGCACACAAAGGCCCTGAGGTGAATTTACGTAAGACTCAGATTCTCTTTCAGCCTGCCCCTGATTCAGCCACACCTCCATCATCCATCCAGCTTAACGGTACTACCTTCCCTAATGTTACCCACTTTCAGTATCTCAGCTCCCACCTGTTCAACACTGCGGACATCGATGAAGAGATTCAACATCCGATCAGATGTGCATCTCAAACATTTGACAGACTCCGTACCCGTGTCTTCAGCTGTAGAGAGCTGAAATTTTCTACAAAGTTGCACGTATATCGAGCAGTCGTCCTTCCCACCATGCTATATGGCAGCGATACATGGGTCACATACAAGAGGCACCTCAAGACACCTGAAAACTTTCACCATCGTAGTCTACGTTACATCCTCTGAGTTCCCTGGGAAGACAAGAGACTGAAGGCCAATTTTTTCGCTGACACCGCCTGTAGGAGCATCGGAGCTACCATTATCCATGAAAAACTACTACTTTTTAGTGACCTAACGAATAGTAAAAGTATCGCTGGCGAGCAACTGAAAAGGTATAAGAATAGCCTTAAGAGAAACCTGAAAAAGTGCCAAATCGATCCCATCACGTGGGATACGATTACTACACACCGCAACTGTTGGAGGAACACCACACGAGAAGGTCTCAATACTTTCGAGTTAGCCCGACTGCAAACCGAGGCAGACAAGTTCCATCACCGGAAAGACGCTGCCGCCGGCCCTCCCTCACTACATGGAGCCATCCACGTGTGCAACAGCTGTGAACGACCCTGCCAGTCCCGTGTCAGCCTCTTTAGTCACCTAAGAGCTCACCAACGAAGGTGACATCCATTATAACTCATATCATTGTCTCATGGCTGGATGATCGTCATACTCGAGTCCGAGTGACATATTTAGTAGTTGTGTGTGCGTGTGTGTGTGTGTGTGTGTGCATTACATAAATATAGTCTGGTGATGATTGACATTGCTTTACTAAATATACTCTCAGAACTTTTACTACTGATAGATTCTCTTTGGGAGATAAAATATATTTTACAATCATGGCAGTATTTTACTTGTTCTTCTCATACACTTTACACAGAGCTCGTAAATATCATACAGCAAGGAGGAACCAGGACCCAAGGGAGTCTGGATGTTGAAGGTTTTAAACGCTGGATATGTTGGATGTTGCAGGTGCTGCAAGTTGGTTGTGAATTGTCTCCTCTGGATATATTCGCTGCAGTCCACCAGGTCTTGTAATCTTGCTTAATGTTCAGTGATTTAGTTATCTGTTCTCATAGTTGTAGCTTCCATGATATATACTTGTACACGTAGTTAGTTCGGATCACCTGAAGAATCGTCTCCCCAGAATGTCCACCTGAAGAATCGTCACCCCAGGATATCCCAGCTGAAGAATTGTCACCCCAGCCTGCTCTACCTGAAATATCGTCACCCCAGCCCACAGTGAATATAAAAATAATATACACCGTGTTCCAAAATACAAAACAAAATACAAAATACTTTACTCAATTTTCCAAAATACAGTACATGATGCATATTACAAAGGGTAATGAACAGCAATTTGTTGAAATATAATTTCCACAGGATTATCAGAAAAACGATCATGCCACATGAATTCCTGAAGGTAAGAATTTAAAAAGCTTCGTTTGCAGCCACGTATGGTCTTGATGTAACTCTTGTTCTTGTTCCAATATGATTCAATCGTTTGCGTGTGCACACCAGTATTCACATCCACAAAACTGACTGAGTGGTTCACAGTTCTGTGCGTGTATCCAAGACCTTGAATATTGCGGTATGCTCTCCACTCATCACTGTGAATGACTGATCCTTGTTGAATGACTTTGAGTATTATAGGAAGAAGGGTGGCAGCATCCCTTGTCTAGACAATTTCCATGTAGCCAATTGAAGGGCTCCTGCTCGTATCGACGATACCGAAAACCCAAATAGGAGAGTGTGGTGGGGTCCTGACCCCACCTGAAGAATTGTCACCCCAGGTGTTGCCACCTGTAGAATCATCACCCCAGGATATCCCAACTGAAGAATTGTCACCCTGCCAAACTCTGGGGTGACAATTCTTCAGGTGATCCGTTAGTTCATACGACTGGGTTTTCCATTGCCTCGTGGGGGAGTCTTCGGTCAGGGGGCAGCTACAGACAGATTCTTTGACTTACCAATGTTATTTACCGCCATGACCGGGTAGGAAGCCGCCACGACGCTAATTGTCATTGTGCCAAGGGCCCCAACTGTCGTGTGGGTCAGCCAGGGGAGAAGGATCAGGGTGAGCGAAGGGGTAGGGGTCAGGTATAGCTCGGGCAGACCCCATCAGGGCAGCGAGGGCCACCACCACGGCAGACACCAAACACAGCTGCAACGTGAAGGAAAAAGTGTCAGGCATGTGTGGTAAAACAGACGGTGATGTTTGTACATTATTGAGAATATTCGGCATTTGTCATGCTGGGTGAATTATACTGTAGTGTTTACTGTGTTACCGAGCAGCTGACACCTGGAAGGAGAAAATATCAATATACTGTAGTATCGTATTTATGACCAATGACAAGTTCTTGTGTAACTTAGATCTCTCTCTCAGGAAACTTTTGCTTTCAGCTTAAAGCATACTGCATATACACATTAAGTGTCTCGGTAATTACACACACACACCAAAACAAATATCTGTATGTCCTTTATTGAACAAAAACTTATTAATATGGTCTCACTATATTAATGTGTTGACTTGTTCAGTAACGTCAAACCTCGTGTGGAGGATCAGAGAAGGTGGAGTTTCATTAGAACCACCAAGGTAAGAAAAGACCGGTGGTGATACTTACAACTTTCATATTGCTGACGGGTTTATGGTCGAGATGACTGCTCCAAGAATACTGGTATCCTGTACGGTACGGTACGGAGTCATTAGTTATGAGGTGAAAGAAGATTATTAGGGGTTGAAGAAAGAGTGGTGAAACTGAAATACAGTAGGAGTAGAAAGAATCTGGGCTCAACCAGATCGCTTCATCTTTCCTATTGGTGTTTTATCTTTGTTCTGCTCCCTTGGGTCGTAAAACCTTTGTATTAATATTGGTTTATTTATATAATGCTGCCTATTATTATTATTTAAATTTATTGTTGGAGTTAGTGAGCCCGCCCAGGTCCTTGTGTAACTGGGAGGGTAGTCACATTTTGTTGTTTTTTTTTTTGTTTTTTTTGCTAAGGTGTTGGTTAAGTGTTAGTTGTGTTAGTCTAAAGGTACACTGTATGGAGAGGCCTGCAGAAAGATAATCTGCTTATTTTATTTTGGTCTGATGTAGAGCCAAAGTAATCTAAAATGTTTCCTGTCTTGTGAAGCAGAGAGTTTACAGTATCATATTTTGGTACGCGCGTGTTATAGCGTATGTAATTTGCGTGTCTGTGTGTGTGTGTGGTTCAGACAGTCAGCGCTGTACTCCAAGGTCATGAAACCTTGAGAATTAATATATTCCATGCACCCTGAGGGGACTCTCGGGACTCCCCTTCACTTTGTGCATATTTTCAGGGGGGATTTCTCTTTCATACCACCCAAAAAATTAGTTCAGTCGGGATAGGTTAGGCTAAGTTGGGTTGGGGTGGATTTAGGTTGGTTTGGTTTGGTTGGGTTGAGTTTGGTTTTGTTTGGTTGGGTTGAGTTTGGTTAGGTTGGTGTTGGGTTAGGCTGGGTTTGGTTTATTTGGCGTGGATTAGTTTCAGTAGGGTTAGTTTAGGTATGGGTAGATTGGGTTGGGTTGCATTGGGATGCGTTGGATTGGGATGGATGGGTTGGGTTGGGTTGGATTGGTATAAATTGGGTTAGATTGTGTTATGTCAGGGAGGGTTGGGTTGTCCTGGATTGGATGAGATTGGGTCAGCTTAGGTTAATGTAGGATAGGTTGTCCAGTTGCATTATCACGTTAAGTTTATTTGGTTTAACTAAGAAGTAGTTGAAAAGCAAGTGTTATAATAATAATAATAATAATAATAATAATAATAATAATAATAATAATAATAATAATAATAATAATAATAATAATAATAATAATAATAATAATTCAGTAAAATCATCATACAAGTTTACAGTTACTTTGGCAGGTATATACACTCATAACACCGTGTAGTTGAGACGGATACATTCCCACATAGTACATTGAATTCGTTTACCCTTCAGTTTTAATTTAGATCCAAATAATATTGCTTCAGTCATACGAAGATATAGGTGTAGTCCACTGCCAAACCTTGCTACTGCTTGGTGGTGCAGGTCACTATGGGATGGCATTTCCAGGGAGGAGAGAGCGTTGTTGTAGCCGAAGTAGTCTGCGCCGAGCATCATTCTGCAGGCCCTTTTCTGTACCTTCTCTAGCTTACAAAAAGTCTACATGACCAGGTCATCAGGGAAATCAAGTCAGCCAAGAAGTCTTATTATCCCAGGAAAGTGCACGGCCTCAAGGAGGTCGACATCGGTCAGTGGTAGTCTAAGTTAAAATATCTCTGTGGTCTTAACCGTCAGTCTCCCACACTTCTTTTTATCTCTCATTTACCTAGTGAGGAGGCAGCTGAGATAATTAATAACCACTTTGCTACCATATGTCATACCCTACCCAGTCTTTGACCTTCCCCCCCCTAGTGTTCAATTATTTGAAACTGCCAACAAACTCCTGAAATTTAAATCCCGATGCTCCACAACCCCAATTGACGTCCCAATCAAAATTTACAAGGAGTTTGCAATCGAACTTACCACCCCCCTTTGTTCTATTATTAATGCATCCCTCAGACAAAGCAAATGCCCTATGAATGGAAAACCGCATTTGTCACCCCAATCCCCAAGGTCCTCATCGCACAGTCCCCTAGCGAGCTCAGGCCAGTTGTCATTACCCCCATACCCAGTCTAATCTGTGAAGACTGTTTTTGAGTGGGCATTTGCTAGTATTTATCAGTCAATTGATCCACAGCAATTTGACAATATGAGGACCACCTCTACATCACACTGCTTAGTTAGTTTCCTGGATTTCCTGCACAAAAACCTGCGGAAACGTAAGACATCACTGGCCGTTGCTCTTGTTGATTTCAGGAAGGCTTTTGACCTTGTTGATCACTGCACTCTTATCAACAAGGCCATTGCACTAGGGCTGCCCACCAACCTGGTCTCATGGCTCACTGATTTCCTAAGTGGGCGTCGTCAGGCAGTCAGGTACCAGGGTTCTGTCTCCACATTCCAACACCTCACCTGCGGTGTTCCCCAGGGGACCAAGATGGGACCACTGTGCTTCCTAATCCTGGAAGAACATGGATGACTGCACTGTGGAGGTTACAGTGGACAGCACCTCACCGGACTACTCATCGCTACAAAGCACCCTGGACAGGCTACAGGCATGGACTACAGAGAACAAGATCACCATCAACCACACCAAAACCGTAGTCATGCACATCAATACCGCCACCACTCCAGTGCAAGCTCCAGCAGTCACAGTGGGTGCTCATCCTCTCCAGTTAGTGCAGTCTGCCAAACTCCTGGGTGTTACCATAGACCACAAACTGGACTGGAAGGCCCATGTAAATAACACAATCAAGGCCGCCTTGTACCGACTCTACATGCTACAACGACTCAGGTCACTTGGGGCACCCACGCCAGAGTTGAGGACTATCTACAACGTCTTTATTCTCCCCACATTAACATATGCGTCACCAGCCGGGTCGTCTTCTCTCAACTCTACCCAACAACGTCAGCTAGAGAAGGTACAGAAAAGGGCCTGCAGAATCATGCTCGGCGCAGAATACTCCGGCTACAACAACGCTCTCTCCACCCTGGAAATGCCATCCCATAGTGACCTCCACCACCAAGCACTAGCAAGGTTTGGCAGTGGACTACTGCACCATCCTCGTCATCGCCACCTTCTGCCACCGGCAGTCCTCCGTCCACCTCGTGCAGTTCGCCACTACAACAAAATTCAGCCCATAAGAGCCCGCACTGATATATATAAGAATAGCACCATCCCAACTATTGTTAAAATAATAAACAACTCCTCATTTATGTAGAGTAAAGCCCTGTAAATGTATTTAACGTATATCATTATGTCTAAATCACATGTAAGTTTGTATATTTTCAGCCACCAGCTGCAACTCCATTAATAAACCGTTTATTATTATCATTTTACACACACACACACACACACACACACACACACACACACACACACACACACACACACACACACACACACACACACACACACACAGACACACACACACACACACACACACACACACACACACACACACACACACACACACACACACACACACACACACAAGACCCTTATGTGAGCAGAGATATATTATACATAACGTCCGAGCAGTTTTTAAAACATCAGTAAAACATTTAATTAATCTTACCATTAGCACCAATACTGTACCAGATGAACATAATTTTGCCTGAGTAACACCTATCTACAGTATAAGAAAGGCCACAGTTAGTATCCTGAGTATTTTATCTTAGTTCTGGAGAGAGCAGTGTAAGTTCAGGTGCAAAAATATTTCCGTGATTAGAATATGTTGTACATTTACCAGTCGGGCTTTAAGGGTTCTCACAGAACTGACACCAGTTTCATCCATCTCACTGACTATATCAGGATCCAAATAGCTCATGGAAAACACACAGAAATTGTAACGTTATATTTACAAAAAGCCTGCGACACAGTGGATCAGGATATACGAGTACAGTGTGAAAAACTGCAGGCTCTTGGGATTGAATCTGTCGGTTGGTTTATCCTATCTTAACAAAAGGAAACAAATCGTCACAATCGTAAACTTTAGTTGTAAAATGATGAATGCCCTTTTAGTTCCAGGTAAAGAGCCACATGATTTAACTACAAAGTTACCATATGAACTGGAGTCATTCAAACAATAGCTGGTAGACAACAAATTACACCTATATCTTCGTATGACTGAAGCAATATTATTTGGATCAAAATTAAAACTCAAGGGTAAACGAATTCAATGTACTATGTGGGAATGTATCCGTCTCAACTACACGGTATACTGAGTGTATATACCTGCCTAAGTAACTGTAAACTTGTATGATGATTTTACTGAATTTTTATTATTATCATTATTATTATTACTATTATTATTATTATTATTATTATTATTATTATTATTATTATTATTATTATTATAACACTTACTTTTCAGCTACTTCTTAGTTAAACCAAATAAACTTAACGTGATAATGCAACCGGACTACCTTTCCTACATTAACCTAAGCTAATCCAATCTCATCCAAACCAGCACAACCCAACCCGCCCTGACATAACACAATCTAACCCAATCTAAACTAATCCAACCTAACACATCCATCCCAATCCAACGCATCCCAATGCAACCCAACCCAATCTACCCATACCTAAACTAACCCTACTCAAGCTAATCCACGCCAAATAAACAAAACCCAGCCTAACCCAACACCAACCTAACCAAACTCAACCCAACCAAACCAAACCAAACTAAACCCACCCCAACCCAACTTAGCCTAACCTATCCCGACTGAACTAATTTTTTGGGTGGTATGAGAGAGAAATCCCCCCTGAAAATATGCACAAAGTGAAGGGGAGTCCCGAGAGTCCCCTCAGGATGCATGGAATATATTAAGCCTCAAGGTTTCATGACCTTGGAGTACAGCGCTGACTGTCTGAACCACACACACACAGACACGCAGATTACGTACACTATAACACGCGCGTACCAAAATATGATACTGTAAACTCTCTGCTTCACAAGAAAGGAAACATTTTAGATTACTTTGGCTCTACATCAGACCAAAATAAAATAAGCAGCTTATCTTTCTGCCCTTCCTGACACAGCAAGCACCAACGAGACAGCTCGACTGTGGTTCCCTCTATCATCACCTTTCAATATTCCCTGTCATTATTTTTACCAACTTCCTACACTCACTAATTTAACTCTTCATTATTCTTCCCACCCAGCCCCCAACAGCAGGCCTTGACGAGTCAACCCTTCAGAATCACAAGCGATGGGCAATCCCGGGTACTTCCTCCATTTTAAGATTCTTACTATCTACCGCTGAAAAACATAAATACTGGACACCAAATGATTCGAAAATCGCTGTAATTACTCTGTATTTTAATTATATACGTTAATAATTTGATACTAAAATAAAAGAAGGTATACTGAAATGGAAGAAAATTATGAAAAGAATGAAAATTCCTTCCAGGCGTAACGAGAGTATGATGGCGGAACCAGGATCCCGGTGGGTATATATACAGTATAGGGCCGTGCATCCTCATAATAGCAGTGTTCGTGGAGCAGTCAGCTGGACCACAAGTCCGTCAGCAACATGAAAGTTGTAAGTATCACTTACGGTCTTGTTTTACCTTGGTGGTCCTAATAAACCTCCACCTTCTCTGATCCTCTACACGAGTTTTGATGTTACTGAAAAAGTCAACGCATTAACATAATGTGACCATATTAATAAGTTTTGTTCTATAATGGACATTCAGATATTTGTTTTGGTCAGTGTGTGTAATTACCGAGAAACTTAATGTGTATATACTGTATGTTTTGAGCATATAAGCAAAAGTTTGCTGAGAGAGAGATCTAAGTTACACAAGAACTTGTCACCAGTAAAAAATACAATACTATACAGTATATTGATGCTTATCCCTTCCAGGTATCAGCTGCTCGGTAATACAGTAAACATTACAGTAGAATTCACCCTGCATGACAAACACCAAATATTCTTAATAAAAAAAAATCGCCTCTCTTACCACACATGCCTGACAATTTGTCTTTCACGTTACAGCTGTGTTTGGTGTTCGTCGTGGTGGTGGCCCTCGCTGCCCTGTTGGGGTCTGCCCGAGCTATGCCTGACCCCTACCCCTTAGCTGACCCTGGTCCTTCTCCTCTGGCTGACCCAAAAAGCGTTCGGGGCGGCTCCCGACGTCGTCAATACAGCTCCCGTAGTGGTGGTGGCGGCTCCCGTGGTGGTCATGGCAGCTTCCGTGGTGGTGGTGGCGGCTCCCGTGGTGGTGGTCGTGGCGGTGGCCGTGGATATGGCGGTGGTGGACGTCATTGGTAAGTCAAAGATGCTGCCTCCAGCTGCCCATCTGACCGAGGACCCCCTCCATCCTACGCAAAGGAACACCCACTAGTATGAACTAACTACGTGTATAAGTATATATCATGAAAACTACAACGATGAGGACAGAAAATGAAATCACTAAACATTGAGGAAGACAAAAAGACCTGGTGGACCGCGGCGAATATATCCTCAAGACACAATTCACATCCAATCTTCAGCACCTCCAACGTCCAACATCTCCAGCGTTCAAAAACTTCAACATCTAGACACCTCTGGCTCCTGGTTCCTCCTTGCTGTATGATGTTTACCAGCTTTCTCTTATGTAGTTATCAAGTGTGATGTGTAAAGTGTGTAAGAAGAACAAATAAAATACAGTCATAAATGTAAAATATATTTTATCTCTCAAAGACAATTTTTTAGCAGTAAAAGTTCTGAGAGTATATTAACTAAAGCAATATCATTTATCACCAGACTTCAATTATGTAATAAACGCGCAGACACACACACACGCACACACACACACACACACACAGACACACAACACACACACACACACACACACACACACACACACACACACCTGACTGCTATGCGGCGTTTAGGACAATGGGTGACCCGGTATCAGTGGACTGAAGTGATCACGTTAGACGATGTGCAGAACAAGTGGGATAATTACCTGGACACTATCACCAAAGCCTACCACCACTTCTTTCCAGCCAAGACACTGAGGATCCACCCCAATGATGTCCCGTGGATTACACCCCGTACCAAAAGAGTAATTGAGCAGCGCAACAAGGCATACTATACCAAGTTAACACAAACCATGGCCAGGTGTCTCAAGTGGCCGGCGTTGTGTTTTGTTTTTGTTTTCTAGTCGAAATCGGAGTTTTAGAAGATTTTTGGGGGGGGAGGGGAGGGGATTCTTTTGGCTTGTCTAGAGACTTCAGTAACCCTTCTTGGTATAATATGATGATGTAGTGTAGCAACTCGTTCTTACTTCTGCCATTCTCAAGGGTGATAAGGATCGTCTTCCCAATTCCATCTCTGCCATGTTCTTCCATTGTCTGTTTCCTCCATACTCAGCTTCACTTTCGGCATTTTTGTCTTAATCTCTTTCTCCCTTAACTTCGTTCTTCTCGAACCTCCTTCATCTCCTCCCTCTGTTTAACTTACTTCAGAACTCTATTAATCGCCTTCCATCCACTCGTCGCACCACATAATAATATTATTTTGGTCTTGCCTCTCTCTTTCATATTAGGTTTCCATGTCATTTTTTGTGTTGCTTCAACGTCTTAATTTCTCAATCTGTTCTTAAGTGACTCATCCTCCTTCCTTGTATTTCTTCCGCACTGCTTATACATCCACCCTCCATTTAACGACGCCGCCGAAACTTCACCTTCCTTGATATCCTTTGGTCACACAAAACTCTTCCAATCTTCCATCGTGTTGCCCATACGGCCATCTCTCTACCCGTCACTTCCCGTCACAAGTTCCCTTTCTCTTCAACGTCGAACTCGGGAACTTAAACCAGTCCATTTCCTCCAGATCCTCATTTATCCTGTCCAAAAACCCCCAACCCTACTTTCTCCTGTTTTACCATACACTGTAACCCATTATCTTACACAAGTCACTTTTGAACTATTGACTCGCCTGCCACAGCAACACACTTCTCTTCTGTACCTCCTTAGCTCTACCGTTCTTGTAAGATCAACCACAACATCTAATCTCTGAGGTTCTCACTCAGTATATTCATCATCCTCTTAGCTTTGTTGATCTTTTTTGTTTCAAACTTTACACCATATAAAAATCCAAAGAGACCTACAATGTTCACTAGAGGTGCAGAGTGTTCTTAAAAATTTTCAATCATTTTTTAGAAATATTTCGTCATGGATGGATGGACCTTTCTCTAGAGTCCTCGTTAATATTCATAATAAACTATAGTCTATTGTTTTAGAGTTGTCTCAAAGCTTACTTAACGGTATATGTCAGGATGTACAGGTAAGTCAGACCTGTTGGACAGATTTGCACACTAATAAGGCAACAACCTTAGACAAATTTATGATATTCAAGAAAATCAAGGTTATGGTCACAGCTAATAACGTGTGTGTATAACATTGAAATAGGCCAGCAGCAACGTGCAAAATTGTCTTTACAAGGTTTACTGTTGTGATAAAATGATCCTGTGATGTCTTATACAACATATATCTATTTCTACGACACTTCACTTTTGGTATTTGATAGTGAAGGCCTGACATAGGCCTGACAGCGCGTTAGGGGCAGTGCGGGTACAGCACGTTGTATACTAAGCCTTCAGTACGCGAGGAAGTTGGCACTACTCTCGATTGCCCTCACTTCCCCATTTGTAAAGTTAGATTCCATTTCAAAACTAAGTCATCTTTGGGTGGCCCGGCCGCGAGCCAGTAACCCATAAGGCAGGAGATTAACACTGCATCCACACAAATGTTGCTATTTCCAGTGCTTAGGCAGGATATTTTTAATTTAATTTAGTTTCAGATAATTTTTTTCTTAATCGCAATTTAGTATTGATTACCCCTATTCATGTTTTATTGTATTCCAGTTTTATTTGATGATGGCCATCCTCGTGGCCATGAGCGGCCTAATGTTGGGGTCGGCTCGAGGTATGCCTGACCCGTACGCCCTGGCTGATCCTGTTGCTCTTCCCCTGGCTGACCCTCTCGCTGACGCCCTGGCTGACCCCTGGAGAAGATACCGTGGACGTGGACACCACCACCACCATCGCCCTTATTACCACTATGGTTAAGGACCAAGTCTATGATTACAGGAAGCTTCAGTAAGGACGCCCAACGCTCATCAACAAGATACAACTCTGAACATTCTTAGAATCATCTTTATGTTAATGTCTTCTTGTATTTGCCAATTATTCTCATCGTATTTCATTTTCTCTCCGTCTCTTCTCTATTAATTTCTCTATCTCTCTTACAGAAATTGTAAATTTTCAAGTTCCTGGAGCCACTTTATCCCCTGTACTAGGAAAATTTTATAAAGTAAATTTTGATAATTCGGGTCAACTGATTGTCTTCACATCTTTGGTTATATCCGTATGACTCTTCAACAATTTAGCCAAGAAACAGTGGTTCTTCAGGTAGCTCGGTAAACATCATGGATTGTGTAAATGATGGTGAAATAAACACTGCAATATAACCTGTATTATTATATTCATTTAACACTAAAATGTTATAATATTCATTTGAAAGACTTACAGTACCCGGGGTCAAGATCCTGAAAGGTTCTGGGCATCATTATTCCTTATAACTGAGAAATGGAATGTAACTCTCTCCAAAAAGTTTCTACAGTAATACTTTACGGTTTTGCATGGGAATAATATGTGAATACGCACAAAGGATTTTTACAACCCTATCGAAACAACAAGGAATCACGGGGTTCATTTTGAAATTCATAAAACTGCTACTTGAAGATAGCTTTTGAAGCATTTACCAAACTGTTTAACTTAGGCTAAGACAAACTAACATTCGAATATAACCATTACACTCTATCTTAGCAATAAACGTTCACCGAGCACCATACAGAAACAAGATTGGAGTGCAAAATCTATGATAACGGTTTTCTCTACCTTATGTACTGTATGTCTAGTCCTAAGCTGGAGTTTGTCAAGTTGGACCCTGATGTTATTTTTTTTCTATTTCTTTCATGTTAGTTATATATTTCGCCTTCAGTTAGAGAGTTAAGAACATTCGTGCGTCTTCAGTTATTCGGGAAATTTATCATAAGATCATTGAGAATTCTGTAGAGTGGGACAATATAAGTCTTAGAGTTTGGAAGTTTCTGTTCCCTTTGCTGCTGAACACAGCAATACATGATAATAGACATAACAACATACAGTACAGGTATCTACATCACCACTATATCAATCGCCAGCATAATTATCTTCCACAACCGACATCACAGCAACCACCACCATCGCCACAACAACCATAACCACTACAACCGCCAAAACAGCAACCATCATCACAATAGCCATCACAATAACTACCACCATCATAATAACCACTACGACTACAACCCCCAACAACAAAGAGCATCATCCCAAAACACCACAATAACCACAACTACCAAAAGCAACAATCACCACCACAACAATCACGATGATGGTAAAACACTGGCAGTTCATCCTCACTTTCTCAGGGTGTAACAACGTCTCTTCATATACACACTAAAGGGACGAAACTGTTCTAACATAATTCATGAAGGTTAAAACGCAGGACATCCACAGCGATTTGAAAGTATCCGGTGCATGTAACAAGGATGCAGTGGCTGGGACGGACGTGACTCTAGATCAGGGGTTCTCAACCAGGGGGGAATTCCCCCCAGGGGGGGAATTCAGGTTTTCAGGGGGGGGGGAAACTGATTCGGGAGCAAGAGATATGTTCGATGAGAAATCAATCACAGAATTTTGGCCCTTGATGTGCGATTCCTACCCAAAAGTGGCAGAAAGAGCTATCCGTGCATTGCTTCCGTTTGTGTCGACATATCTTTGTGAGTCAGGCTTTTCAACTCTGTTGCAAATTAAAGCGAAGCAACGTAGTAGATTAGAGGTAGAAAATGACCTGCGTTGTGCCCTTTCAAGCACTCCTCCGCGTATCCCAGAATTGGCGAAGAAAAAACAATCACAGGTTTCTCATTGACTGTAATCTTCATCTGAATAAAATTAATTACAAATTTACAATATCCTGGTATTCTATTGAACTTTTTGTTTATTGCATTATGCTTCAGTTTGGTCTGTTAAGTAATTCATTATAAATAAAAAAAACTATTTTACTTTTATTCAAGTTTTATAAATCCATCAACATTTTCAATTGGCATTTAATTTGTAAAACTCCACTATAAAAATAATCCATGTAAAATTGTAAATGTATATGTACTAATATGCAAAAAATAAAGGATTTTCAGTATTATATGAATATTATTTGGAATGCACTTTTTGAGGCAGACAATCTTGGAAAGGAGGGGGGGAATGACATTCTGACATATGGTGAAAGGGGTGCATGGGGCAAACAAGGTTGAGAACCACTGCTCTAGATGCTCTTATAATCAAGGAGACAAATCACAAAAAGTACAAAAAAAAGTATCTATGGATTTTAGAATAACGCATGAACTAATAAGCTCCTGCTGTATGCAGTGTTCGTGCAGGATGATGGCGGCTGATGACAACAGCAGCAATTAAGAGGTGACGATGGACCAAGCATTGACTCCAACCACAGCACAGACGAGAAGCAACGTGATGAATGCATCACTTAACCTACACCCACCACACACCACTTCATTCACTCAAGTCCTCCCTTGGTCTAGGATTAAGGAGATTCAATATTTTATTTTATTTTTACTTTGGGCAGTTAAGACGTGTGGAACGAGGCCGTGACGATACGGACCATGCAGAGCCACACTTTAAACCCTGGCCAGCAGAACCACACAGGGGATTTCCGCTGCGGATGCGTGGGACAGGGCAGACTGGTGCTTGTATAGTTCCGGTACACGTTGTCCAGAATGATGGCACCCACCCCAGTGTGACCGGCTACTCCCGACGGGATTGGCAGAAAATCATCCTCTTCACGTAAAGGAAACTCAGATGGAACAGAAAAAAACCATCTAGCATATAACGGAAAGTGATGTTGTACAAATTAAATTCGGTTGGAACTGAAGAAAAAACATCTGGAATATGATAGTAACTGATGCAACAGGAAATTTGCATACAAGCGGGCTAAAACAAGGATGTGCACTGGCGCCAACTCTCTTTCAATTCAATTTTCAATTTCAATTGTTTATTCCTTGATAGAGGAACTCTCTTTTCGATTTTCTTGGCTGGCTTCCTTACTCGTGCCAGTAACAATTTAGCCGACGGGGTGGAGATCGAGTAACGGATGAAAGATCTTATCAACATAAGAAGACTCCAGGCAGGAACAAAGGTATCGGTATTTTCCATTACTGAACTTCAGTATGCAGACTACCTCACCCTCGTTGCTCACACTGAACGTGACCTACAGGAGATCTTGGACACCTACAGAGATGCCTTATGCACACTAAGGCCTTGAGGTGAATTTACGTAAGACTCAGATTCTCTTTCAGCCTGCCCCTGATTCAGCCACACCTCCATCATCCATCCAGCTTAACGGTACTACCTTCTCTAATGTTACCCACTTTCAGTATCTCAGCTCCCACCTGTTCACCACTGCGGACATCGAAGAAGAGATTCAACATCGGATCAGATGTGCATCTCAAACATTTGACAGACTCCGTACCCGTGTCTTCAGCTGTAGGGAGCTGAAATTTTCTACAAAGTTGCACGTATATCGAGCAGTCGTCCTTCCCACCATGCTATATGGCAGCGATACATGGGTCACATACAAGAGGCACCTCAAGACACCTGAAAACTTTCACCATCGTAGTCTACGTTACATCCTCTGAGTTCCCTGGGAAGACAAGAGACTGAAGGCCAATTTTTTCGCTGACACCGCCTGTAGGAGCATCGGAGCTACCATTATCCATGAAAAACTACTACTTTTTAGTGACCTAACGAATAGTAAAAGTATCGCTGGCGAGCAACTGAAAAGGTATAAGAATAGCCTTAAGAGAAACCTGAAAAAGTGCCAAATCGATCCCATCACGTGGGATACGATTACTACACACCGCAACTGTTGGAGGAACACCACACGAGAAGGTCTCAATACTTTCGAGTTAGCCCGACTGCAAACCGAGGCAGACAAGTTCCATCACCGGAAAGACGCTGCCGCCGGCCCTCCCTCGCTACATGGAGCCATCCACGTGTGCAACAGCTGTGAACGACCCTGCCAGTCCCGTGTCAGCCTCTTTAGTCACCTCAGAGCTCACCAACGAAGGTGACATCCATTATAACTCATATCATTGTCTCATGGCTGGATGATCGTCATACTCGAGTCCGAGTGACATATTTAGTAGTTGTGTGTGTGTGTGTGTGTGTGTGCATTACATAAATATAGTCTGGTGATGATTGACATTGCTTTACTAAATATACTCTCAGAACTTTTACTACTGATAGATTCTCTTTGGGAGATAAAATATATTTTACAATCATGGCTGTATTTTACTTGTTCTTCTCATACACTTTACACAGAGCTCGTAAATATCATACAGCAAGGAGGAACCAGGACCCAAGGGAGTCTGGATGTTGAAGGTTTTGAACGCTGGATATGTTGGATGTTGCAGGTGCTGCAAGATGGTTGTGAATTGTCTCGTCTGGATATATTCGCTGCAGTCCACCAGGTCTTGTAATCTTGCTTAATGATCAGTGATTTAGTTATCTGTTTCATAGTTGTAGTTTCCATGATATATACTTGTACACGTAGTTAGTTCGGATCACCTGAAGAATCGTCTCCCCAGAATGTCCACCTGAAGATTCGTCACCCCAGGATATCTCAGCTGAAGAATTGTCACCCCAGCCTGCTCTACCTGAAATATCGTCACCCCAGCCCACAGTGAATATAAAAATAATATACACCGTGTTCCAAAATATGAAACAAAATATAAAATACTTTACTCAATTTTCCAAAATACAGTACATGATGTATATTACAAAGGGTACTGAACAGCAATTTGTTGAAATAAAATTTCCACAGGGTTATCAGAAAAACGATCATGCCATATGAATTCTTGAAGGTAAGAATTTAAAAAGCTTCGTTTGCAGCCACGCATGGTCTTGGTGTAACTCTTGTTCTTGTTCCAATATGATTCAATCGTTTGTGTGAACACACCAGTATTCACATCCACGTAATTGACTGAGTGGTTCACAGTTCTGTGCGTATATCCAAGACCTTGAATATTGCGGTATGCTCTCCACTCATCACTGTGAATGACTGATCCTTGTTGAACGACTTTGAGTATTATAGGAAGAAGGGTGGCAGCATCCCTTGCCTCGACAATTTCCATGTAGCCAATTGAAGGGCTCCTGCTCGTATCGACGATACCGAAAACCCAAATAGGAGAGTGTGGTGGGGTCCTGACCCCACCTGAAGAATTGTCACCCCAGGTGTTGCCACCTGTAGAATCATCACCCCAGGATATCCCACCTGAAGAATTGTCACCCTGCCAAACTCTGGGGTGACAATTCTTCAGGTGATCCGTTAGTTCATACGACTGGGTTTTCCATTGCCTCGTGGTGGAGTCTTCGGTCAGGGGGCAGCTAGAGACAGATTCTTTGACTTAACAATGTTATCTACCGCCATGACCGGGTAGGAAGCCGCCACGACCCTAATTGTCATTGTGCCAAGGGCTCCAACTGTCGTGTGGATCAGCCAGGGGAGAAGGATCAGGGTGAGCGAAGGGGTAGGGGTCAGGTATAGCTCGGGCAGACCCCATCAGGGCAGCGAGGGCCACCACCACGGCAGACACCAAACACAGCTGTAACGTGAAGGAAAAAGTGTCAGGCATGTGTGGTAAAACAGACGGTGATGTTTGTATATTATTGAGAATATTCGGCATTTGTCATGCGGGGTGAATTATATTGTAGTGTTTACTGTCTTACCGAGCAGCTGATACCAGGAAGGAGAAAATATCAATATAATGTAGTATCGTATTTATGACCAATGACAAGTTCTTGTGTAACTTAGATCTCTCTCTCAGGAAACTTTTGCTTTCAGCTTAAAACATACTGCATATACACATTAAGTGTCTCGGTAATTACACACACACCAAAACAAATATCTGTATGACCTTTATTGAACAAAAACTTATTAATATGGTCTCACTATATTAATGTGTTGACTTGTTCAGTAACGTCAAAACTCGTGTGGAGGACCAGAGAAGGTGGAGTTTCATTAGAACCACCAAGGTAAGAAAAGACCGGTGGTGATAATTTCAACTTTCATATTGCTGCTCCAAGAATACTGGTATCCTGTACGGTACGGTACGGAGTCATTAGTTATGAGGTGAAAGAAGATTATTAGGGGTTGAAGGAAGAGTGGTGAAACTGAAATACAGTAGGAGTAGAAAGAATCTGGGCTCAACCAGATCGCTTCATCTTTCCTATTGGTGTTTTATCTTTGTTCTGCTCCCTTGGGTCGTCAGACCTTTGTATTAATATTGGTTTATTTATATAATGCTGCTTATTATCATTATTTAAATTTATTGTTGGAGTTAGTGAGCCCGCCCAGGTCCTTGTGTAACTGGGAGGGTAGTCACATTTTGTTGTTTTTTTTTTGTTTTTTTTGCTAAGGTGTTAGTTAAGTGTTAGTTGTGTTAGTCTAAAGGTACACTGTATGGAGAGGCCTGCAGAAAGATAAGCTGCTTATTTTATTTTGGTCTGATGTAAAGCCAAAGTAATCTAAAATGTTTCCTTTCTTGTGAAGCAGAGAGTTTACAGTATCATATTTTGGTACGCGCGTGTTATAGCGTATGTAATCTGCGTGTCTGTGTGTGTGTGGTTCAGACAGTCAGCGCTGTACTCCAAGGTCATGAAACCTTGAGGCTTAATATCTTCCATGCACCCTGAGGGGACTCTCGGGACTCCCCTTCACTCTGTGCATATTTTCAGGGGGGATTTCTCTTTCATACCACCCGGATAGGTTAGGCTAAGTTGGGTTAGGGTGGGTTTAGTTTGGTTTGGTTTGGTTTGGTTGGGTTGAGTTTGGTTTGGTTTGGTTGGGTTGAGTTTGGTTAGGTTGGTGTTGGGTTAGGCTGGGTTTGGTTTATTTGGCGTGGATTAGTTTCAGTATGGTTAGTTTAGGTATGGGTAGAGTGGGTTGGGTTGCATTGGGATGCGTTGGATTGGGATGGATGGGTTGGGTTGGGTTGGATTTGTTTAGATTGGGTTAGATTGTGTTATGCCAGGGAGGGTTGGGTTGTGCTGGATTGGATGAGATTGGATCAGCTTTGGTTAATGTAGAATAGGTTGTCCGGTTGCATTATCACGTTAAGTTTCTTTGCTTTAACTAAGAAGTAGTTAAAAAGCAAGTGTTATAATAATAATAATAATAATAATAATAATAATAATAATAATAATAATAATAATAATAATAATAATAATAATAATAATAATAATAATTCAGTAAAATCATCATACAAGTTTACAGTTACTTTGGCAGGTATATACACTCAGTACACCGTGTAGTTGAGACGGATACATTCCCACATAGTACATTGAATTCGTTTACCCTTGAGTTTTAATTTAGATTCAAATAATATTGCTTCAGTCATACGAAGATATAGGTGTAGTCCACTGCCAAACCTTGCTAGTGCTTGGTGGTGCAGGTCACTATGGGCTGGCATTTCCAGGGAGGAGGGAGCGTTGTTGTAGCCGAAGTAGTCTGCGCCGAGCATCATTCTGCAGGCCCTTTTCTGTACCTTCTCTAGCTTACAAAAAGTCTACATAACCAGGTCATCAGGGAAATCAAAACAGCCAAGAAGTCTTATTATCCCAGGAAAGTGCACGGCCTCAAGGAGGTCGACATCGGTCAGTGGTACCCTAAGGTAAAAGATCTCTGTGGTCTTAACCGTCAGTCTCCCACACTTCCTTTTATCTCTCATTTACCTAGTGAAGAGGCAGCTGAGATAATTAATAACCACGTTGCTACCATATATCATACCCTACCCAGTCTTTGACCTTCCCCCCCCCCCCTAGTGTTCAATTATTTGAAACTGCCAACAAACTCCTGAAATTTAAATCCAAATGCTCCACAACCCCAATTGACGTCCCAATCAAATTTTACAAGGAGTTTGCAATCGAACTTGCCACTCCCCTTTGTTCTATTATTAATGCATCCCTCAGACAAAGCAAATGCCCTAATGAATGGAAAACCGAATTTGTCACCCCTATCCTCAAGGTCCTCATCCCACAGTCCCCTAGCGAGCTCAGGCCAGTTGTCATTAACCCCATACCTAGTCTACGTAATCTGTGAAGACTGTTTTTGAGTGGGCATTTGCTAGTATTTATCAGTCAATTGATCCACAGCAATTTGGCAATATGAGGACCACCTCTACATCACACTGCTTAGTTAGTTTCCTGGATTTCCTGCACAAAAACCTGCGGAAACGTAAGACATCACTGGCCGTTGCTCTTGTTGATTTCACGAAGGCTTTTGACCTTGTTGATCACTGCACTCTTATCAACAAGGCCATTGCACTAGGGCTGCCCACCAACCTGGTCTCATGGCTCACTGATTTCCTAAGTGGGCGTCGTTAGGCAGTCAGGTACCAGGGTTCTGTCTCCACATTCCAACACCTCACCTGCGGTGTTCCCCAGGGGACCAAGATGGGACCACTGTGCTTCCTAATCCTGGAAGAACATGGATGACTGCAATGTGGAGGTTACAGTGGACAACACCTCACCTGGCTACTCATCGCTACAAAGCACCCTGGACAGGCTACAGGAATGGACTACGGAGAACAAGATCACCATCAACCACACAAAAACCGTAGTCATGCTCATCAATACCGCCACCACTCCAGTGCAAGCTCCAGCAGTCACAGTGGGTGCTCATCCTCTCCAGTTAGTGCAGTCTGCCAAACTCCTGGGTGTTACCATAGACCACAAACTGGACTGGAAGGCCCATGTAAATAACATAATCAAGGCCGCCTTGTACCGACTCTACATGCTACAACGACTCAGGTCACTTGGGGCACCCACGCCAGAGTTGAGGACTATCTACAACGTCTTTATTCTCCCCACATTAACATATGCGTCACCAGCCGGGTCGTCTTCTCTCAACTCTACCCAACAACGTCAGCTAGAGAAGGTACAGAAAAGGGCCTGCAGAATCATGCTCGGCGCAGAATACTCCGGCTACAACAACGCTCTCTCCACCCTGGAAATGCCATCCCATAGTGACCTCCACCACCAAGCACTAGCAAGGTTTGGCAGTGGACTACTGCACCATCCTCGTCATCGCCACCTTCTGCCACCGGCAATCCTCCGTCCACCTCGTGCAGTTCGCCACTACAACAAAATTCAGCCCATAAGAGCCCGCACTGATATATATAAGAATAGCACCATCCCAACTATTCTTAAAATAATAAACAACTCCTCATTTATGTAGAGTAAAGCCCTGTAAATGTATTTAACGTATATCATTATGTCTAAATCACATGTAAGTTTGTATATTTTCAGCCACCAGCTGCAACTCCATTAATAAACCGTTTATTATTATCATTTTACACACACACACACACACACACACACACACACACACACACACACACACACACACACACAAGACCCTTACGTGAGCAGAGATATATTATACATAACATCCGAGCAGTTTTTAAAACATCAGTAAAACATTTAATTAATCTTACCATTAGCACCAATACTGTACCAGATGAACATAATTTTGCCTGAGTAACACCTATCTACAGTATAAGAAAGGCCACAGTTAGTATCCTGAGTATTTTATCTTAGTTCTGGAGAGAGCAGTGTAAGTTCAGGTGCAAAAATATTTCCGTGATTAGAATATGTTGTACATTTACCAGTCGGGCTTTAAGGGTTCTCACAGAACTGACACCAGTTTCATCCATCTCACTGACTATATCAGGATCCAAATAGCTCATGGAAAATACACAGAAATTGTAACGTTAGATTTACAAAAAGCCTGCGACACAGTGGATCAGGATATACGAGTACAGTGTGAAAAACTGTAGGCTCTTGGGATTGGATCTGTCGGTTGGTTTATCCTATCTTAACAAAAGGAAACAAATCGTCACAATCGTAAACTTTAGTTGTAAAATGATGAATGCCCTTTTAGTTCCAGGTAAAGAGCCACATGATTTAACTACAAAGTTACCATATGAACTGGAGTCATTCAAACAATAGCTGGTAGACAACAAATTACACCTATATCTTCGTATGACTGAAGCAATATTATTTGGATCAAAATTAAAACTCAAGGGTAAACGAATTCAATGTACTATGTGGGAATGTATCCGTCTCAACTACACGGTATACTGAGTGTATATACCTGCCAAAGTAACTGTAAACTTGTATGATGATTTTACTGAATTATTATTATTATCATTATTATTATTATTATTATTATTATTATTATTATTATTATTATTATTATTATTATTATTATTATTATTATAACACTTGCTTTTCAGCTACTTCTTAGTTAAACCAAATAAACTTAACGTGATAATGCAACCGGACTACCTTTCCTACATTAACCTAAGCTAATCCAATCTCATCCAAACCAGCACAACCCAACCCGCCCTGACATAACACAATCTAACCCAATCTAAACTAATCCAACCTAACACATCCATCCCAATCCAACGCATCCCAATGCAACCCAACCCAATCTACCCATACCTAAACTAACCCTACTCAAGCTAATCCACGCCAAATAAACAAAACCCAGCCTAACCCAACACCAACCTAACCAAACTCAACCCAACCAAACCAAACCAAACTAAACCCACCCCAACCCAACTTAGCCTAACCTATCCCGATTGAACTAATTTTTTGGGTGGTATGAGAGAGAAATCCCCCCTGAAAATATGCACAAAGTGAAGGGGAATCCCGAGAGTCCCCTCAGGGTGCATGGAAGATATTAAGTCTCAAGGTTTCATGACCTTGGAGTACAGCGCTGACTGTCTGAACCACACACACACAGACACGCAGATTACATACGCTATAACACGCGCGTACCAAAATATGATACTGTAAACTCTCTGCTTCACAAGAAAGGAAACATTTTAGATTACTTTGGCTCTACATCAGACCAAAATAAAATAAGCAGCTTATCTTTCTGCCCTTCCTGACACAGCAAGCACCAACGAGACAGCTCGACTGTGGTTTCCCTGTGTCATCACCTTTCAATATTCCCTTTCATTATTTATACCAACTTCTTACACTCACTAATTTAAATCTTCATCATTCTTCCCCCCCCCCCAACCCCCAACAGCAGGCCTTGACCGAGTCAACCCTTCAGAAGCACAACCGACGGACAATCCCGGGAACTTTATCCATTTTGTGATTCTTACAGTCTACCGCTGAAAAACATAAATACTGGACACCAAATGTTTCGAAAATCGCTGTAATTACTCTGTATTTTAATTATATACGTTAATAATTGGATACTAAAATAAAGAAGGTATACTGAAATGGAAGAAAATTATGAAAAGAATGAAAATTCCTTCCAGGCGGAACGAGAGTATGATGGCGGAACCAGGATCCCGGTGGGTATATATATAGGGCCGCGCATCCTCAAAATAGCAGTGTTCGTGGAGCAGTCAGCTGGACCACAATTCCGTCAGCAACATGAAAGTTGTAAGTATCACTTACGGTCTTGTTTTACCTTGGTGGTCCTAATAAACCTCCACCTTCTCTGATCCTCTACACGAGTTTTGATGTTACTGAAAAAGTCAACACATTAACATAATGTGACCATATTAATAAGTTTTGTTCTATAATGGCCATCCAGATATTTGTTTTGGTCAGTGTGTGTAATTACCGAGAAACTTAATATGTATATACTGTATGTTTTGAGCATATAAGCAAAAGTTTGCTGAGAGAGAGATCTAAGTTACACAAGAACTTGTTACCAGTAAAAAATACAATACTACAGTATATTGATGCTTTTCCCTTCCAGGTATCAGCTGCTCGGTAATACAGTAAACATTACAGTAGAATTCACCCTGCATGACAAACACCAAATATTCTTAATAAAAAAAAATCGCCTCTCTTACCACACATGCCTGACAGTTTGTCTTTCACGTTACAGCTGTGTTTGGTGTTCGTCGTGGTGGTGGCCCTCGCTGCCCTGTTGGGGTCTGCCCGAGCTATGCCTGACCCCTACCCCTTAGCTGACCCTGATCCTTCTCCTCTGGCTGACCCACACGGCGGTTGGGGCGGTTGGGGCGGTTGGGGCGGTTATGGTGGTGGCGGCTTCCGTGGTGGTGGTGGCGGCTCCCGTGGTGGTCATGGCAGCTTCCGTGGTGGTGGTGGCGGCTCCCGTGGTGGTCGTGGCGGTGGCCGTGGATATGGCGGTGGTGGACGTCATTGGTAAGTCAAAGATGCTGCCTCCAGCTGCCCATCTGACCGAGGACCCCCTCCATCCTACGCAAAGGAACACCCACTAGTATGAACTAACTACGTGTATAAGTATATATCATGAAAACTACAACGATGAGGACAGAAAATGAAATCACTAAACATTGAGGAAGACAAAAAGACCTGGTGGACCGCGGCGAATATATCCTCAAGACACAATTCACATCCAATCTTCAGCACCTCCAACGTCCAACATCTCCAGCGTTCAAAAACTTCAACATCTAGACACCTCTGGCTCCTGGTTCCTCCTTGCTGTATGATGTTTACCAGCTTTCTCTTATGTAGTTATCAAGTGTGATGTGTAAAGTGTGTAAGAAGAACAAATAAAATACAGTCATAAATGTAAAATATATTTTATCTCCCAAAGACAATTTTTTAGCAGTAAAAGTTCTGAGAGTATATTAACTAAAGCAATATCATTTATCACCAGACTTCAATTATGTAAGAAACGCGACAGACACACACACACGCAGACACACACACACACACACACACACACACACCCACACACACACACACACACACCTGACTGCTATGCTGCGTTTAGGACAATGGGTGACCCGGTATCAGTGGACTGAAGTGATCACGTTAGACGATGTGCAGAACAAGTGGGATAATTACCTGGACACTATCACCAAAGCCTACCACCACTTCTTTCCAGCCAAAACACTGAGGATCCACCCCGATGATGTCCCGTGGATTACGCCCCGCATAAAAAGACTTATTGAGCAGCGCAACAAGGCATACTACACCAACAACCGCCTGTACAAAAGTCTACGTAACCAGGTCATCAGGGAAATCAAGTCAGCCAAGAAGTCTTATTATCCCAGGAAAGTGCACGGCCTCAAGGAGGTCGGCATCGGTCAGTGGTACTCTAAGGTAAAAGATCTCTGTGGTTTTAACCGTCAGTGTCCCACACTTACTTTTTTCTCTCATTTACCTAGTGAGGAGGCAGCTGAGATAATTAATAACCACTTTGCTACCATATGTCATTAGGGTGTGTCATAGGAGGGAAGATCAGCTAAAACTAATGGCCCATCACTTTTTTGGTAGATTTTAGTGTATATAAACAGAAAATAATTTCAGTTTCAATATTTTGCAACCTTTTGCTAGGTAAATTTTAGCGTGAAATTTATCGAAAATCTAACGTACAGCTGCATTAGTGCATTACAATTAAATAGTGAACATTGCTTTCTGACTTCATTCTTTAACAACCCAACTAACAATATTTTTCTGTTTCAGATTCTGATGCATTTATAAGTTGATAATATTTGCGATGGCTGCTTGTGTCAGGACGAGGAACCAAAAATCCAGCCATCTCAGTCACTATCTTGGGTCTGGGAGAGAGCTCCTGAAGTCGGAGTTGCCTACATTGAGAGATGCTTTGAGATACGGTGTTTTAATCAGGCAAATCAGTGAAAAGAACCAAAGAACTTACACAAACAAAGACATTGCCAGTGATATGACCAAAGCTGTCTTGGCACAGTACACTCTGGCTAACGCTCAGTTCAAGCCTCCAGTCATAACAAGTCAGAAGAAGATTAGTGAGAGACTGCTAGCCAGTTGGGAAAAGGCAAGAGATATCTCTCTTGGGAGAGGAAAACTTGCAGTTAAGGACAGCTTTGCCAAGCAACTGGACCAGTTATTTGACATAATTACTTGCAAGTGCCCAATTGTTCTCTGTCCTGAGTTTGGATGCGATCGTGACTGTAAATCCGAGGCCCACATCTCCTGTATTTGCAAGCGTGAACTGAAGATTCCTGTGATCGAACTGGCATTTGTCAAAGCACAGAGAGAGAAGACTGGCAGTATAGGGGCTCTCATGATTTCTAGCCAAGATATTCCGGAGTCCAAGAGACAGGAGGCTGCCACAGAGAGACAGAAGAGGAGAAGAGTTGCCGAGGAAAAGAGACTTGAGAAGGCCCAGGGTGAGGTAAAAAAGGCCGATGATTGGAGTCAAGCTGATTCAGAGTTTAATGACTTCCCCATGGCTGATCCGAGTGCTGACCAGGAGAATGGTGACTTTGTCCCTAACCCAGAAAATAATGATCCCAAACCTTCCAGGCATAAGATTCGGAAGGACTACTCCTGCTGCAGTGAACCAGGAGGGAAGTATTTGTGGCATTTCACTCCAGAGAAAGATGACATCAGGAAACCAGCTGAGATAGTGGCAGATAACATTGTGAACTGGCTCAGAGAGAGGAACGTAGACCAGACCCTGCAGGCCATTGGAGGGGACAGCACCAACACGAACACAGGGTGGCAAGGGGGGGTCATACAGTGGATAGAGCGGAAGATTGGGAGGAAGCTGGTCTGGATTGTTTGTGACCTCCACACCAACGAGTTGCCACTCAGACATCTGATCCAGGAGCTGGATGGCAAGACTCTTTCAAACAACAGATGGTCTGGTCCTCTTGGCAAGATGCTGGACTCTGCCACTGAGTTAGAAATAAATCCGAGCTTTGAAAAAATCACAGTTGGCCCTCCACTCGTTGAGCTTGCACATACTGTCATTGACGACCTGAGTACTGACCAGTACTATGGTTACATGATTTGCAGTGCCATCAAAACTGGGGTCATGCCTGATAGACTTGCTTACCTGCAGATAAGTCCAGTCTCACATTCTAGGTGGCTCACAACGGCTCTCAGGTTCTGCAGAATTTGGGTCGCTCATCATAAACTGAAAGGGAACCAGCTTCACAACCTGAGACTTATTGTCCAATTCATCGTGAGTGTCTACTTGCCAAATTGGTTCAACACCAAGGTCAAGTCATCGTTCTCCGAAGGTCCGAGGCATGTTCTCTTCCAGCTTGAGCTCCTGAGGAGTCAGCCAAGGAAGGTTGTTCAGATTGTGGAGCAGACTGTGAGGAGATCTTCCTGGTATGCTCATCCCGAGGCAGTTCTGCAGACAATGCTCTGCAGTGAAGGATGAGGAGGAGAGAAGAGTGGCAGTCAAAAAGATCTTGGATATGAGACTTATGAGAGGATCTGGGCATGACGAATCAGTTGGTGACGATTCCTTCAGGGTCAGGAAGACTCCTGAAGTCAATCTAGGTGCCAAGACCCTCACTGATCTCATAGATCTGGATAACATCCAGGCTGGCAGTGAGCCCCTCTTACCTGCAGCCTCACCAATGTTCAAGTCAGAGCTTTCCTGGACAACCCCATGCATGTCCCTGCCTGGCCCTCGCACACCCAGAGTATAGAGCGTTGTGTACAGCAAGTGAGCGAGGCCAGCAGTCACGTGTACAGCCAGGAGAGGAGGGAAGGCTACATCCGAGCTCAGGTGGTCAGCAGGGAGGTGATGAGTAGAAACAAAAGCAAGAAAGACATGTTCTCTATGGTGTGCAGCAACACCGGGTCGTAGTAGTAAAACCGGTTTTTCTATTTGATGATTTTGTTTTCTAAAGGAATATTAAATTTAATAAATGTGTCAAGATCATTCGTTTCACTATTCTGGATCATTTTCATCCTAATAAATTAACCTGATACATTTACTTTACTTTAAATAAGCTATTTAGTGGTGTTGGTAAAAGGGTGGGAATACTGAATTTTCATAAGATTTCAAGTTAAAATTTGCCTAGCAAAAAATAAAAACTTTTCAAATCTGAAGATATCACATGATTCTGCACATAGAACTACATCATTAATACCATGGGCCGATTTTTCAAACTCAAAAAAAAAAAATTCGACTCCGTATGACACACCCTAATATGTCATACCCTACCCAGTCTTTGACCTCCCCCCCCTAGTGTTCAATTATTTGAAACTGCCAACAAACTCCTGAAATTTAAATCCAAATGCTCCACAACCCCAATTGACGTCCCAATCAAAATTTACAAGGAGTTTGCAATCGAACTTGCCACCCCCCTTAGTTCTATTATTAATGCATCCATCAGACAAAGCAAATGCCCTAATGAAAGGAAAACCGCATTTGTCACCCATATCCCCAAGGTCCTCATCCCACAGTCCCCTAGCGAGCTCAGGCCAGTTGTCATTACCCCCATACCTAGTCTAATCTGTGAAGACTGTTTATGAGTGGGCATTTGCTTGTATTTATCAGTCAATTGATCCACAGCAATTTGGCAATATAAGGACCTCCTCTACATCACACTGCTTAGTTAGTTTCCTGGATTTCCTGCACAAAAACCTGTGGAAACGTAAGACATCACTGGCCGTTGCTCTTGTTGATTTCAGGAAGGCTTTTGACCTTGTTGATCACTGCACTCTTATCAACAAGGCCATTGCACTAGGGCTGCCCACCAACCTGGTCTCATGGCTCACTGATTTCCTAAGTGGGCGTCGTCAGGCAGTCAGGTACCAGGGTTCTGTCTCCACATTCCAACACCTCACCTGCGGTGTTCCCCAGGGGACCAAGATGGGACCACTGTGCTTCCTAATCCTGGAAGAACATGGATGACTGCACTGTGGAGGTTACAGTGGACAACACCTCACCGGACTACTCATCGCTACAAAGCACCCTGGACAGGCTACAGGAATGGACTACGGAGAACAAGATCACCATCAACCACACCAAAACCGTAGTCATGCTCATCAATACCGCCACCACTCCAGTGCAAGCTCCAGCAGTCACAGTGGGTGCTCATCCTCTCCAGTTAGTGCAGTCTGCCAAACTCCTGGGTGTTACCATAGACCACAAACTGGACTGGAAGGCCCATGTAAATAACACAATCAAGGCAGCCTTGTACCGACTCTACATGCTCCAACGACTCAGGTCACTTGAGGCAACCACGCCAGAGCTGAGGACTATCTACAACGTCTTTATTCTCCCCACATTAACATATGCGTCACCAGCCAGGTCATCTTCTCTCAGCTCTAAACAACAACGTCAGCTAGAGAAGGTACAAAAAAGGGCCTGCAGAATCATGCTCGGCATAGAATACTCCGGCTACAACAACGCTCTCTCCATCCCTGGAAATGCCATCCCATAGTGACCTCCACCACCAAGCACTAGCAAGGTTTGGCAGTGGATTACTGCACCATCCTCGTCATCGCCACCTTCTGCCACCGGCACTCCTCCGTCCACCTCGCGCAGTACACCACTACAACAAAATTCAGCCAATAAGAGCCCGCACTGATATATATAAGAATAGCACCATCCCATCTATTGTTAAAATAATACACAACTCCTGATTTATGTAGAGTACAGCCCTGTAAATGTATTGAACGTATATCATTATGTCTAAATCACATGTAAGTTTGTATATTTTCAGCCACAAAGCTACAACTCAATTAATAACCGTTTAATATTATTATTTTATACACACACACACACACACACACACACACACACACACACACACACAAGACCCTTATGTGAGCAGAGATATATTATACATAACGTCCGAGCAGGTTTTAAAACATCAGTAAAACATTTAATTAATCTTACCATTAGCACCAATACTGTACCAGATGAACATAATTTTGCCTGAGTAACACCTATCTACAGTATAAGAAAGGCCACAGTTAGTATCCTGAGTATTTTATCTTAGTTCTGGAGAGAGCAGTGTAAGTTCAGGTGCAAAAATATTTCCGTGATTAGAATATGTTGTACATTTACCAGTCGGGCTTTAAGGGTTCTCACAGAACTGACACTAGTTTCATCCATCTCACTGACTATATCAGGATCCAAATAGCTCATGGAAAATACACAGAAATTGTAACGTTAGATTTACAAAAAGCCTGCGACACAGTGGATCAGGATATACGAGTACAGTGTGAAAAACTGCAGGCTCTTGGGATTGGATCTGTCGGTTGGTTTATCCTATCTTAACAAAAGGAAACAAATCGTCACAATTGTAAACTTTAGTTGTAAACTGATGAATGGCCTTTTAGTTCCAGGTAAAGAGCCACATGATTTAACTACAAAGTTTCGATATGAACTGGAGTCATTCAAACAATAGCTGTTAGACAACAAATTACACCTATATCTTCGTATGACTGAAGCAATATTATTTGGATCAAAATTAAAACTGAAGGGTAAACGAATTCAATGTACTATGTGGGAATGTATCCGTCTCAACTACACGGTATACTGAGTGTATATACCTGCCAAAGTAACTGTAAACTTGTATGATGATTTTACTGTATTATTATTATTATTATTATTATTATTATTATTATTACTATTATTATTATTATTATTATTATTATTATTATTATTATTATTATTATTATTATTATTGTTATTATTATTATTATTATTATTATAACACTTGCTTTTCAGCTACTTCTTAGTTAAACCAAATAAACTTAACATGATAATGCAACCGGACAACCTATCCTACATTAACCTAAGCTGAACCAATCTCATCCAATCCAGCACAACCAAACCCGCCCTGACATAACACAATCTAACCCAATATAAACTAATCCAACCAAACCTATCCATCCCAATCCAACGCATCCCAATGCAACCCAACCCAATCTACCCATACCTAAACTAACCCTACTCAAACTAATCCACGCCAAATACACCAAACCCAGCCTAACCCAACACCAACCTAAACAAACTCAACCCAACCAAACCAAACCAAACTAAACCAACCCCAACCCAACTTAGCCTAACCTACCCCGACTGAACTAATTTTTTGGGTGGTATGAGAGAGAAATCCCCCCTGAAAATATGCACAAAGTGAAGGGGAGTCCCGAGAGTCCCCTCAGGGTGCATGGAAGATATTAAGTCTCAAGGTTTCATGACCTTGGAGTACAGCGCTGACTGTCTGAACCACACACACACAGACACGCAGATTACATACGGTATAACACGCGCGTACCAAAATATGATACTGTAAACTCTCTGCTTCACAAGAAAGGAAACATTTTAGATTACTTTGGCTTTACATCAGACCAAAATGAAATAAGCAGCTTATTTTTCTGCAGGCCTCTCCATACAGTGTACCTTTAGACTAACACAACTAACACTTAACCAACACCTAAGCAAAAAAAAAATAATTAAATAAATGAAAAAAGTGACTACCCTCCCAGTTACACAAGGACCTGGGCGGGATCACTAACTCCAACAATAAATTTAAATAATAATAATAAGCAGCATTATATAAATATACCAATACTAATACAAAGGTCTGACGACCCAAGGGAGCAGAACAAATATAAAACACCAATAGGAAAGATGAAGCGATCTGGTTGAGCCCAGATTCTTTCTACTCCTACTGTATTTCAGTTTCACCACTCTTTCTTCAACCCCTAATAATCTTCTTTCACCTCATAACTAATGACTCCGTACCGTACCGTACAGGATACCAGTATTCTTGGAGCAGTCATCTCGACCATAAGCCCGTCAGCAATATGAAAGTTGTAAGTATCACCACCGGTCTTTTCTTACCTTGGTGGTTCTAATGAAACTCCACCTTCTCTGATCCTCCACACGAGGTTTGACGTTACTGAACAAGTCAACACATTAATATAGTGAGACCATATTAATAAGTTTTTGTTCAATAAAGGACATACAGATATTTGTTTTGGTGTGTAATTGCCGAGACACTTAATGTGTATATGTAGTATGTTTTAAGCATATAAGCAAAAGTTTCCTGAGAGAGAGATCTAAGTTACACAAGAACTTGTCATTGGTCATAAATACGATACTACAGTATATTGATATTTTCTCCTTCCAGGTATCAGCTGCTCGGTAACACAGTAAACACTACAGTATAATTCACCCCGCATGACAAATGCCGAATATTCTCAATAATGTACAAACATCACCGTCTGTTTTACCACACATGCCTGACACTTTTTCCTTCACGTTGCAGCTGTGTTTGGTGTCTGCCGTGGTGGTGGCCCTCGCTGCCCTGATGGGGTCTGCCCGAGCTATACCTGACCCCTACCCCTTCGCTCACCCTGATCCTTCTCCCCTGGCTGACCCACACGACAGTTGGGGCCCTTGGCACAATGACAATTAGGGTCGTGGCGGCTTCCTACCCGGTCATGGCGGTAGATAACATTGGTAAGTCAAAGAATCTGTCTGTAGCTGCCCCCTGACCGAAGACTCCCCCACGAGGCAATGGAAAACCCAGTCGTATGAACTAACGGATCACCTGAAGAATTGTCACCCCAGAGTTTGGCAGGGTGACAATTCTTCAGTTGGGATATCCTGGGGTGATGATTCTACAGGTGGCAACACCTGGGGTGACAATTCTTCAGGTGGGGTCAGGACCCCACCACACTCTCCTATTTGGGTTTTCGGTATCGTCGATACGAGCAGGAGCCCTTCAATTGGCTACATGGAAATTGTCGAGACAAGGGATGCTGCCACCCTTCTTCCTATAATACTCAAAGTCGTTCAACAAGGATCAGTCATTCACAGTGATGAGTGGAGAGCATACCGCAATATTCAAGGTCTTGGATACACGCACAGAACTGTGAACCACTCAGTCAATTTTGTGGATGTGAATACTGGTGTGCACACGCAAACGATTGAATCATATTGGAACAAGAACAAGAGTTACATCAAGACCATGCATGGCTGCAAACGAAGCTTTTTAAATTCTTACCTTCAGGAATTCATGTGGCATGATCGTTTTTCTGATAATCCTGTGGAAATTATATTTCAACAAATTGCTGTTCAGTACCCTTTGTAATATGCATCATGTACTGTATTTTGGAAAATTGAGTAAAGTATTTTGTTTTGTATTTTGGAACACGGTGTATATTATTTTTATATTCACTGTGGGCTGGGGTGACGATATTTCAGGTAGAGCAGGCTGGGGTGACAATTTTTCAGCTGGGATATCCTGGGGTGACGATTCTTCAGGTGGACATTCTGGGGAGACGATTCTTCAGGTGATCCGAACTAACTACGTGTACAAGTATATATCATGGAAACTACAACTATGAGAACAGATAACTAAATCACTGAACATTAAGCAAGATTACAAGACCTGGTGGACTGCAGCGAATATATCCAGACGAGACAATTCACAACCATCTTGCAGCATCTGCAACATCCATCATATCCAGCGTTTAAAACCTTCAACATCCAGACTCCCTTGGGTCCTGGTTCCTCCTTGCTGTATGATATTTACGAGCTCTGTGTAAAGTGTATGAGAAGAACAAATAAAATACTGCCATGATTGTAAAATATATTTTATCTCCCAAAGAGAAGCTATCAGTAGTAAAAGTTCTGAGAGTATATTTAGTAAAGCAATGTCAATCATCACCAGACTATATTTATGTAATGCACACACACACACACACACACACAACTACTAAATATGTCACTCGGACTCGAGTATGACGGTCATCCAGCCATGAGACAATATGAGTTATAATGGATGTCACCTTCGTTGGTGAGCTCTGAGGCGACTAAAGAGGCTGACACGGGACTGGCAGGGTCGTTCACAGCTGTTGCACACGTGGATGGCTCCATGTAGCGAGGGAGGGCCGGCGGCAGCGTCTTTCCGATGATGGAGCTTGTCTGCCTCGGTTTGCAGTCGGGCTAACGCGAAAGTATTGAGACCTTCTCGTGTGGTGTTCCTCCAACAATTGCGGTGTGTAGTAATCGTCTCCCACGTGATGGGATCGATTTGGCACTTTTTCAGGTTTGTCTTAAGACTATTCTTATACCTTTTCAGTTGCTCGCCAGCGATACTTTTACTATTCGTTAGGTCACTAAAAAGTAGTAGTTTTTCATGGATAATGGTAGCTCCGATGCTCCTGCAGGCGGTGTCAGCGAAAAAATTGGCCTTCAGTCTCTTGTCTTCCCAGGGAACTCGGAGGATGTAACGTAGACTACGATGGTGAAAGTTTTCAGGTGCCTTGAGGTGCCTCGTGTATGTAACCCATGTATCGCTGCCATATAGCATGGTGGGAAGGACGACTGCTCGATATACGTGCAACTTTGTAGATAATTTCAGCTCCCTACAGCTAAAGACACGGATACGGAGTCTGCCAAATGTTTGAGATGCACATCTGATCCGATGTTGAATCTCTTCATCGATGTCCGCAGTGGTGAACAGGTGGGAGCTGAGATACTGAAAGTGGGTAACATTAGAGAAGGTAGTACCGTTAAGCTGGATGGATGATGGAGGCATGGCTGAATCAGGGGCAGGCTGAAAGAGAATCTGAGTCTTACGTAAATTCACCTCAAGGCCTTAGTGTGCATACGCATCTCTGTAGGTGTTCAGGATCTCCTGTAAGTCACGTTCAGTGTGAGCGACAAGGGTGAGGTAGTCTGCATACTGAAGTTCAGTAATGGAAAATACCGAAACCTATGTTCCTGCCTGGAGTCTTTTTATGTTGATAAGATCTTTCATCCGTTACTCGATCTCCACCCCGTCGGCTAAATTGGTACTGGCACGAGTAAGGAAGCCAGCCAAGAAAATCGAAAAGAGAGTTGGCGCCAGTGCACATCCTTGTTTTAGCCCTTTTGGATGGGGATTATCTCAAATTGGGTGCTATTTTGCAGGACACTGCCGTCCATGCCATCATGGAGGTGCTTCACAATTTTGGTGGGCAGCCAAAACAGCTGGGGGTCCGCCAGAGGGCTTCCTTGTTGACCAAGTCGAAGGCCTTGGTTTGCTCGATGAAGGCCATGGACAGATCACGGCACTGTAATGTGCACTTTTCCTGTATCTGGCGGGCAGCAAAGATCATGTTAATGGTGTGACGTGATGGTCTAAAGCCATATTGAGATTCTGGGTGGAAGTTTTCCGCCTCAGGGAGAAGTCTGTTTAGGAGGACTCGGGCGATATCTTGACAGTTACGGACAGCAGCGAGATGCCGCGGTAGTTGCCACAGTCTAACCGGTCTCCCTTGTTCTTATAAATATTGACAATGGAGGTGCCTTTAAGAGCTTGGGGGATTAACTCCTTTTCCCATATATTCTTCAGGAGACATTGGAGATGGCTAATAAGCAGAGGTCCTCCTACTTTATACACCTCGGCTGGGATTCCATCAAGCCTTGAGACTTTGTTATTTTTCATCTGTTTGATTGCAGTAGCTACCTCATCCAGGGATGGAGGATACCTCAGATGGGTCAGCTCTGGATGCTGAGAGCACTGCTTGGAAGTCAGGACATCCACATTAGTGTTTTGGTTGCGTAACGAATGGTAGGGCTCTTTCAAGCGTTATCGGATGCCTTCCTCATTTTTAATTAGGGAGTTACCGTCAGATGAGCGGAAGGAGCTTTGCCATGAGTAATTGGCCCATAAAATGTTTTAGTGGGATTGAGAATTCCTCGCATCTTGTGTTGATCGGCAAGTTTTTGAGTTTCATGTGTTTTATTCTTAAACCAGCCGTTCTTTAGTTTGTCAAGTTCATTCTGGGCCGCCGATTTCATCTTGCGGAAGGTATCAGCTTTGGTCCTAGACCGAGACTTGGTTTATCAGTCAGTTAAAGCAGCACGTTTATCATTGACGAGTACATTCATTGCCAGTGTATTCTTTCGACCTGGCCGAGAATCTCTCTATAGATTTTTGTCTGGGCAGAGTCTAGAAAACCCCAATCGGCACTGGAATTTAAGTTGTTTGACATCGGGTTGTTTATCATTCCATGTTGAACTCCTCTCTGAAAGCATGTGTTACAGTTGGATCCTCCAGACGCTTAGTGTTAAAACCTCGGTGATTTCTTTCTCTGACAATGATATAGTCAATGATGCCAGTGTTTGCATCGTGGTTGTTGTCATGAACCCTTGAACTTATCGGCCTGCCTAAACAAGGTATTCGTGATAGTGAGGTTGTATGCAGCACACTTGCTGAGGAGGAGTAGGCCGTTGGGATTACAATGCCATATCTGGCATTGAAGTCAGTAAGAAGCACAACCTTATCTACTCTGGGGATAGAGGTTAGCACTCTGTCAAGGTCGGCATAAAATGCCTCCTTGATGTCATCCTCTGCATCCGGTGTTGGGGCGTATGCACTCATGAGAAAGGCATGACGTGAGTGATTCAGTGAGATTCTGAGCATCATGAGGCGCCTGTTAATCGCAACAGGCATATCAGTTACACTGTGAAGGATGCGTTGACTGATGGCAAAGCCAACTCCATAAATGTAGTTTCTCTCCTCAGCTGGCTTACCCTTCCAAAAGAAGGTATAGCCAGACCCCCGTTCTGTGAGTCGACACTCATCTGGGAGCCAGGATTATAATTGTATTTTCGACGTCATTAGGATGACCTTATTGCATGGGTGCAGTTGCCCAGTCAGGTTAATTCTTTAGGCATGATATGTTTAGGGCACCTTCTCTAGCCCCTCCCCATGTGGGGTGAGCAGAGTTTCTCCTCCAAATGGCTGCTCAGTCGCATAGACAGGACCGGATTGCACTGCTTCCTAGATCCCAGTCCATAAACGACCTGCTTGTCTGTGCCGCCCATGTTCAGAGTTGTGACTAGAGACTCCTGGCAGCCATCTCTGCTCTCCCCGTCACAGCTTGTCCGTCTCCATGGGACTTTTGGGGTACACGGGGTTGATGATAATGACGAGTATGATGAGCTGGATGATGGCTGCACGTGAGTTGACAGATGTGGTGAGGGAAGAGCGCAAACTGCCACCACACATCTTGGCTCTCTCTTTTCCTGATCCAGTGGTGCAAGTGTTGCAACGACTGGGGAGAGGGAGAGTTGCAATTGACTGCCAATAGCCCAGTTTGATGGGTTTCGCCCTAGTAGCCTGTCCATCATGCATTGCCTTTGTCCACCGGTTTAGTCGTTGGGTTCCCATATTGGTCACCTCTTCTCCCTATACCGCCGTCGGGGTCTTGTTGGAGGTCTGTAAGCATGTCCGCCTCATGTGGGGCTCCACCGTAGATTTTTTGTTCCGGATTTACCCCTGTAGCCTTATACCTACCAAGATTAATGCACAAGCCAGCCAGGCAGTGGTTGGTAGGCGCCACGACGTTTCCAGGTGAGAGTGCACCTATGAGCCGTCCCTCTGGGGCCCACTGCTACTTCAAGATCCCCAACTGGTCTACCCTTGGCTCACAAGGCACCCAGTTACCGTGTGTTGCCACGAGGAGGAACATCAGGAGTCTTGAGGGTGAAGAGGCTGTGTACTGGCACGGGAAGACTAATGCAAGTTGCTTCCCTTTTCGCCACGAGGGCTAGCCAGCGGCGGTAGCTGAAAGCTAGGGGAAGCTAATAGTTGTTGCACCATAACATTAACATAATGCTGCGACAATAGACGCATTACACCGCCCTGCACACGCACGCACTCACGCACGCACGCACGCACCTTGTTGTTTCATGCTCAGACAACGTATTTAGTTATAATTCTTTATGCTGACCTCAGGCAGTCGGAATCAAAAATACCAAATGATCTGTTCTGTATAAAGCTTCTACACTCCCACCCTGACAGAGCACACAGACACCACACTCTCACACCAGTTCTCCTAACACCCACTGGATGTCATGAAGCAGAAAAACATGTAACTTTTAAAATGTGTGACGCTTTTAAATTGTGATACAAGGCATAACGTCTTCGATGGTGACTGTATCTTCGCCAACTATTTATAGAACATATGGTCTTCTTATACTAGGAAATTACTATATCTTACTCACATAACACTGTTTTATTAACCCTCGTAGCATGTACTTATGACGTCACATGCGCATATGTGACGTCACACCTGCACTGTGCTGAGGCCTAAAACTACCACAAGCCACTTAAAGATGTTGCCAGTTGTGATGTGTCTATTGCTTGATCGTTTATACTGTGAACAGATCAGGTAAAAGAAGGTGTCCTACTGGAGACCACCGTTTTATGCTGATCAGGTATGTTGTGTGTGTGCATAAACATGTGTGTACAGGAGCTACATGGCAGTATTTTAGTTGTACTAGCTGGCAGTGTTTCTTCATTATGTCATCTTTAGAGAACAAACTCATCCCCAAGAAACTAACAAGTACATGGGAACTGGATTTTCTGAAAACGGTGGACATAAGACAGAAATGACAGTAAGGATAGTGAACCACTGTAGGAGTGTTGGAGAGCTATTTCCCCCTCTGAGTCATCCTCCTGTGCCCCAGGAAGCTGAGAAGACAACTTTAACATTGTATTCAAGCCTATATTAACATAGGGAGCAGAAAATTGGGTAATGATATCCCAAAAAAAGAATAGAAACAAATAGCTGAAATGAGAATCAAACCAGAAATGAAAAGGTAAGACAAGTGTCGGAATTGTGGAAATTCAATTAAATTAGAACTGCACCAACACCTGCAAATGATGAAAGAAGACTGTTGATAGATAGAGAGATGCAGTGCAAGAAACTCTATAAATACAATCTGCTATTCATGGAAGTAGTAAGATGCGCTGATGTGTTGGGCCAGAGTGGAGGAGGACATGCGTCCGGTTGATACCATTAAAGGGCTGAGTAACCTACAAGGGAGCTGAAATAAGAAATATGTATACAGTACTCAACATCTTAATACTCTAATAATTAATATTTGGGGGAACTGAAAATTAATTCATCAAGTTATGTTTATTTGCTCTTCATACACAGTTGTCATATTTATTAACTACACAGAAGCCAATTGGTTAGAGTCTAACACCCACGAAGAATCAGGGACTGAAGTTGGTGGATGTTGGAAGTGTTGAAGGCAGGTGATGGAGGTTAGTTGTGAGGCGCCGGTTGAGCTCTTGTAGTTGACGGAGTTCGCTGCAGGACATTAACTCTTGGTAATAATCCTTCTCCAAATTTACCATTATAATTTAATATTTTAATGGTTTTATCTCCTGCGTTTTATAAATTTATGGGTAAATCTTGCGGTTGTTCCATTATCTGGCGGAGTCTTGAGTCTGGGAGGACGACGAGTACCAGCTTACCAATGACCATGGCCATAGCCGTACCTACGTCTTGGGCGATAGCCATATCCATAAAAGTGGCTTGCCAGAGGGTCAGCCAGAGGGTCAGCTAGAGGAAAAGGGTCAGGGTCAGCGAAGGGGTAGGGTTCAGGCATAGCTCGGGCAGACCCCATCAGGGCAGCGAGGGCCACCACCACGGCGAACACTAAACACAGCTGTAACGTGAAAGACAAAATGTCAGGCATATGTGGTAAAACAGACGGTGATCTTTGTATATTATTAAGAATTTTCGGCGTTTGTTATGCAGGGTGAATTATACTGTAGTGTTTATTGTGTTACCGAGCAGCTAATATCTGGAAGTGGAAACAACACAGAGTAGCATTATTCACCCCTGATCCAAGACCTCGTTGTTTTTAAGGTCTCTCTCTCTCTCTCTCTCTCTCTCTCTCTCTCTCTCTCTCTCTCTCTCTCTCTCATACACTCAGTCAAATACCAATGGTTTCTTAAAAACCACAAACTTGTTAGTGTGGATAATTTTCACATTAAAGATACCTCAGTTGACGCTATGTATCCATTTAACTAAAGAAGATAACCCCGAGGTGCTCAAGATAACAATTTATGCACATTATATTTGTATATATTAAACACTGAACAGACTAGAAAATAAAAGACAACACGTTAATGATGATATACGAAAACAGTAAATAAACAGGAATTTGAGAGAAAATCGGATTAATAAATTCAAAACTCTACAGAGGATTAATGAAGTTTGAGGTTGAGATACAATGAGGACCTCCAAGGCAGGACAAGACTGGAGGTGATACTCACAACCTTCATGTTGCTGGTGGAGGAATGGTCAAGCTGACTGCTTCAACAAGACTGTGCTGTCCTAGTGAGGCGCCACACCTTATATACTCCGGTCCAGAACCCGGACCCGCCAACAACCACTTCCTTCTACGTAAGGAAAAATATCAATTTCTGGTATACTCTGGGGAATACGCTCCTCTTTTGTTGGCGATTTACACACACACTAACACTAGACTCTATCTTCACGTATTATGTACGATTAATCTTTAATGGTAGATATCTCATTATAACGTTCAGATAAAAATTCCCGGGAGAGGAATGAGAATTTGCTTGAGTTCCCAGAATGACCCTAGCAATGGGAGATATGGGAGGGGAAGGGAGAAATTTGGGTTAAGAGGAAGGTGAAGAAGGCGAGTTAGAATGATTAATCCAAGAATGTGAAAAGAAAACTCCATGAAGAGGGCAATGTGATGAATAGTCGTCACAAACAGTAAAGCATACCCCCTCTATGGCTCATCGTGCAACCTAATAGCATGATTACATTTCAGCCATCTTATTGTGTGAAGTATTACTATACATATCTGCAATGACTTATCGTATGAGCAGTTAGTAGTAATATTACCAAATATAAGTTAGTCTATTATGAGTTGGTCATAGTAGTATAACCATATCTCCATTAGTTTCTCCTGTTAGCTAATACTAGTACTATAATCATATGTCTACCATTTTTGTGTAAGCTAACAGTATAACCGTATCACTTTCCGGGGTTATGGGTAAGTTATAATTAGCATAATAACCTTGTTGTCTGATCTAGTACAGTACAAGAAGTATAACCATATCATCAGCTTTTTTGTGGAAACACCCAACAGGATCATAAATATCCTTACCAATGCCGGGAAAGATACCTATCCTTTCTCAATCTATCTGTGTTACATGGCACCAGGCCTAAGTGGTTGACACTCTGAGCTGACTTATATTTATTCTCTGTAGTAAAGTGTCTGTGCAGTGTCAAACACATTTGCCTGCCCTCGCGTGCTCTACCTTGAGTAGAGCTGGAGAATCATGAGTACGTTTCATGATGAAGATCATTGTTGAGAGAGAAACTATTTTAGTAGTGAATGACGTCTCGGAAAACCATAAGTCTATAAGCACAACGCCAGTTTTTCAAACATCCCCTTGAGCTACTACACCTGTGACTCCACAAAGAGCAGCGTAATTAATATTATTTTGTGTTTTATTCTGTTAAGTGCATCTGATTGTGTGTCTGACGTGTAAAAATTATCGTGTGTATGTGTTTATCATTCAATTGTGTCTCGTGGGAGTAACATGTATGTGTATGATGGTGGTGCTGCATGGTGGTGGTGCTGCATGATGGAGGTGTTGTATGATGGAGGTGCTGCATGGTGGAGGTGCCGTACGATGGAGGTGCTGCATAAAGGGGGTGCTGCATGAAGGTGGTGCATGAAGAAAGTGCTACATGATAAAGGTGCTGCATGAAGGAGGTGCTAAATGATGAGGGTGCTGCATGAAGGAGGTGCTGCGTGAAGCAGGTACGGTACGATTACATGGAGGTTCTGCATGGTGGAGGTGCTGCATCATGAATATGCTGCATCATGGAGGTGCTGCATCATGGAGGTAAGGTATGATGGAGGTGCTGCATCATGGATGTACGGTATGATAAGAGGTCCTGCATCACGGAGGTGCTGTATTATTTAGGTGCTGGACGTTGAAATTGCTGCAGCAAGGAGGTACCGCAAGATGAAAGTGATACATCATAGAGGTACTGCATCATGGAAGTGCTGTATGATGGAAATGCTGCATTTTAGAGATGTTACATCATGGAGGTGCTGCATCATCGAGGTACTGCATGATGGAAGTACTTCATGATGGAGGTGCTGCATCATCGAGGTGCTTTATGACGGAGGTGTTGCATGGTGGAGGTGCTTCATGATGGAGGTGCTGGACGTTGGAGGTGCTGCAACGAGGATTTGTTTCATGATGATGTGCTGCATGATGTAGGTGCTGCATGATGTAGGTGCTGCATGATAAAAGGGCTGCATGATGGAAAGTTGCATCATGGAGGTTCTGCATGATGGAGGTGATGCATGATGGAAGTGCTGCATGATGTATGTGCTGCATCATGGAGGTGCTGCATCATGGAGGTGCTGCATCATGGAGGTACTGCATCATGGAAGTAATGCATGGTGGAGGTGCTGCATCATGGAAGTGCTGCATGGTAGAAGTGCTGCATGATAGAGGTGCTGGACGTTGGAGGAGCTGCATGGAAGATTTGTTGCAACATGAAGGTGCAGGGGTGATGGATGTGCTGCATGATGTAGGTGCTGCATGATATAGGTGCTGCTTGATGGAAGTGCTGCGTGAGGGAGGTGCTGCATCATGGAGGTGTTGGATGAGTGGTGTTGCATGGTGGAGGTGCTGCATGTCATAGGTACTGCATGATGGAGGTGCTGCATGGTGGAGGAGTTGCATGATGGAGGTGCTACATTGTGGAGGTGCTGCATGATGGAGGTGCTGTAAATTGAGGTGCTGCGTGAGGGAGGTGCTGCATCATGGAGGTGCTGCATCATGGATCTGTTGCATCATGGAGGTGTTGAATGAGTGGTGTTGCATCGTGGAGGTACTGCATGTCAAAGGTACTGCATGATGGAGGTGCTGCATGATGGAGGTGCTGTTGATTGAGGTGCTGCATGATAGAGGTTCTGCATGATGGAGGTGCTGTAAGGTGGAGGTGCTGGATGGTGTAAGTGCTGCAAGATGGTGGTGCTGCATGATGGAGGTGCTGCATGAGGAAGGTGCTGCGTGATAAGGTGCTGCATAATGGATGTGCTGCATCATGAGGTGCTGCATGATGAAGGTGCTGTATGAGGATGTAAAGCATTATGAGGTGCTGCATGATAAAGGTACTGCATGATGGTGGTGCTGCATGATGGAGGTGCTGCATGTTGGAGGTGCTACATGATGGAGGTGCTGCATGATGGAGGTGCTGCATGATGGAGGTGCTGCATGTTGGAGGTGCTGGATGATGGAGATACTGGATGGTGGAGGTGCTGCATGATAAAGGTACTGCATGATGGAGGTGCTGCATGTTGGAGGTGCTGCATGATGGAGGTGCTGCATGATGGAGGTGCTGGATGAGGATGTACTGCCTTATGAGGTGCTGCATTATAGAAGTACTGCATGATAAAGGTGCTTCATGATGGAGGTGCTCCATGATGGAGGAGCTGCATGATGGAGATGCTGGATGGTGGAGGTGCTGGATGGTAGAGGTACTGCATGATGGAGGTGCTGCATGATGGAGGTGCTGCATGAGGATGTACTGCCTTATGAGGTGCTGCATGATAGAGGTACTGCATGACGGAAGTGCTGCATGATGAAGGGGCTGCATGGTGGAGGTGCTGGATAGTGGAGGTGCTAGATGGTGGAGGTACTGCATGATGGAGGTGTTGGATGGTGAAGGTGCTGCATGATGAAGGTGCTGCATGTAAGAAGTGAAGGTTGCCTCCCTAAGTCTTACCACGTTCGCTGCAACACATCGGGTCTTGGTGATGTCTTGGTTGATTTTGTGGTTGTTGCGTTTTAGTTATCAGATATCATGATTGTAGTTTCCATCACGTTTACTTTTACAAGGGGGAGAGGGATCAGTCTATTAGGAAGGATAGATCAAGGTAATCCAGAGCCAGTTGGGGTCACCACCACACACTCATTTCTTATTAAATATATATACAGTATATAAATATATATATATATATATATATATATATATATATATATATATATATATATATATATATATATATATATATATATATATATATATATATATATATATATATCACATCAGTGTTTTAACGGCCATTTTACATGTTAATTAAGGAAAATGGACAATTAATTTTTATAAAGGAACTGACGTGTTTACCAAATAGGGATTTATGTTTGTATTATTGCTACAGCGTAACGATAATTAATTTGCTTGTTATTAAATTTGCTCTATTTAATTTAAGAGGTCGTTTATCATCAAAAGTTAGCCAAATTATACCTAAAGAAGGTTTCGTTAGGTTAGGTATAAAGCTATTCATTCATATTTATAATGATTATCCACTACATGATCGTGCACGGCCAGTCATAAGTTCCAAAAACATAAATAGAAGTTATCGCTACTTCGTAATTATCGGTATTTTGAAGATAGAGAGTTCAAATGTGCCATGGAGATGCGCGCGCACCCAGAAGTACCCTGAACGTGGGATTTGGGGATGAGCCGCGCAGGGCCTGACATCGACTCCCAGAGGTGGAACTTCCTCATAAAAAAAACACGTCTAAATTGGGAGGTTTATCCTATAGAGGCTGATCACACACCTAAAAATGATAATGTACAGTAGTTGATGTAGTGTCGGCGATAGTATAGTTATGGTCACAGGCTATAAACTGTCCCTCAAAAGTAAAACAGGGAAATAAATATACTGTACAGTATATGTTAGGCTAAATAAAGATAATCGTAATCTAAGCGTTATAAAGCAATTGATAGTTTTGCTTAATAGGAAGAGCTTTTAAATTTTATTGCTACAATCTAATTTGTGTGTGGTAAAATTTGTTCAGTTTCATTTACGACGTCGCTTATCATCGTAAGCTAGTCAAATTATACCTATCCTTATCCAATCTACTAGGACGGCTATACACTTATTTCAAAGATGCTGCCTTACTCGAAACATTTTGTGTACTCCTCTTTTGTAATTGCTTCCAAAGCTGCGATACATTCTCTAATATAACCTCAGTGGTGGCAAATTTTCCGGAGGGGGGGGAGGATGGAGGAGGGGAGAGGGTCATTCGGAGCCAAAGTCTAGTGAACAAGGTGAGTGATTAATCTGGGTAAAAACGCTATGGGCCAAAACTTTTTCACGTATACTACACCGTGAGCCGGAGGATTGTCATGGTGAAGAAATCAATCTCTTTTTGCGTTGCATAGAATCTCTCAAACACTTCAGGGGCTTTTAAGACTGGGACCTATTAGGGTAGGGATCTGTTAGGACTGGGAACTAATAGCATTGGCGTATAATATAACGACTGGGCCACATTGTGACTTGAACCCATGAGAAATGTGGTCTATTATTTCCAGGAGTTAAATTGACCAATCACCACAAAATAGTCAAGAACATTAAATTCAGTCACTGCTTATAATGCCTTACACACGCTGACCCGGCGGCTGAACAAGCATTGGGCCGACTCAGAAATAATCTTAGTAAAAAATCCACGCTGGGCAGCATTTAAGTCCTTGCCCTTCAGGGTAAAAAAAGAAAAAAAGAAAAAAAAAGTGATATATAACAGAATTCCCAACAGCTCAAGGAGAAGCACCTGACCCTGAGAAGCTGTCAAGGATGAACCACTTTTCACATTGTGGCCGGTTATCCTTTTTGACATTTACAGTGTTAGTGCTATGTGTTTTACTTATGATTCGGTTGCTATGGTATTTTTTCAGTGATTGTGGCTTTTCTTCCCCAGCAGTTCTCCAAATGTGATTCAATCACTGACAGCACACACCTCAGACGCTCACATTACAGTATCCTTATTTTCTCATTCTGTCAAGCATTTGTCCACTATAAAATAATGTAAAGTTAAATCAAAAACAAATTTACATACACACCTACATTCTCCCTTCATTTACTCTCATTCTTACTGCTGTAACAGATGGGTTCGGTTATGATGTTCTCCTTCCACAACAACCCCTCAAATAACTCTGTTTTACCTCAGTTTCTTCACACAATCTCACAACACCAATCAGCAGCATATCCTTCCCTCGGCGTTAAGAATAAGGATAATTATATGTCGGTCACGTATGCGATGCCATTAACTATTTTTTTTTCATTTCACATACCGCGTTCAAGTGGCTGCACGTCTAATGGCCTTGGATTTCAAAATCCCAGGATCGAATCAAGGCCACTTCTTAATGAATGAGGAACACACACACACACACATGCGAAATATGTCATACACATACAAGCAGATTATGCCATGTATTTACACACAAATACACACAGAATATGCATTGCAAAAGGTAGAGTGTACAGTAGAAGTTGAGATTCTATCAACAATCGTCTGCTGAAGGTCGGGCTTGAGTCAGCGAAAAGCAAGGAAAAAATGGGGAACCTTTTTTGGGCGATTCTTCCCGTTATTTATTTTGAGTGTGATTTCTTTTCGCATCTCTGTGTTCGGGATGTGACAAGTTAAAAGGGTCAGACGATCCGGTTAACGTTACAGTGACATATAAATCACCTAACTGTATGGATGGTGGAAATTTTTTTATTGTTGTGGTTGATCAGCTGACTGTGTTATGGTGGATCGCCTGACTGTGTTGTGGTGGATCATCTGTTCATTTAATGGTAGATTGGTTGATTGTGTTAGGATGACTCAGCTGATCATTACGAGATGATTAACATTTAACAGACATTCTCTCTCTCTCTCTCTCTCTCTCTCTCTCTCTCTCTCTCTCTTTCACACACAAACGGGGGTACAAAACTTGATTAATCTTCCGAAGACAATAATACACAATTTCAAGCCTTAACGAAACTAAAAAGAAAAAATGATAAGATAAGGACAGAATAACAACAACAAAAAAGATAAGTACCCAGGAAGTTCTTGGTGGTTGCCAGTGATGGCCTTGTGGTCTTAACTTTGGTCTACATAACTTAAAATATTATATAAACCAAATTTATATCACTTTGCTCCAGCTTCTTCCCTAAAACTGTTCCAAATTTCAGTAAATATCGGTATATTACATTTTATCAGTATATAAGTGAACAAATACAAACATAATATACAAAAAAAAGATTATTTTTTCTCCATTGTTTTTACTTTAGTTTCAAATGATCCATATTTCTCCTAACAAGGCCAACAGCAATATATATGACTTTATTTGTCGACTCTGAATTTATCAAGCAACGAGTGAACTCCGAAAGGATAAAACCACTAGTCTAATCAAAGCAAATTGGCGTACGGTACTGACGTATAAGCTACGACGTAATAATGTTCACCTTGTCAGTGTACCGTAGGTACGTGAATGTACAGTATGTAGGAGGAACATACCCCAACCAAACCCAACCCAACTAAGGGTAACCTAACCTAACCTAACCTAACCTAAACTTCTTTATTCATCCCTTTGTGTCTAAATTAATCCGTAAATCCAAGTTTGTGTGTTACGGAATGTATACAATGTGGACAGTGATGTTCTGTGCATTGTAGTTAAGGATATACACGATGGTCAAAGACCCACTTGTGGTCAGAGATGTGCATTGTGTTGACGAATTTGAACTGTGGTTTGGGTGAACAGTACGTACATTATTGCTATGAGTGAACAGTGTGGTTAGTGATGCACGTTGTGGTTCGGGGCATATTATGGCCAGAGTCACACATATTGTGGCCAGGGACACACATATTGTGGCCAGGGACACACATATTGTGGCCAGGGACACACATATTGTGATCAGGGACACACATTGTGATCAGGGACACATATATTGTGATCAGGGACACACATTGTGATCAGGGACACATATATTGTGATCAGGGACAGACACAATGTGATCAGGGACAGACACAATGTGATCAGGGACTCTTATATATTGTGATCAAGGACACAGACTGTGGCTAGAGACGCACTAGAGAATGAACTGCGTGTGGCTAGGTAAGCTGCTCCGCGCCAGTTCTCCTGGAAACGCCACAACATAAAAAACTGGTAATCGAGTCGTCAGGCGAGGAAGGTAAACCCTGGCTACTCCAATTAACAGGGCCGGATTCAGGAGTGGGCAAAGTTGGCAGCTGCCCAGGGGCCTCCACAATCTGGGGGCCTCCACATATTACAATATTTTATTTATTTGTTTATTCATTTGGATTATTTGTATGGCTTCAAAATTCTCCAAAGAAGTGTTCAAATTTCAAAATTTTTCCCGGGGGGCTTACAGCGCCCCCCAGAACTCCCAGATGTTTAGGCTCGCTTCACTCGCCACCCCACCCTCTTGGGTAGTTATAATGAGCCTCCACAAAGAGGCTGCCCATGGGCCTCCACAGGTCTAAATCCGGCACTGCCAATTAAATACGTTGAGTTAATTTTACCCCCGAGTCTGTGATGTCATATAAATCTAACTGAAACTCTGAAAGCAAATATAAAAAGGTAGGTTATCTGAGTCAGGTTTAGTATAATTATTCAATAAGTTCCCCACTAAATGGAGACGATAGACGCGGCATACTGAATCACTTTTCCTACTTCATAATAATGAGTTCTCAGAGGTGGCTACCATGAATATTTTATCACAATTGAAGCTACGACGCAATTGGTTATTATAAAGCTTAAGTTTGAGCGATAATTTTGTGTTACAAACTGAGACTTATCAGAACACAGCTGATTGGTGAACAAAATGATCTTTTCGTCAACTGCGGCTTAACTCAGTAATAACAACAATAACAATAACAATAACAATAACAATAACAGTAATAGTAATAATAATAATAATAATAATAATAATAATAATAATAATAATAATAATAATAATAATAATAATAATAATAATAATAATAATAATAATAATTATAATAATAATAATAATAATAATAATAATAATAATTATTATTATTATTATTATTTTTATTATTATGTTGTATGATTATATGAGAACTGGAAGAACATTATTATTATTCCTGATGCGCAAAAGAATATTCAAAATTATCCACCGCTTCACCAATACTAGGAAAATGTCCCTCCAACCTCTGGCTGGCATGGGCAATCCTTTCCCACTTCCACTCCCCTTCAATCCCTCCTTATTCGTCTCTCCATGCTCCCTCCCTACTCCTGCCCCTCCTACCTACACAAGTGTCTTCGTTCTTGTTTTGATGTTGGTGGTGACTGGCTGTGGTGGGTGTGGTTGTAGTTTTATTGGTGGTGGTGAGTGGTTGTAATAGTTACGATTCTACTTGTAGATTGAGTAATGATGTTAGTAGTTGTGGTGAATGGTTGTGAAGATTTGATCGTAGTTTCTGTAATAGTGTTGGTGGTTGTGTTGGTTGTGGTTGTAGTTTTAGTAGCAGTTGTGGTGATGGTGGAACTAGTAGTTTTAATGGTTGGATGTGGTGGTGTTGGTAGTTGTGGTAACCAGTTGTGATGAGAATATGGATTTCCATTGGTGTTGGTGAGTGGCTGGGGTTAAAATTTGAGTGGTGGTGCCAGTAATTGCGTACATTACAATATTTTAGTAGCTGTAGTGGTGATAGTAGCTGTGGTGGTGATGATTGGTTTTCGTGGTTGTGGTTTTAATGGTGGTGATTTTGACTGTTTGTGGATTGTTGTTATGATGGCAGCTTTCTTGGTGGTTGTGACTGATAGTGGTGGATGTTTCTGCGATTTTAGTAATGGTGATGACTGGTTGTAGTACTTGTGGTTGTGATGTTAATGGTGTATGTGATTAGCCTTTACGATTGTGGTTGTAGTTTTAGTGGTGGTGATGACAGTTACTGATTTTGGGTGGTGATAGTACAGTACTTGTGATGAATGATGGTACTGATTGTGGTTATAGTTTCTGTAGTAGTGATGATAGTAGTGATGAGTCGTTGTTGTGATTTTGATAGTGGTGATAATTCATTGTGATGTTTGTGGTTAGTGAAGCTTGGTTATAATGATTAAGTCACATACTAAAAGATAGGATGCAAATAACTAGACTACATTAATAATAACATGGGCACTGTATATACATACCAAATTAACTGTAAACTTGTATGATGATTTTACTGAATTATTATTATTATTATTGTTATTATTATTATAACACTTGCTTTTGAGCAACTTATTAGTTAAACCAAACAAACTTAACGTGATAATGCAACCGGACAACCTATCCTACATTAACCTAAGCTCATCCAACATCATCCAACCCAACACAACCCATCCATCCCAATTCAACGTATCCCAATCCAACCCAACCCATTCTACCCATACCTAAACTAACCCTACTGAAACTAATCCACGCCAAACTAAACCAAACCCAGCCTAACCCAACACCAACCTAACCAAACTCAACCCAACCCAACCCAACCCAACCCATTTGTTTGATTGCAGTAGCTACCTCATCCAGGGAAGAGGGATACCTGAGATGGGTCACCTCTGGATGGTGAGAGCACTGCTTGGTAATAAGGTTATCTACATTGGTGTTTTGGTTGAGTAACGAATGGTAGTGCTTTTTCCAACGTTATCGGATGCCTTCCTCATTTTTAATTAGGGAGTTACCGTCAGATAAGCGGAAGGAGCTTTGCCATGAGTAATTGGCCCATAAAATTGTTTAGTGGGATTGAGAATTCCTCGCATCTTGTGTTGATCGGCAAGTTTTTGAGTTTCATGTGTTTTATTGTTAAACCAGCCGTTCTTTAGTTTGTCAAGTTCATTCTGGGCCGCCGATTTCATCTTGCGGAAGGTATCAGCTTTGGTCCTAGACCGAGACTTGGTCTATCAGTCAGTTAAAGCAGCACGTTTATCATTGATGAGTTCATTGATTTCCGGTGTATTCTTTCGATCTGGCCGAGAGTCTCTCTGCAGTTCTTTGTCAGGGCAGTGTCGAGAAAACCCCGTACGGCACTGGGATTTAAGTTGTTTGATGTCGGGTTGTTTATCATCCCATGTTTGAGCTCCTCTCTGAAAGCATGGGCTACAGTTGGATCCTCCAGACGCTTAGTGTTAAAACCTCTTATGGAGGCTTCTTGCCTTCACCATTTTGGGGCAGTATGAAGTGAGAGCTTGGCTCTCACGAGCCGATGATCAGTGTCGCAGTGATCTGAGCGACACATTGCTCGGGTGATGAGGACATCACGGCATTCTCTTTCACTGACAATGATGTAGTTAAAGATGCTAGTGTTTGCATCGTGGTTGTTGTCACGAACCCTTGAACTTATTGGCCTGCTTAAACAAGGTATTCGTGATAGTGAGGTTGTGTGCAGCACACTTGCTGAGGAGGAGTAGGCCGTTGGGATTACACTTGCCAATGCCATCTCTGGCATTGAAGTCACCAAGAAGCACAACTTTATCTACTCTGGGGATAGGGGTTAGCACTCTGTCTAAGTCGGCATAAAATGCCTCCTTGATGCCATCCTCTGCATCCGGTGTTGGGGCGTATCCACTCAAGAAAAAGGCATAACGTGAGTAATTCAGTGGGATTCTGAGCGTCATGAGGAGCTCGTTGATCCCAACAGGCATTTCAGTTAGACTGTGTAGGATGCGTTCGCGGATGGCAAAGCCAACTCCATAAATGCGGTTTCTCTCCGCAGCAAGTTTATCCTTCTAGAAGAAGGTATAGCCAGACCCCCGTTCTGTGAGTCGACACTCATCTGGGAGCCAGGATTATAATTGTGTTTTCGACCACATTAGGATGACCTTATTGCATGGGTGCAATTGCCCAGTCAGGTTGGTTCTTTAGGCAGGCTATGTTTAGGGCACCTTTTATAGCCCCTTCCCCATTTGGGATGAGCTGAGTTTCTCCTCGAAAGGGCTGCTCAGTCGCACAGACAGGACCGGATTGCACTGCTGCCTAGATCCCAGTCCATAAACGACCTGCTTATCTGTGCCGGCCATGTCCAGAGTTGTGACTAGAGACTCCCGGCAGTCATCTCTGCTTGTCCCCGTCACCACTCGTCCGTCGCCATAGGACTTTTGGGGTATATGGGGTTGATGATAATGACGAGTATGATGAGCTGGATGATGGCTGCACGTGAGTTGACGTATGTGGTGAGGGAGGAACGCAAACTGCCACCACACATCTTGGCTCTCTCTTTTCCTGATCCAGTGGTGCAAGTGTTGCAACGACTGGGAAGAGGGAGAGTTGCAATTGACTGCCAATAGCCCAGTTTGATGGGTTTCGCCCTAGTAGCCTGTCCATCATGCATTGCCTTTGTCCACCGGTTTAGTCGTTGGGTTCCCATATTGGTCACCTCTTCTCCCTATACCGCCGTCGGGGTCTTGTTGGAGGTCTGTAAGCATGTCCGCCTCATGCAGGGCTCCACCATAAATTTTTCGTTCCGGGTTTACCCCTGTAGCCTTATACCTACCAAGATTAATCCGCAAGGCAGCCAAGCAGTGGTTGGTAGGCGCCACGACGTTTCCAGGTGCCAGTGGGCCAATGAGCCGACCCTCTGGTGCCCACTGCTACTTCAATATACCCAACTGGTCTACCCTTGGCTCACAAGGCACCCAGTTACCGTGTGTTGCCACGAGGAGGAACATCAGGAGTCTTGAGGGTGAAGAGGCTGTGTACTGGCACGGGAAGACTAATGCAAGTTGCTTCCCTTTTCGCTACGAGGGCTAAGCTGAAAGTAGGGGAAGGTAACAGTTATTGCACATTAACACTAACATAATGCTGCGACAATAGACGTATTACACCGCCCTGCACACGCACGCACGCACGCACGACCCCCTGACGGAGACACGATGATCCTCCCCATACTGGCCAGATATTTTGTAAATAACATCGATTATGTGTTAAAGGAATATCCTTCCTTCCTTAGGCTTTAGTAAGCCAATTTATAATATTTATACTGTATATACTTGTCACACTTGCCAGATGCTTCTGGTGTTATTGTACAGGGGTACCTAGTGACAGCACTAGGATCCCGCTTCCTCTATCAAGGAATAAACAATTGAAATTGAAAATTTAATTATAAATGTAGTTTCTCTCCGCAGCAGTTTTATCCTTCTAAAAGAAGGTATAACCAGGCCCCCGTTCTGTGAGTCGACCCTCGTCTGGGAGCCGGGACTCACTAATGGCTACTATGTCGATGTTAAACCTGGCCAACTCTTTTGCCACATGGCCAGTTATTCTTTAAGAACGCTCATTTGTTCCGATATCCAGAACGGCCCTGATATTGCATGCAGTGACTATAAGAGGTTCTATAGTGTGTTTTTGTTTGGATATGTGATAATGATTATTTTCGACCGCATAAGGATGACCTTACTGGGTGAGGTGGCCCAGTCAGGATGTTTTTTTTAGGCAGACTATGTTTAGGGCACCTTTTCTAGCGCCCTCCTCATGTGGGATGAGCACAGTGGGTACTCGAGAGGGCTGCTCAGTCGAATAGACAGAGCCGGATTACACTCCTGCCTAGATCCTAGTGCATAAATGACTATATTATCTATGCTGCCCATGTGCAGAATTGTGACTAGAGACTCCCGGCAGCCGCCTCTGCCTGTCCCCGACGCCACTCGTCCGTCGCCATAGGACTTTTGGGGTATAGAAGTTTTTATGATTATGAGACGTATGATGAGCTGGATGATGGCTGCACGTGAGTTGATTTATTTGGTGAGACAGAAGTACAGGCTGCAACCTCACATCTTGGCTCTCCCTTTTCCTGATCCAGTGGTGCAAGTGTTGTAATGACTGGAAAGAGGGAGACTTGCAATGGACTGCAGATAGCCGAATTTCTTGGGTTTCACCTTAGTAGCCTGTCCATCATACATTGCGTTCATCCGCCGGTGTAGGCGTTGGGTTCCCATGCTCGTCACCTCTTCCGCTGTTGGGGTCTTGTTGGAGCTCTATAACACCCGCCTTCACACCCCGAACGGACACCCTACCCCCCCCCCCCCCTTCCCCGTGCCACACCGTCCTAACATCTAACACTAACATCCCACCCTAACACTCCATCTCGATGACACTGCAACCTCACCCCGAACATCACACTTCCACTTCAGTGCCCATCCTCATATTGCACGCCGACACCTCACCCTGATAAACCACCCTAACAACCCATCCACACACCCCAAATTCAGCCCACCCTGACAGAGCACACAGACACCACACTCTCACACCAGTTCTCCTAACGCCCACTGGATGTCATGAAGCAGAAAAACATGTAACTTCTAAAATGTGTGAGGCTTTTAAATTGTGATACAAGGCATAACGTCTTCGATGGTGACTGTATCTTCGCCAACTATTTATAGAACATATGGTCTTCTTATACTAGGAAATTACTATATCTTACTCACTTAACCCTCTTTTAATAACCCTCGTAGCATGTACTTATGACGTCACATGCGCATATGTGACGTCACACCTGCACTGTGCTGAGGCCTAAAACTACCACAAGCCACTTAAAGATGTTGCCAGTTGTGATGTGTCTATTGCTTGATCGTTTATACTGTGAACAGATCAGGTAAAAGAAGGTGTCCTACTGGAGACCACCGTTTTATGCTGATCAGGTATGTTGTGTGTGTGCATAAACATGTGTGTACAGGAGCTACATGGCAGTATTTTAGTTGTACTAGCTGGCAGTGTTTCTTCATTATGTCATCTTTAGAGAACAAACTCATCCCCAAGAAACTAACAAGTACATGGGAACTGGATTTTCTGAAAACGGTGGACATAAGACAGAAATGACAGTAAGGATAGTGAACCACTGTAGGAGTGTTGGAGAGCTATTTCCCCCTCTGAGTCATCCTCCTGTGCCCCAGGAAGCTGAGAAGACAACTTTAACATTGTATTCAAGCCTATATTAACATAGGGAGCAGAAAATTGGGTAATGATATCCCAAAAAAAGAGTAGAAACAAATAGCTGAAATGAGAATCAAACCAGAAATGAAAAGGTAAGATAAGTGTCGGAATTGTGGAAATTCAATTAAATTAGAACTGCACCAACACCTGCAAATGATGAAAGAAGACTGTTGATAGATAGAGAGATGCAGTGCAAGAAACTCTATAAATACAATCTGCTATTCATGGAAGTAGTAAGATGCGCTGATGTGTTGGGCCAGAGTGGAGGAGGACATGCGTCCGGTTGATACCATTAAAGGGCTGAGTAACCTACAAGGGAGCTGAAATAAGAAATATGTATACAGTACTCAACATCTTAAAACTCTAATAATTAATATTTGGGGGAACTGAAAATTAATTCATCAAGTTATGTTTATTTGCTCTTCATACACAGTTGTCATATTTATTAACTACACAGAAGCCAATTGGTTAGAGTCTAACACCCACGAAGAATCAGGGACTGAAGTTGGTGGATGTTGGAAGTGTTGAAGGCAGGTGATGGAGGTTAGTTGTGAGGCGCCGGTTGAGCTCTTGTAGTTGACGGAGTTCGCTGCAGGACATTAACTCTTGGTAATAGTCCTTCTCCAAATTTACCATTATAATTTAATATTTTAATGGTTTTATCTCCTGCGTTTTATAAATTTATGGGTAAATCTTGCGGTTGTTCCATTATCTGGCGGAGTCTTGAGTCTGGGAGGACGACGAGTACCAGCTTACCAATGACCATGGCCATAGCCGTACCTACGTCTTGGGCGATAGCCATATCCATAAAAGTGGCTTGCCAGAGGGTCAGCCAGAGGGTCAGCTAGAGGAAAAGGGTCAGGGTCAGCGAAGGGGTAGGGTTCAGGCATAGCTCGGGCAGACCCCATCAGGGCAGCGAGGGCCACCACCACGGCGAACACTAAACACAGCTGTAACGTGAAAGACAAAATGTCAGGCATATGTGGTAAAACAGACGGTGATCTTTGTATATTATTAAGAATTTTCGGCGTTTGTTATGCAGGGTGAATTATACTGTAGTGTTTATTGTGTTACCGAGCAGCTAATATCTGGAAGTGGAAACAACACAGAGTAGCATTATTCACCCCTGATCCAAGACCTCGTTGTTTTTAAGGTCTCTCTCTCTCTCTCTCTCTCTCTCTCTCTCTCTCTCTCTCTCTCTGTAATAGGCCCCTGTCTCATCAACAGAACGTATTATATAAATGGGTCAATACATCTGATATTATATTCAGATTCACCACCCTGTAACTTTCCACTGTCTATGAGTAAGACATGAGATGGACACGTGAGCGGGCAACTTACCCAAGAGGGCGAGACCCATAGCTCAGCATTTCTGTAAGCACGCACTGCGATGCCCCTAAGCTTCAGTAGCTCACCTCAACTCATATCGAAAGGACGTGACCAAACGTTTATCATACATAAACGCCGTCCCTTTCTCATTCACTCCTAGACAGTGAGACTTACGGTTGATATACACTCGGGAATTATATATACAACCTTTTATAATAAAACAAAGGAACTACCGTTTGGGTTTCGTTACTTAAAACCCAAATATAAATATGTGTGAACGGACTGGTTAATTGGACAAGCAGCCGATTCATCTCTCTCTCTCTCTCACATGCACTCAGTCAAATACCAATGGTTTCTTAAAAACCACAAACTTGTTAGTGTGGGTAATTTTCACATTAAAGATACCTCAGTTGACGCTATGTATCCATTTAACGAAAGAAGATAACCCCGAGGTGCTCAAGATAACAATTTATGCACATTATATTTGTATATATTAAACACTGAACAGACTAGAAAATAAAAGACAACACGTTAATGATGATATACGAAAACAGTAAATAAACAGGAATTTGAGAGAAAATCGGATTAATAAATTCAAAACTCTACAGAGGATTAATGAAGTTTGAGGTTGAGATACAATGAGGACCTCCAAGGCAGGACAAGACTGGAGGTGATACTCACAACCTTCATGTTGCTGGTGGAGGAATGGTCAAGCTGACTGCTTCAACAAGACTGTGCTGTCCTAGTTGGGTTGGTTGTTGGGGATTACTGGCCTCTTCGCCATTAGGCTATTTCGGCCGAAGCTGATGTCTTCTTTCTTCTTCTAATCTTGGTCTTCTTTCTTGCTACAACTAATCTGATGTTCTTGTTTCTTCTTTTCTTGTTATTCTTGTGTTCTTCTTGTTCTTGGTATTTTGGTTACTTCTTTCTTCTTTTTGTTTTATTTGGGATGAATTATGGTATGCATGAGTGATATGATGGTGAGTTAGTGACAGACCAGATGAAATGGCTTGTCAGGTGACTAGTTTCTCTGTGATTTTTTATTTTTTTTTATTTTTTTTTATTTTGTCTTTTGTAGCCCGTGTCTTTTTGTTTGAATATGTGTTGGTGGGTGTCAGTTTAGCTTGATAAATGTGAGTGTTGTATGTAATGATAAGGTTTGTGATGTGTTTCTCATGTTGTATGTTTTAATTTTTGTTTTATTCATTTTTATTTTTTTATTTTTTATTTTTTATAAGGCATGGTTACATACATATAATAGATATAAAAAGAGTTCATGCGTGTGTCAATCATAACATGCCGATAAGATGGGTCTCCTTGAGGAAGGTTATTACAGCGTCACTTATGGTGACATTATCTTGCAATAGGTCGGGTACAGTCAGCACGAAGCCTTGCTCGGCAGCTAGGATCACCAGCTGCCGGCGCTCTGGTTCGTACTGGCTGCACTCAGTCAGAATATGTCTGATGGAGAGAATTAGGTTACAAGTGGCACAGATAGGTGGGAAGGACTTGTCAAGATAGGCCCCTAGGTGGGTCAGATAGGTACAGTTCAGCCTTAGTCTGGCGAGAACGACCTCTTCCCTCCTATTCTTTCTATATGCTGAGGGCCAGTTTCCTATATTAGGCTTCCAGGTGTTGTGGAGATTTAACCTAGTCCATTCAAGTTGCCACTTTCCAAATGTATATGTCTTCCCCAAGGACAGACACGACTGAGTCTCCCAGGGTACATTAGTTGTCTCCCCGAGACCCACAGTCGCTCTTGCTAGTCTGTCTGCCTGTTCATTGCCCCAAATGTTACAATGCCCAGGCACCCACACCAGTACAATATTCTTGGCACACTCATGTAATTTATTAATAATGTTGCCCTGTATCTCGTTGCTGGTAGTATCACCACCTTGAATTGCTTTAAGAGCTGACATTGAATCTGAAATGACAGCGACATTATTGACATTGCTTGTTATTGCGATGTCAATGGCTCTACTTATTGCGAACATTTCTGCAGAGAATATGGTTGTGTGCCGCGGCAGGCGGGAGCTCCACTCCCCGTCTCTGCTCCAGATACCGGCTCCGACGTTGTCGTCAGTCTTGGACCCGTCGGTGTACACGTGAGTATAGGCGCTGAATCCTTCAAGAAATTGATAGAAAAGTTGCCTCAGGAGCTCAGGATGAAAGTCATTCTTCGCTCCCGGAAGCCACGATGTTTCCACATGGAAGTCGGGGTTCTCCCATGGCGGAACGTATCTATCAACGTCTCCGAGATGGATACCAGCACCCTGGCACAAGGTCTGGAGGCGGACAACCGAGGACGGGGACCTACGCAGCTGCAGGAAACGGAATTTAGCAACAGCACACCACCCTGGGTGACCTGTGCCGCGCTTCCTAGCCGTACTCAACCCGTACCTCAGCGTCAACAGGTCCCTCCTGATGTGAAGTGGAGGGACGTGGGCCTCAACCTCTAGTCTGCCTACACGTGTACACCTGAAAGCACCCAGACATAGACGAAGGCATCGGTTCTGTATTCTGGTTAGCTTTGCGAGTGTGGTGTCGCATGCCGAGGCATACAACTGGCATCCATAATCAAGTTTTGATCTGATCAGGGTCTTATACACCATTAATAAAGATTTCCTATCGGCTCCCCATGTAGTACCTGATAAAACTTTCAGGATGTTTGTGACTTTGAGACATTTACTTTCAAGTTCGTTAATGTGGTTTTTCCACGTTAATTTCCGGTCAAAATGAACACCAAGAAATTTTACTGAAGTTTGAAATTTAATAGGAGTATCATTTAGTTTTAATACTGGATTTCTAACGTCACGTTTCTTAGAGAAGACTACTCCTACTGTCTTCTCAGCTGAGAACTTAAATCCCCATTGTATTGCCCACTCTTCCGCGGCTTTTAGGCCGGTTTGCACCCTTTGTGCAGATACCCTCTCATCTCGAGAGGAGCGCCAGATTGCGCAATCGTCAGCAAACAAGGAGAATTTGAGGTCACTTAATCTGGGGGCTGGAGTTAGGAAATCATTAATCATTATAAGGAATAAAATTGGGCCCAAAACGCTACCTTGTGGAACTCCATTTTCAAAGACAAATGTGTCTGACTTTACGTTACCTTTTAATTTGACGGAAAAAGTCCTGTCTTGCAAAAAATTACTAATAAAAATTGGCAAATTACCTCTCAGCCCCAAGGCGTGGAGCTTCATCATGAGGCCAGTCCGCCATGTCATGTCGAAAGCTTTTTCTATGTCTAAGAATACTGCAGTTAATGTTTCTTTACTGCAAAGAGCTTTTGAGATGTCAGTTTCAAGACTTATTAAATGATCTAGTGTGCTTCTACCTTGGCGGAAACCACACTGTCGATCATTCAATAAGTTGTTACTTTCCAAAAAATAAATTAGTCTACGCTTTATCATACGTTCCATGACCTTACACAGACAGTTTGTGAGCGAAATCGGACGGAATGATTTGGTGTTGTTCGGGCATTTGTCCCTCTTCGGGATCGGTACGACATGGGCAAAGTGCCATGAGTTTGGAAACGTTCTGGACGTCCAGATCTCATTGTACACTTCTAGCAATTTGTCCAGGTTTCCCTGGTCAAGGTGCTTAATCATCTCGTATCGTATACCGTCAGGCCCAGGAGTAGAGCCCTTGCCCTTATTAATAGCAAAGGAGAGCTCCTCTGGGGAAAATGCTCGATTGTAGCCCTGTTCGTCCCCGTTCTCGAAGTCGAGATGCAAGAGCTCAGCACGATCACGGAACACGCCGAAGCGTGGATCATGATTGGCGGAGCTACTGGCATCTGCAAACTTCTGGCCTAGTGTGTTGGCAATGGCCTGGGGTTCGTCGAGAATCCGTCCTCCACTACTCACCTGTGGGATAAAACTCCCTCCTCCTTTGGATCTGACCCGGTTTATAGCCGACCATACCTCAGAGGAAGGGGTATCCTTGTTAATAGTGGAGACGAACGCCCGCCAAGACTCTCTCTTACACTCCCTGAGAACCCTCCTAGCCTTGGCTCTAGCTTTTTTATATTCGATTAAGTTAACAAGTGATGGAATTCTATTGAATAAACGACATAGCCTATTTCGCTCACAGACCACTCGTCGGCAGTCTGGTGTCCACCATGGAACTCCAGGCCTGTGGGTTTTTGCAGAAGTCTTAGGAATTGTTAAGTCTGCTGCGTGTATTATAGCTTGTTGTATGTGTGTAATTTTGGTGTTGATGTCTTGTCCAATGGTATCTATACGAACGGCTCCTGAGTAGGCCCTCCAGTCCGCCTTCCTAAGGTTGTAGCGCACCTCGGGAGTAGCCGTTGGGGCGCCACACTCATAAGAAATGCAGATCGGAAAATGGTCGCTACCCAGAGAGTCGTCGTATGTAGAAAATTTACAATCTAATAGCAAGGCAGCATCAACTATAGAAAGATCTATAGCTGACGCTGTGCCAAGTCGTTCATCCGCTCTAGTCGCACTACCGTCATTCAGAAGAGACAAGTTGGAGTTGAGGATAGCTGCAGCCACCTGCTCTCCCCTCCCGTCACTCCGGACACTGCCCCACCGCAAATGGCGAGCATTGAGGTCGCCGAGGATCATTTTCTTTCCTGGCAGTTGGTTAAATAGCTCCTCAAGCTCACCATCGTCAATGAGCCCGCCCGGAGGACAGTATAGTGAACAGATGGCAACATAGCCAGTCCGAATCTTAACTCTGCACGCCACAGCCTGCAGGTTCAACTTCAGATTGACTCTTTGTTGGGCGAATGAACTCCGAATGTATAGGGCTACCCCCCTTAGGTTGTCTCCCCTGTAGGACGTGTAGTTGTCAAATACAGGTGGGTCGTCGTGACCCGCAAGTAGCGTCTCTTGTAGGCAAAAAACGTCCGGCCGAAATAATGACTTTAGTAAATGAAATTGAGCATTTTTATTCCTAGCACCTCTGCAGTTCCACTGGATGATATTGAATTTTAAGTCTGAGAGTTGATATGGTCAGCGTTTTGGGCTTTATTTTTCTTTCCTCTTGTGTTTGGGGGGGAAAAAGGGTCCTGGGAAGGATCCCCCACATCAGGTGAGCAGTCTCCCAGCTCCAAGGAGCCAGTACTCTGCTCGGCAGGGGCTCCCTGCCCCAGGGGTTTGTCCTAGTGAGGCGCCACACCTTATATACTCCGGTCCAGAACCCGGACCCGCCAACAACCACTTCCTTCTACGTAAGGAAAAATATCAATTTCTGGTATACTCTGGGGAATACGCTCCTCTTTTGTTGGCGATTTACACACACACTAACACTAGACTCTATCTTCACGTATTATGTACGATTAATCTTTAATGGTAGATATCTCATTATAACGTTCAGATAAAAATTCCCGGGAGAGGAATGAGAATTTGCTTGAGTTCCCAGAATGACCCTAGCAATGGGAGATATGGGAGGGGAAGGCAGAAATTTGGGTTAAGAGGAAGGTGAAGAAGGCGAGTTAGAATGATTAATCCAAGAATGTGAAAAGAAAACTCCATGAAGAGGGCTGTGATGAACAGTCGTCACAAACAGTAAAAGCATACCACTTCATTTGGCTTATCGTGCAACCAAATAGCATCATCACATTTCAACCATCTTGTTGTGTGAAGTATTATTATACACATATCTGCAATGACTTATCGTATGAGCAGTTAGTAGTAAAATTACCAAATATAAGTTAGTCTATTATGAGTTGGTCATAGTAGAATATCCATATCTCTATTAGTTTCTCCTGTTAGCTATTACTAGTACTATAATCATATGTCTACCATTCTTGTGTAAGCTAACAGTATAACCGTATCACTCTCCGGGGTTATGGGTAAGTTATAATTAGCATAATAACCTTGTTGTCTGATCTAGTACAGTACAAGAAGTTTAACCATATCATCAGCTTTTTTGTGGAAACACCCAACAGGATCACAAATATCATTGCCAATGGCGGGAGAGATACTTATCTTTTCTCAATCTATCTGTGATACCTGACACTAGGCCTACGTGGTTGACTCTCTAAGCTAACTTATATTTGTTCACTGTAGTAAAGTGTCTGTGCAGTGTCAAACACATTTGCACTCTACCTTAAGTAGAGCTGGAGAATCCTGAGTACGTTTCATGATGAAGAGCATTATTGAGAGAGAAACTATTGTAGTAGTGAATGACGTCTCTGTGACTCCACAAAGAGCAGCGTAATTAATATTCTTTTGTGTTTTATTCTGACGAGTGAAAATTACAGTTTGAATGTATTTATCATTTAATTGCGTCTCGTGTGCATATATGATGCCTGTGACAGTAACATGTATGTGTAGTCTGGTTGGTGGTGCTGCATGATGGTGGTGCTGCATGATGGTGGTGCTGCATGATGGAGGTGTTGTATGATGGAGGTGCTGCATGGTGGAGGTGCCGTACGATGGAGGTGCTGCATGAAAGAGGTGCTCCATGAAATGGGTGCTGCGGGAAAGAGGTGCTGCATGAAGAATGTGCTGCATGAAGGAGGTGCTGCATGAAAAAGGTGCTGCGTGATGGAGGTACGGTACGATTACATGGAGGTTCTACATGGTGGAGGTGCTGCATAATGGAGGTGCTGCAAAATGGAGGTGCTGCATGATGAAGGTGCAGCATGATGGGGGTACGGTATGATTAGATGGAGGTGCTGCATCATGGAGGTGCCTCATGAAGGAGGTAAGGTATGATGGAGGTGCTGCATCATGGATGTGCTGGATGTTGGAGGTACTGCATCATGGATGTGCTGGATGATGGAGGTGCTGCATATTGGAGGTGCCTCATGAAGGAGGAAAGGTATGATGGAGGTGCTGCATCATGAAGGTGATCTATCATGGAGGTGATGGATGTTGAAAGTGCTTCATTATGATGGTGCTGCATGATGAAAGTACTACATCATGGAGGTGCTGCATCATGGAAGTGCTGCATCATGGAAGTACTGCATCATGGAGGTGCTGCATCATGGATGTGCTGCATCATGAAGCTACTTCATCATGGAGGTACTTTAAGATGGAAGTGCTGCATGGAGGTGCTGCATGATGGAGGTGCTGTATGTGTGGAGGTGCTGTATGATGGAGGTGCTGCATGATGGAGGTAATGAATGGTGGAGGTGCTGCATGATGGAGGTGCTGCATAATGGAGGTGCTATAATGGAGGTGCTGCATGATGGAGGTGCTGCATTATGGAGATGCTGGATGGTGGAGGTGCTGCATAATGGAGGTGCTGCATGATGGAGGTGCTGCATGATGGGGGTACGGTATGATTAGATGGAGGTGCTGCATCATGGAGGTGCCTCATGAAGGAGGTAAGGTATGATGGACGTGCTGCATCATGGAGGTGCCTCATGAAGGAGGTAAGGTATGATGGAGGTGCTGCATCATGGATGTGCTAGACGTTGGAGGTGCTGCATCACGGATGTGCTGGATGATGGAGGTGCTGCATGATGGAGGTGCTGCATGATGGAGGTGATGCATGGTGGAGGTGCTCCATAATGGAGGTGCTGCATAATGGCGGTGCTGCATGATGGTGTTGCATGATGGAGGTGCTGGATGGTGGAGGTGCTGCATCATAAAGGTGATCTATCATGGAGGTGATGGACGTTCAATGTGCTTCATTATGATGGTGCTGCATGATGAAAGTACTACATCATGGAGGTGCTGCATCATGGAAGTGCTGCATCATGGAAGTGCTGCATCATGGAAGTGCTGCATCATGGATGAGCTGCATCATGGAGCTGCTTCATCATGGAGGTACTTTATGATGGAATTGCTGCATGGTAGAGGTGCTACATGATGGAGGTGCTGTATGTGTGGAGGTGCTGCTTGATGGAGGTGATGCATGATGGAGGTGCTGCGTGATGAAGGTGCTGCATAATGGAGGTGCTGCAAAATGGCGGGGCTGCATGATGGAGGTGTTGCATGATGGAGGTGCTGGATGGTGGGAGATGCTGCAGATGCTGCATGATGGAGGTGCTGCATGATGGAGGTGCTGCATGGAGGTGATGCATGATGGAGGTGCTGTGTGAAGGTGCTGCATAATGGAGGTGCTGCATAATAGCAGGGCTGCATGATGGTGTTGCATGATGGAGGTGCTGGATGGAGGAGATGCTGCATGATGGAGGTGCTGCATGATGGAGGTGCTGCATGGAGGTGCTGCATGATGGAGTGTTGTATGATGGAGGTGCTGCATGGTGGAGGTGCTGCATGGTGGAGGTGCTGGATGGTGGAGGTGCTGCATGCTGGAGGTGCTGGATGGTGGGGTGCTGGATGGTGGAGGTGCTGCATGCTGGAGGTGCTGGATGGTGGAGGTGCTGGATGGTGGAGGTGCTGGATGGTGGAGGTGCTGCTGGAGTGCTGGATGGTGGAGGTGCTGGATGGTGAAGGTGCTGGATGGTGGAGGTGCTGGATGATGGAGGTGCTGGATGGTGGGTGCTGGATGGTGGAGGTGCTGGATGGTGGAGGTGCTGCATGATGGAGGTGCTGATGGAGGTGCTGGATGGTGATGGATGGTGGAGGTGCCTGGATGGTGGAGGTGCTGGATGATGGAGGTGCTGGATGATGGAGGTGCTGGATGATGGAGGTGTGGATGATAACGGTGTTGGATGATGGAGGAGCATGATGGAGGTGCTGGATGATGGAGGTGCTGGATGATGGAGGTGCTGGATGATGGAGGTGCTGGATGATGGAATGATGGAGGTGCTGGATGTGGATGATGACGGTGCTGGATGATGGAGGAGCTGCATGATGGAGGTGCTGGATGGTGGAGGTGCTGCATGATGGAGGTGCTGGATGGTGAAGGTGCTGGATGGTGGAGGTGCTGGATGGTGGAGGTGCTGGATGATGGAGGTGCTGGATGATGGAGGTGCTGGATGATGACGGTGCTGGATGATGGAGGAGGACGATGGAGGTGCTGGATGATGGAGGTGCTGGATGATGGAGGTGCTGGATGATGGAGGTGCTGGATGATGGAGGTGCTGGAGGTGCTGGATGATGGAGGTGCTGGATGATGGAGGTGCTGCAAGATGGAGGGTGCTGGATGGTGGAGGTGCTGGATGGAGGTGCTGGATGGTGGAGGTGCTGGATGATGGAGGTGTTGATGATGACGGTGCTGCATGATGAGGTGCTGCATGTTGGAGGTGCTGGATGGTGAAGGTGCTGGATGGTGGAGGTGCTGCATGATGGAGGTGCTGGATGGTGCTGGATGGTGAAGGTGCTGGATGGTGGAGGTGCTGGATGGTGGAGGTGCTGGATGGTGGAGGTGCTGGATGGTGGAGGTGCTGGATGATGGAGGTGCTGGATGATGACGGTGCTGGATGATGGAGGAGCTGCATGATGATGATGGAGGTGCTGGATGATGGAGGTGCTGGATGATGGAGGTGCTGCAAGATGGAGGTGCTGGAGATGGAGGTGCTGATGATGGAGGTGCTGCATGCTGATGGAGGATGATGGCATGCATGTGGAGGTGCTGGATGATGGAGGTGCTGGATGATGGAGGTGCTGGATGATGGAGGTGCTGCAGATGGAGGTGCTGGATGATGGAGGTGCTGGATGATGAGGTGCTGGATGATGAGGTGCTGCAAGATGAGGTGCTGGATGATGGAGGTGCTGATGATGGAGGTGCTGGATGATGGAGGTGCTGCAAGATGGAGGTGCTGCAAGATGGAGGTGCTGGATGGTGGAGGTGCTGGATGGTGAAGGTGCTGGATGGTGGAGGTGCTGATGGTGGAGGTGCTGGATGGTGGAGGTGCTGGATGGTGGAGGTGTTGGATGGTGGAGGTGCTGGATGGTGGAGGTGCTGGATGGTGGAGGTGCTGGATGGTGAAGGTGCTGGATGGTGGAGGTGCTGGATGGTGAGGTGCTGGATGGTGGAGGTGCTGCATGATGGAGGTGCTGGATGGTGAAGGTGCTGGATGGTGGAGGTGCTGGATGGTGAAGGTGCTGGATGGTGGAGGTGCTGGATGGTGAAGGTGCTGGATGGTGGAGGTGCTGCATGATGGGTGCTGGATGGTGGAGGTGCTGGATGGTGGAGGTGCTGGATGGTGGAGGTGCTGGATGGTGGAGGTGCTGGATGGTGGAGGTGTTGCATGATGAAGGTGCTGGATGGTGGAGGTGCTGGATGGTGTGCTGATGGAGGTGCTGGATGGTGGAAGGTGCTGGATGGTGGAGGGAGGTGCTGGATGGTGGAGGTGCTGGATGGTGGAGGTGCTGGATGGTGGAGGTGCTGGATGGTGGATGGTGGAGGTGGATGGTGGAGGTGCTGGATGGTGGAGGTGCTGGATGGTGGAGTGTGCTGGATGGTGGAGGTGCTGGATGGTGGAGGTGCTGGATGGTGGTGCATGGTGGAGGTGGATGGTGGAGGTGCTGGATGGTGGAGGTGCTGGATGGTGGAGGTGCTGGATGGTGGAGGTGCTGGATGGTGGAGGTGCTGGATGGTGGAGGTGCTGGATGGTGGAGGTGCTGGATGGTGGAGGTGCTGGATGGTGGAGGTGCTGGATGGTAGAGATGCTGGATGGTGGAGGTGCTGCATGATGAAGGTGCTGCATGATGAAGGTGCTGCATGATGGTGCTGCATGATGGAGGTGCTGCATGAAAGAAGTGAAGGTTGCCTCCCTAAGTCTTACACGTTCGCTGCAACACATCAGGTCTTGGTGTTGTCTTGGTTGATTTTGTGGTTGTTGCGTTTTAGTTATCAGATATCATGTCTGCAGTTTCCGTCACGTTTACTTTTCTAAGGGAGAGAGGGATCAGTCTATTAGGAGAGATAGATCAAGGTAATCCAGGGCCAGTTGGGGTCACCACCACACACCTATTTCTTATTTAATATAAAAGGCAAAAGTTGATGTGACACGAATTTCGGACACAAAGACGTGCTATAACGTCTTCTTTATGTACATACACCCACGAGATAATATAAAACTAGTGACGTGTCCTATTAAAATCAATAAAACTATGAGAGATGTAAAAGCGATGTGAATCACCCAAGCGTTTCCACTAACCTTCACAGATCGTTGGATCATTGTAGTGTGTGTTTACTGTTATCTAGACACGTTGAATATTATGCAATTTCAGATTCAATTATGATTTTTACAAATATCTAACCCTTGACCTCTTGAAACTGAAGAATACAACACACCAACATTATTATTATTATTATTTATACTAAACAACTTAACTATGAGTATATTTTTCATATAAAAGAAAGAGTAATGAAACAAACTTATATTTCTAAAAAAACTAAACAGTAACAAACGGAATACACAACACCAACACCACATTAATCTCAATGTTTAAAACGATGATTTATCTTTGTGTATTCAAGGTTTCTTTATGGCGCAATTGAGCAAGTCAATTTCTTCCTAGTTGACTCAGGTGTCGACCAAGGCGTCTCTCATATTCGGTTATGAAATTTGTCAAATAGTTATGTAACAATGTCTCATCGGATATGTGAAAAGGTATATATACATATATAGGTATATATATATATATATATATATATATATATATATATATATATATATATATATATATATATATATATATATATATCACCATCATCTACGTTTTAACGACCATCTTACACGTTAATTAAGGATAATCGACAATTAAGTTTTATAAAGGAACTGACGTTTTTACCAAATAGGTATATTTTGTTATTATTGCTACAGATTAACGATAATTAATTCGCTTGTGATTAAATTTGCTCTATTTAATTTAAGAGGTCGTTTATCATCAAAAGTTAGCCAAATTATACCAAGAGAAGGTTAGGTTAGTTTAGGTTAGGTTAGGTTAGGTTAGGTTAGGTTAGGTATAAAGCTATTCATTCATATTTATAATGATTATCCACTACATGATCGTCTACGGCCAGTCATACGTTCCAAAAACATACATAGAAGTTATCGCTAATTCGTAATTATCGGTATTTTGAAGATAGAGAGTTCAAATGTGTCATGGAGATGCGCACGCACCCAGAAGTACCCTGAACGTGGGATTTTGGGATGAGCCGCGCAGGGCCTGACATCGACTCCCAGAGGTGGAACTTCCTCATAAAATAACACGTCTAAATTGGGAGGTTTATCCTATAGAGGCTGATCACACACCTAAAAATGATAATGTACAGTAGTTGATGTAGTGTGGGCGATAGTATAGTTATGGTCACAGGCTATAAACTGTCCCTCAAAAGTAAAACAGGGAAATAAATATACTGTACAGTATATGTTAGGCTAAATAAAGATAATTATCTTTAGTAGTAGTAGTAGACTAAGCGTTATAAAGCAATAGATAGTTTTGCTAAATAGGAATAGCTTTTAATTTTTATTGCTACAATTTAATTTGTATGTGGTAAAATATGTTCATTTTCATTTACGACGTCGTTTATTTTTTTACGTTGACAATAATTTCGTGTGGTTTCGTTACTTTATTTTGCATTTTTAATTCCACGAAAACTTAATTACTTAGTAATAGCTAAGTACATACTTTTATATACTAAATATACAAAATAAAGATCTAGACTTTGAATTTCGATTAAAATTATCACTACTGCGTATGTACACTATACTACTGCTGGTGGTATTATTGTTGCCGATGGTGCTCTCGGTGATAGGAAAGTCCCGGGGATAGCCCACTATCTGATTAGGAAATAGCTGACTTGGAGCACAGATCGTATTTGGCTTGGCAGGGGACGAGGTTCAGATTAGTTCTTATCTTCAAGTCGGAGCTGGGAGAAAGAAAGAAAGAAAGGTGTCGCTGTTGGGACCTGACTTGTTTTTAAATACCCTCCTGAAGCCTTTACCTGCCTTCAGTCATACTCTCTCTCTCTCCCTCTCCTTCTCTCTCTCTCTCATTTGCATATAATTAAATGGAATAATAAAAGAATAGAAGAAAAATACATAAGAATGAAAGGAGAAGAATAACAATTGAAGAAGAAAAGTAGAAGATAAGGCTTAAATTAGAAGAAATAGACGAAGAAGAAGAATTAAGAAGTAGAAGAGGCAAAACAAAAATGAAATTGAGAAGAAGAGTTTGAAAGCAAACACAGACGAAATGAAGAAAATAAGAACGAAAAGAAAAGAAGTACAGTAATTAGAAAGAAATAATATAAAGTTTAACGCTAATACTATTTCTATTTTCACTTAGGTAAAATTTATGATAAAATACAAAACGTTGAGTGATGAAAATTAACAAAGGTTTAATTAATTATTAATGGGAGTTAAGCTCAGGAATTTCTAAACATCCGTCTCTTGTGGTAGCATGACTCACACATTTGTACCGGCCAAATACTACCACAGACTACCAAACACAACCAAATGCTATCAAATACTATAAAATGCTACCAAATACTACCATAGACTACTATAGACTACCACAGACTACCAAACACTATCACAAACTACCAAACACTACCACAGCTTGCCAATTGTTACCACAGACTACCAAACGCTGCGAGAGACTACCATGTACTAACAATTATTTAACAAAAGACTATCATATCTTACCACAGCCTATCATAATACCTAATATATGGTACCACATGCCTCCCAGTCAAGACCATAGACCACCACATACTTTCCCATTACAAACACATACTGTCCAAATACTACCATACCTCTACGCAGTTCACAAACTTGATAGAGGATGACAGGCTAAATCATATTTGACAACAAACGGCTCGACCAACCACACCAAACTTAGCCGTTAGGGTACGAAAGAGCAATAATTCATATCGCATGAATAGAAATACTGAGGAAATGTTTGGGTCTTGCCACCTGAAGGTTATGGGAGAAAAAATCCCAGAAAAAAAAAAACATACCAGTTTGCGAAGGCGAGGGGATTTTCCCTTGGTGTAGCAAGTTAGGTTGCGGTTTCCCGGGCGCCTCTTTTCAGTGGTCTTCAAGCTTTTCCATTTATCTTGGTAGAGAATAGTATATAATGATGGGGTTATACGTGCGTCTGTCCTTCACTCCACGATAAACTCGCTCTGAATTTTCTCAAACCACTAAAGGGACGTCTGGAGAATTAGAGGTTATGAAGGAACACATTTCCAATCTTCTTAGAAATCATTTTAATATTACGGAGTGTGGAAGATTTCAAAGTCTTCATCGTCCTCAATTGAGTTGGCGATGAAATTTTTAGATACCATGAGCAAGTTTCTTTACGCCATTTGCCTCTGTCTACCCAGCAGTAATTGGGAACCTGGATGTTAATCGATTTACGGATCGTGTTCCGGGGTAATGGTTAGCCAGTGCAGTTGGCGAGTTGTCCGGCCTTCTCGGACTATTCCTTGACATTGGATCATGCAACTTGTTAACTTAGGGTGTGGTTGTTGTGTTGGCGACAGCTTCTATACCTTAAAAAAAAATTCACGCCTAGGTGGCCCTTGGGCCGGCCATTCTCGTTACACGAGGGGCAACCATTACCGTGTGTGTGTGTTGTACTTAAATATAGTGATAAAAGAAAAGATGACAAAACAAACCCCCAAAAAAGAGAAATACGTATAGGAAGAACAACTAATTTACCTATTTACCTAAATAGCCACCCCAATGCCGAGGCTAATTGGGCTTAATTTGAAGCCCTATACTGTTCTTTATTCCACAGCTTGAGCTGATAGACCGTTCCATAGGTCTACCAGCCTCTGTGTGAAGAAGTATTTCCTTATATTCGCCCTTAATGACCTTTTGATAAGCTTGAAGTTATGTCCTCTCGCGTTGGTGGTGTGTGACATCATGAAAACTTCGGCTGGGTTTACGTTTTCCATCCCTAACCGTGAATGCGGGACTCTTGTCAAACGCTTAAGAAAATTCCCTGTACAACCCATCCACTGGTAAACATTGGAGCCAGTATAGTCTATTACCGTTACAAGGAAAGTGAGCGAGTTTGTCAGACAAGATTTTCTCTCTGAATCCATATCGTGATGCGTTGATAGGATTGTACTCAGTCAGTGGCTGGATGATACCGTTCCTCAAAATGTTCTCAGAGTTTGCAAATGAGTGATGCTAAGCTGGTCGCCTAAAGTTTTTCGCACCACTTTTTCACCCTTCTTGAATATTGAGGTGACGTTGGCACTTAACCTAGAAGAAAACGAACCAGAATGAATAAAACAACAACATCAATGAAAGAAGGTGAAAAATAGAGAATGCAAAATGACAAAAAGTAAAAATAACAAGAGAAGGAAAGCAAAAAAATGAATAACAACAAAAAGGAATAAGAACAACATCAAAACAGCAACACAAACAAGAGAAACAAAAACAACAAAATAACATGAACAACAACAAAAGAACAAGAGAAACATAACAACAACAATAAAAAAGGCCAATGTTAGTCAGAAAAAGGAAACAATGAAGAAAACGGTAGCATGAATACAAAGTAAAAGAAGTAAACAAACAGGGAAAGAAATGGGACAAAGTACGAGAAGATAAGAGAAGAATATTAAATACACTAGTGCGTCACTGGGCCCTTGGTGACTGTGACGCTCTAAGGTCATCCCGGTTAGCCGGCCATATTACACCCCCGTCAGTAATAAAACTAATAAAAGTAAAGAATTAGGAAGTAGTACTAGTAGTAAGTTGGAAATAAACTTTCTGGTCGTGACACCAAATAGGATGCATCCTGGCCTGGGGGAGTGTAAAACAGCCATAGACCGTATAACTTAATTTGTTACAACAGCCACCTTCCCTTGACGAATAGTGATTAGTGAGTGGAATTAAAATTAACAGTAATGAAGTATAATATTATTCAAGGCCTCAAGTCTCCGTACCGGCTCTCACACTCCCCTCACACACCTACTGTACACCTACTCACACCCCTTCCCCGTACCTCACCCCTGTCCTTCCTCACACACACAACACCTGAGAGCCTGATCTCGCTTGGCAAGTCAGGTGACATATCATTCTGTGACCTTCGAGTATGTCTAGCCTCTCGTAGTTTTAGTCTATTAGATTGTGAGATTGTAAGACTGTAGGTGTGAGAGTGTAAGACTGTGGGTGTGAGAGTATAAGATTGTAAGTGTAAGATTGTAAGACTGTGAGAGTGTAATACTGTGAGGGTAAGATTGTAAGACTGTGAGTTTGAGAGTGTAAGACAAAGTGCGAGACTGTTAGACTGTAGGTGTGAGAGTATAAGACTGTGAGTGTAAGATTGTAAGAATGTGAGTGTGAGAGTGTAAGACTGTGAGGGTAAAATTGTAAGACTGTCGGTGTGAGAGTGTAAGACTGTGGTGTAATCGCTCATAGGAGCAATTGTTGCTGTGCAGTACAATAAGACCCTCGTCGTTGACGCGATGAGTATAATTCGGTCAAAACCTGTTGAATACATTTCACATATTGTTACCGCCACAGTAAGATAAACTAGGCGAGAGAGAGAAGAGATATAGTGTTGAAGACGAATTTGCTGACGAATTTGCTGAGGTGTTTTAATACGAAATAGATGGCCCTCGCCTCCGGGCTGCGATTGCCCTCGACGGTAGTGTACCGATTTCTACAGGACAGACAACACGTTGGTTCAGAACACTAGACAATAAAACGTGAGTGGTCGTGAAATATTAGAATCTTCTAAGAAATCCTAAATAACTTTAATAAGTATATTTATGTACTGTAATTTGATCATATTATACAAATTGTCTCCTGATCTATCAACAGTTATAACATGTGAGTTACATTTAAGATGTTAACAGGCTATGTACTGTATATTGATTGTATTATTCATACTATGTGTCCTGAGATAACAGCATTTGTTATATGAGAATTGTTCTTTAACAGGTTTTGACCGAATTATATGGTACGAGTCAACGTTGACGGTTTATTTCTCCAGCATCAAACCAATAACGCTCCTATGAGCGTTAACACATATAACAACTGCTGATACATCGGGACACACAGTTTGTATAATATGATCAATATACAGAACATAAATACACTTATTAAAGTTATTTAGAATTCTCAGAGGATTTAATAGTTCACAATCACACTCACGTTTTCAGGTCTAGGGTTAGACCAACAAGAAGAAATATAATATCCTGCAGGAAGATGTTGGCTTACGAGAATCAAGATGTTGCCTCTAGAGTAGAAGGCGATAGTCTGCCCCTCAAGCGATCACACAGCTGCTACCAGCTCCATCTCCCTTAGTAAGCTTTCTGAGTTGTAAACAGTCCCTTCACTTAACATGTGGCCGGCGAGCACAATTGTGCATGGCGATAACAGTGGGTGTGAGAGTGTAAGACTATGAGTGTGAGGTGTTAGTCTGTGAGTGTGAGGTGTTAGTCTGTGAGTGTGAGACTGTTAGACTGTGAGAGAGTGTAAGACTGTGAGTGTGATAGTGAAAGACTATGAGTGTGAGTGTTAGTCTGTGAGTGTGAGACTGTTAGACTGTGAGTGTAAGACTGTGAGTATGAGACTGTAAGACTGAGTGTGAGAATTTTTTACTTTGAGTGTGAGACTGTTAGACTGTGAGGTGAGATTTTTAGACTGTTAGTGTGAGACTGTTAGACTGTGAGATCTTTAGACTGTTAGTGTGAGACTGTTAGACTGTGATTGTGAGACTTTTAGAATGTGGATGTGAAGCTGTTAAACTGTTAGTGTGAGACTGTTAGATTGTGAATGTGAGACTGTATGACTGAGTGTGAGAACTTTAGACTGTGAGTGTGAGACTGTTAGGCTGTGTGAGACTGTAATACTGTGAGTGTGAGAGTGTAAGACTGAGAGTGTGAGACTTTTAGACTGTGAGGCTGTTAGACTGTGATTGTGAGAATGTAAGACTGTGAATGTGAGACTGTAAGACTAAGTGTGAGTCTTTTAGACTGTGAGTGTGTGGTTGTGACATTGAACTGCGAATGTTACATACACACACACACACACACACACACACACACACACACACACACTGGGTGCACACCAAAGTCTGCCTAACTACAAACTTGCGTGCTGTTAAAGTGATGACAAAGACAAAAGAGACAACACAGGCATCAGTCACCCGTGGTATTTCCTGATCAACATCTCAGCAGTAAGACTTATCACCAGAATTTTGTTCAGTATATTAAAGTTCATAACTGTATCGGGGATTTAGACGACGATAAATTGGTTACCTGTATAATATCCCTGAGGGTCACCCGAGATATAGGGATCAGGGTCAACTAGGGCAGATATATATCAGGGTCAGTTGGGGGAGAGAAAATATTGTCCCAAAAAAATGGTGCATAATATGGTGTGACTTGTGCACTTTTGGCAACAAATATGATTTTTTCAGAAGTGATAGATCTTGACCTATAGAAAGAAATGGGATATAGGGCCATTTGAAAACATCCAATATGGCTGTCATTTCTAAGATGGCCGCCACACAGTGCCTAAAATATTCTAATCGTGCTTCACAAGCATGTAATTGTTTTGAAATCATAGAAGATAGGCTAAATGATACAAAAGATTAAAAAATACTTATTACTTCCGAATATGATTATCATTTTATGATGATTTTGGATTATGACTCTCTTTAAGCAAGTACGAGTCTATTTAAATCAAGGGTCTCCAACCTTTATACACTAGTCGGTCACATAATGGTGCAATCAACGATCGACCGGAGGTGCTAAGCCAACATAAGTCAGCACTGCGTTCCACAGAATTGAATGTAAAGTCAGAAATGCAGGACTATATTTAAGACTAAACACAGCTTTCATTTTCATCATATACATATTCTGCATTGAAATAATAGTACTAGTCACTAGCCTAGTTAAAGAAATTAGGGAAACACAAAATATGGAAATATGAAACTGTCTTCGAACAGTACAAAATAACGGTTCAATAATCGATTCTCACCCGAAATAGAAGCATACAGGGAAATTGCTTTGTAAAGTAGTATTATGATATCCTGCAGTACACAGTAAAATTCCCCCCCCCCCCAAAAAAAATTATGTGATGTTATAAATTACAGAAAAAATGTCCTCGGTGTGTTATATTCAGGTAACATAAAGTTTGCCTTTTGCATAGGAAAATAATAACTTCAATTCCAGATACAAATACACAAAACAATATGGATGTGATTTGTAATTTCAGACATGTTGGTTCAAATGTGTTACAGCAGCCTTTAAAAGTTCTGTGGTGCGAGTGCTTGTTAGCTTAGAACGGTACTGGTTCTTCACAAAGATAAGCACATTGAATTTCTGCTCACAGCACTATGATGATCCAAAAGTTTACAGAATGATGAGAGCTACTCTTTTCAACGTTGACTGATGTACGTACATGCTTCCAAAGTTCCAACAATGACTCTGACGCCTACACCGGCGGATGAATGCAATACATGATGGACAGGCTACTAAGGTGAAACCCAACAAACTAGGCTATCGGCAGTCCGTTGCACCTCTCCCTCTCCCCAGTCATTGCAACACTTGCACCACTGGATCAGGAAATGGGAGAGCCAAGATGTGTTGTTGCAGCCTGTACTTCTGCCTCACCACATAAATCAACTCACGTGCAGCCATCATCCACCTCATCATACGTCACATAAACATAAAAAGTCCTATACCTCCAAAATTCCTATGGCGACGGACGAGTGGCGACGTGGACAGGCAGAGACGACTGCCAGGGGTCTCTAGTCACAACTCTGCACATGGGCAGCATAGATAATTTGGTCATTTATGCACTGGGATCTAGGCAGGAGTGCAATCCGGTCCTGTCTATGCGACTAAGCAGCCCTCTCGAGGAGGGCGCTAGAAAAGGTGCCCTAAACATAGCCTGCCTAGAAAAACCGACCTGACTGGGCCATCGCACCCAGTAAGGTCATCCTTATGCGGTCAAAAACAATCATAATCACATATCCAAACAAAAACACACTATAGAACCTCTTATGGTCACTGCATGCAATATCTGGGCCGTACCGGATACTGGCAGAAATGAGCGTCCTGAAAGAAGAACTGGCATTGTGGCAAAAGAGTTGGCCAGGTTTAAAATGGACATAGTAGCCATGAGCGAGTCCCGGCTCCCAGACGAGGGTTTACTCACAGAACGGGGGCCTAGCTATACCTTCTTTTGGAAGGGTAAAACTGATGCTGAGAGAAAGTGGATTTATAGAGTTAGCTTTGCCATCCGCCGATGCAACTTACATAGGCTAACTGAAATGCCTGTTGGGATTAACGAGCGCCTTATGACGCTCTGAGTCCCACTGAATCACTCATATCATGCCATCGTCATCAGTGCATATGTCTCAACATTGGATGCAGAGGATGATAACAAGGAGGCCTTTTATGCCGACTTTGACAGAGTGCTAACCTCTATCCCCAGAGAAGATAAGGTTGTGTTCCTAGGTGACTTCAATGCCAGAGTTGGCAGAGATGCTGAGAGTTGGCAGTGAATCATACGGAGAACTGGTCTGGGCAAGTGTAATTCCAACGACCTACTCCTCCTAGGCATGAGTGCTGCACACAACCTCACGATCACCAATACCTTGTTTAAGCAAGGCGACAAGTTCAGGGGTTCATCACAACACCCACGATCCAAACATTGGCATCTCTTCGACTACATTATTATCAGAGAAAGAGATTGCTGACATGTCCTCATCACCCAAGCCATGCGTGGCCCAAACCACTACGACACTCACATATGGCTCGTCAGAGCCAAGCTCTCACTTCATGTCGCCCCAAAACAGCGAAGGCAAGACCGGGACTGGTTTGATGTAAATGACCCGGAAATCAATGTATTCGTCAATGATAAACGTGCTGCTTTAACTGACTGGCAGAACAACCTTCAGTGTTCGAACCAAACCTGAACCTTCCGCAAGAAGAAAGCGGCCGCGCAGCGCAAACCTCGTGATCAAAAGAATGATTGGTTTAAAAATAAAGCATGTGAAATGCAAAAACTTGTAGATCAACACAAGATGCGCATAATTTTTCAATTCCACTAAACCATTTTGTGGACATATCAATCATGGCACAGCCCCCCTCCACTCATCCGTAAGTAACTCCCTAATTAAAGACAAAAAAGGCATCCTTCAGGGCTGGAAAGAGCACTACTATTCCCTGCTAAATCGAAACACTGATGTGCATGTCCTGGTTACCCGCAGGTCACTCAGCATCCAGAGCTGATCCACCTCAGCTATCCTCTATCCCTGGAGAGGTAGCTGTACGGGCTGTAACGAGCAGGATGGTTGTCCACTGCTCGTTTGCTTGTTCACGGCCCCACTAGGGGGGTAGACGGAGGTAAGAAGGTCGCTGCTGCCTCGTCGCACGCCAGACATGATTCAATCGTCACCACAACTGTTACTTCATCCTGCTGTTCGATTCCAACTCTGGTTGTGTACTCATCTGAGGTTCCTGGGGCTCGTGGGCTGATTCCCCCAGTCCTTCACTATTCGGCTGTCAACTCCGGTCACCTACTCCAGCTACTACCACGGGTGCCACTGTCATGATCGAGATAATGGCTAACCTGAAAACCTTAAGGATTCATATTACGCTCAAACGTCCACAAAACCTTCCGAGTCCCCCAGTGGAAACGTCCCCCGTTTTCTCTGTTTCCCCATCTTTGTTTGTAGGGAACTTTGAATATAATCCACGGATTTCGTAGCAGACGCTGTATGTTGGGACCTGTTGCCATCCAACCCTTTGTAATCAATTTAATTTTGCTTTTGATAGCTGAGTCAGAGCATTGTTAGTGAAGATAATAGTAGGGAATGAAACTGAGTTCATAGTCTCAGTTTCAACGTCAGAGTGTACAGTGAAATTAATTCATCGGAATAGAAGTAGGTGGACTCCCTGGCCTATTTTGAGTGAGGGCCCCGCGGGCATTTCTACCGTTAGTGAGTGCCCGTCCCTTCATCCATACAGGTATGCCATTCCACTCTGTGTTGTAATTCGCCCTTCTTTAAGTGATTTGACCCAATTAATAGTTGATTGTGCAAGTGTTACAGTAACGTAGTTGATATGCTCTGAGTGAAGTCATATTTACGTCTTTAACGTCCCCTGAAACGTGATGTTGTTGTCACCGTTAGTAAGTGCCCGTCCCTTCACCCATACAGGTCCCTAACGCAGCCTAGGCCGTGTCTGTAGCGTGGATGTTGTATCCACTATGTCTGGGGAGATGTCCGAGGTCCAGTAGGATCAGTTACCTTCGTGAGACCCGGCCGTCAGACACTTCAGACTACCTATGGCCCCCATAGCTGGCTCGTCTGGCCCTACCGCTCGGCCTGCGAGGTGACCCCGGATCACCAAGCCACACACCACTACCAGCCCCATCATTGGTGGATGAGTGTCTAACTCCGTAGGGCTATTTGTGTGGTAGGATTAATCCACTGGGATCTCCAGAGTTCGTCGGAAAGTACTCCATGGTGGCTGGACCCCATGGCTGTTGCTTGAGTATCACTCGTGACGACTGAAGGTGGTGGTGGCAGTTGCCCTGGTCTTTATGGTGCTAAGCGACTATAAGAGTTGTGTGTTATTGAGTATGTCCACCCAGTAGGGTTGGAAGTGTTATTGAGTATGTCCACCCAGTAGTGGTGTGAGTATGTTGAGCCTGAGGGCCTAGTACTAGATTTCGTCTGTTGGTACAAATAAATTCTTTCTCCTAATTTCATATTAATGTTTAAATAAATTTTGTATTTGTATATTGTGTCTATTATTTACCTACAATATTTACCGTTATTTCTTCCCTATTACTTGATACTATCATTATATCTACCCACGAGCCTCCTCTCGTCACGCTACCAATGGTAATAAGTATGAGAGTAAAAGGAATTGTTAATGGCACACAGAGGCCCTCATAAATGGTGGCAGTAGTGGCCCTCATACCACAGCTGCCACGTGGTCGCCACTTCCTCCACGCCCTATCCACCGTCCGAGCTCTGGCGTCTCTCCTGTGTGGCAAAACATCGCCCAGCAAAGCCGGTGCCAAGTGAGGAAGCTGCCCTGGACCTTCACCCTGAGAGCAGATAACAGCGTTACCAGAACATACCACCGTTCTAGTTAGGAGGAAGATTAATCTGCAGCCGTAGGAAATACCTGTTCTTTGTTGTATTGATTGTTTTGTTTGAAGTAATTGTTTGAATCCAGTGCTATTTATTAATATTTATGCGAGTGGTGTCAGAGTTAAATTATTGTGATTATTTTCGTAGTAAGAGATGTCAATCTCTCACGGTTGTTTGTTACCCCTTGAAAACCCATGGTTCTTGACTCTCCTTTTTATAAGATCCTAATTAGGCTGGCTAGGGATTTCTATCCCAACGGCCAGGCCTTTACAGTAGCTACTGCCATCAAACAGATGAAAAATAACAAAGCCTCAGGGACTGATGGAATCCCAGCTAAGGTGTATAAAGCAGGACTGCTGCTTACCAGCTGTCTCCACCCTCTCCTGGAGAATATATGGGAAAAGGAGGAAATCACCCAAACCTCATAAAAATGTCTCCATCGTCAATATTTATAAGAACAAAGGAGACAGGTCAGACTGTAGCAACTACTGCAGGATTTTCTGCTGTCCGTAGGTGGCAAGTTTATCGCCCAAGTCCTCCAAAACAGACTTATTCCTAAGGCGGAAAATTTCCTCCCAGAATGTCAAAGTGGCTTTAAACCATCACATGGCACCACTGATATGATCTTTGTTGCCCGCCAGATATAGACTTTCGACTCGGTCAACAGGGAAGCCCTCTGGCAGACCCTGAGCCGTTTTGGGTACCCACCAAAATTCATCTCCAATGTAAGGCAACTCAGCGATGGTATGAACGGCAGTGATCTACACTATGACACCCAGTTTGAGTTCTTCCCCATTCAAATGGGGATAAAACAAAGATGTGTACTGAGACCAACTCTCTTTGCCATTTTCTTGGTCGCTTTCCTTACTGGTGCCAGTGCCAATTTAGCCGGCGGGATGGACATCCAGTAGCGGATGAAGGCGCTTTTCAACAAAAGACGATTCCAGGCAGGAACAAAGGTGTCGGCTGCTTCCATTACTGAACTTCAGTATGCAGACGAGTTCATCCTTGTCGCTCACACTGAACACTACCTAAGGGAGATCTTGAACACATATGTGAATGCTTATGCACACTTCGGCTTTGAGGTGAATGTATTTAAGACCCAGATTCTCTTTCAGCCTGCCCCTGGTTCAGCCACACTTCCACCATCCTCCCAGCTCAACGGTACTACCCTCTCTAATGTTGCCCACTTTCAGTATCTTCAACTTCGACCTATCCACCACTGCAGACATCGATGAAGATATTCAACATAGGATCAGATGTTCCTCTCAAGCTTTTGGTAGACTCTGTACCCAAGTCTTCAGCTGTAGGGAGCTGAAATTATCTACAAGGTTACAAGCACATCGAGCATTGGTTCTTCTCACACTGCTGTATGGCAGCGAGACATGGGTCACATACAGGAGGCACTTCAAGGCACTTGAAAATCTTCACCAACGTAGTCTATGTTCCATGCTCCGAGTTCACTGGGAAGACAAGAGAACAAATGCCAGTATTCTGGCAGACACCAATTGTAGGAGCATCGAGGCGACCATTATCCAAGAACAACTACGTTGGACTGTCCATTTTACCTGCATGGACGACAGTAGACTGGCAAAGCAGCTACTTTGCAGTAACCTAACGAATAGTAAACGTAATGCTGGCGGGCAACTGAAAAGGTATAAGTATAGTCTTAAGACAAACCTGAAAAAGTGCCAAATCGACCCTCTCACCTGGGAGACGATTACTCCACACCGGAACGCTTGGAGGAGCACCACACGAGAAGGTGTCAATACTTTGAGTTAGTCCTATTGGAAACCGAGGCAGACAAGCACCAGCCCGGAAGGACACCGCCCGCGCCGCCCCTCTCGTACTAGATATAGCCCTCCCCATGTGCAACATCTTTGACCGACCCTGCCGGTCCTGTATCGGCCTTATTAGTCACCCCAGAACTCACCAATGCAGGTGATATCCTTAAGAACTCATATAATTGTATCATAGGTGGATGATTGTCAGACTTGATTCTGAGTGACAGCAAAGTATTAGTAGCAGTAGTGCGGTTTCCGGTCACCACTTGGAATCACTAATTAGAGGTGAACTGGAAGCAACGTTCATAAATGTTTATGAGTTGTTTAAACCCAAATGGTCTTTTCCCCATTTATTAAGAAAATAATCTAATGCACAATAACTGGACTATCACCGTAATAAATGCTGAGCTGTGGGTATTAATAAGGGAAAAAGCTTTGGTATAATTAGCGTCTTAGAGCACATTTCTCAGTGGCTCAGAGACGGAAGTCGAACTGGCGATAGCCGGCTGGTTAATGGAGGACTCTGCGGTCAAGGTGTGAGGGCACACATCCCTTCACCTCAGAACAGCAGGAGCGGCGAGGGAAATAAGCTTTAGGGAATACCAGGAGGGAAAGTACACGAACCTTAGTCCTCAATATTACTTTGTCTCAATAAGATCGGAAACTCTGGGGGCCTGGAACACCAAGGCCCTGAAATACCTGAAAGAGCTCGGCTCAAAGCTCATTGAAACCACCGGTGACACCAGAGCCTCGAACTAGTTGTTCCAGCGCCTCGGCATAACACTACAGAGAGGAAATACGTGCTGCATACTAGGATCTCCTCCCTCACATTGAAGAGATCGAGGGAATCTTCGAATTATGATGAATAAGCGTGTATGTAAGCTAAATACGGATAATAAAAACTGTGTAAAATTAGTAAGACAAATAAGAATGGAGGTTGTAGGAGAAACCAATATGTACCAAAAGTTAAGGGAAAATAATCTCAATTTCCCAAGAGAGATCCTTATTCTTTTCTCTGAGACGAAGGGCCTCTTAAAGTTACTTAACCAATAGTGGAGTAAAAAAAAATCGATTACCAAAATGCTTGACTGAGTACGGGAAGCATGTGTATTGAAGGGAGAAACATTGTATTAACATTTCAACTTCTTATCGTTTTAAAATATGCACACTGAGCTTAAGTTAAAAATAAACATCATACAATGTGTAATATTCGTGAAGGTAGTGTGTCTATCAGGTAAAATAATTTATAATATTTTTTATTTTCCATGGGATGCCACCAATTATATATTTTTACGGTACCCATAATCATCATAATTTGATGGAACTCTTCGCTTATTTGAATAATATTATCCCAATTAATTGTAATTATTCAAATCACCCAGAACTCACCACGAGGAGATGGCTTAATTTAAAGTTCAACTCGTGCCCACTCAACCACCCTATAAAGTTTTTCTTTAATTTAGCTTGTATTCATGTTTGGAGCTAAAGCATGGAATCGTAGTACGTGGCTCGAATCTATGGTGCGCTGCTTATATTTATTTCGCAAGTTGCCCCTTTGCCAACGCCAGCAATCATCGTTTTCCTTTCATCTCATTGATCTGTCAGGATATCCCTCTTAGCAAGAAGCCCTGTGCGCTTCTTTTCACAGTAACACTCACTGAAGCACTTATAATTGTAAGCTGTTTTCTCCTCTCCTTTAGTTGTTTCAATAATTTTCTGTGGAATATTTCCCATTGCATTATTTTATCAGCTCAACTATTCTTTGGTGTGATATGTATGGAAGTGAAGCCTTAGCCCAAAATCTTCAATTTTCAATGTAACTGAATTGACAATAATACTGAATACGGGCTTTACATAACCTTCACTCTTCGTTTCATTATTCAGATAACGGCAGAATTTCAGTACGTCAGAGATGGCTGGAAACACAAAGGATTCTAAACTCTTGGTAGAATCCTTGGTAGCACTGTTTCACTAAGCCTAGCAGGTGCCCCAAATACATAACAGTTTTACACTTACTTTTTATGTCATCTTGTTGGTCAGAGTTTTAGTCTCTGTTCCACTGCCAGCTGTAGTATGAAAAGAATCAATAATCTTGATTGAATCAACACTACTACAAGAAATTATAAGACGAGTGAAAAATTCGCGGGGAAACCCCTTGTTAACTAATTACCCAGCCAATCAACGGAAGTTTGGATGTCACGTGATACTTTTGAGTCAATCAGCGGAAGACTTGTGAGCATGTGCAAGCTCTGGAATTTGAAATCGAAATTTGTAAGATGGCGTCTGTCTATGATGGTTGCTCTTGGGGGATTGGCGTAGAATTCAGCATTTTTTTTAGGACGAAGCCACAACCGTTGACATCTTATGGACTCATGGTGTTCTCCCTTCTTCAGTCAAATGCCCAAGGTGTGATTCAGACTGCCATTATCATGATTATCAGCATACTTGGTATTGCAGTAAGAGAAAAAAAAGTCCAAAGGGGGTGGAGAAGTTAGGTCAGGTTCTTCTGGTTTCTCTGGTCAGGAGGTTTCGTTTCGTCAGTTTTTTTTTTTTTTTAGTTTTTGCCCCACAATTTTCCTCAACTTCAAATCCCTGCCCACTTGTTAATTGAGGGGGGTCAAATCTCTATAACTACAGTACTTATTTTCTACTGTACCCACTTGAACTTGAAGTAAGGGAGGACTCGTATATTATCCCGGGTCAGACCACCCCACTGCATTAGAAGATATTCTTGCCATCTATCCTGATTATCTCACCCCCTAGCACACTATCTTTCAGTTAGCCACTTGAACTTCTCATGTAATCATTACTTTTATGATAATCCTATTCTTATTATTAAAAATTTATTATAAATATTATTTTTAATCCTCTTCTTTCTCTCTTTATTATTATTTATACTCTCAGGATTTCGCTGCCAATATCAGTGTAAAAGCAATTAAGTAATCATAGACATATGGGCTACCTATTTACTGGGAGGGGGCCAGAATGCATACAAGAATTACATAAAACAGTAAAAAAAAAATATTCCAAATTGTTAATGATTATAATTATCATCATTCTCTCATTCTCTCTCCCCCCAAGCTATTTCAGTAAATCAGTGAATACAAGTATATATGAGTAGAGGTTTTCAATTTATCAATATGGCCACCAGATATATTATAGATGACAAGGCTATACAACAGTTTCAAACAACAAATAGGTACTTGTCTTTCCACACCCGGTGGAAATCTAAATTTAAACCTGCCAAAGGCTTTCAAGTATTGCCCTTTTTCCTGCTGCACCTTATATGTTTGCAGCATGCACAATAAAATCCACTTTTTTTCTGTGTTAAATACTTTGAAAATCGATGAAATATCAAACTTTTATCATGTAGTCTGGAATTTGATATGCATCCAGATACGACGCATTTATCAGGCACTCACAGACCCTCGCACCAGGAGAAGCCAGCTGGTAACTGACGTCTCACCCAGGCCACCCCCTGAGCCGCGAACCAGATGACGTCACGCGCGGTGAAGGACGAATTTTCGAATCGAAGTGGGTTGACTTGGTTTAATTCGACTTTGACAATGCCATCATCCTTCCATGTTACGAATACCTTGAGATTTTAAAACCAAAGACTAAAACCTTTTCCTACCTCACCATTCCATTCATAACTTTGACATGAAGGCTCAAAGATCTGTCTCCCGCTTTCACTAAAAACCTCTACGACGATATAATCATCTTTCCATGCTACGAGTACTCTGATATTTTCTGATATTTTCAAGATCAAAAACTCAGAACTCTTCCTCCCCAACCTGCTCCATCCATCTTTGACATCAAAGCTTACAGACTTTACCTTCGCTTTTCTTCAAACAACTCATACTACCACTAACCTACCTATCGTTCTTCATATCTTTATTGCCATGGTGTGGCCGCCAAGACCTGAATGGGTGCGAACCTTGGTGTTTTTTGGGGCTCCAGCTGCGTTCATGGCGGTGACAGTCTTCCAAAGGAAACCCAACCCTTTGCTCCTTCCCCTACTGAATAGACCAGAGTTCCTCAGCTCAAGTAACGGGGTGACATTGTATCGCAGTTTTGTATGATGATATTTTGGTATAGCTATTCTAATAACCTGAAGAATCATCACCTTAAGAGTTTCCACCTGAAGAATCGTCATCCCAGGTTTTCCCACCTGAAGAATCGTCACCCTAACCAGCTCCACCTGAAGAATCATCACCTCAGAGTGTACGTGAAGAATCATTACCCCCTCAAAATAAACACTGCATGGTTAGGTTAGGTTAGATTATCATTATGGTGTTTAAGCATCATGTGAATCATCTCCCTGTCAAACTCTGGGGTCACGATTCTTCAGGTAATCCTATGCTTTTCCACTTATTACTGTTTTCATTACCTCAGATACATACACTTATCACCACCAGGGTCATTATCATAAAATTATCCTGGAAGTCACAAGAGAAGTCTAAATTACCTAAACATTAGAATCATTCACGTTCACTAGAAATGCAAACCGTTACACATACACGAAGTCAGGTCAGGCCTACAGCTCAGGCAGGTCCTAAACCAGCTAACGCCTGTATTAAGTGCTGGGACGCTGGAAAGTTTTAAAAGGAGGCTAGATAGATTCATGGACGATAGAGAGTGGTTGTAACTCATGGCAGGAGCTGCCACGAACAGGCCAACCGGCCTATTGCAGACTCCATATTTCCTTATGTCCTTATTGCTCCTGAGGCATTACGGTCGTGAGCATTATAGATGGAGCCCATTAAAATTGGAATCCATTGGAATCAGTATTTACTGGTATCGGAATCAGTTATTACTAAGCTCCAATCCCAATGGTTAGGTTGGGTTGTTACCAATTAGGGCTGGAACCTCTTTGACGAATCAGCAGCTGATAGAGAGGACATGACGCCTCCAAAACACAAAGCCGATTAGCTAATAGCCTGTAAAACAAGATAATGAAGCCATGACAGCATAGTGAGGGTCACTTTACCTCAGTGTAGCAAGAGCTTTCCAGGAGAGATACCGATGCCTCTAAAACAGGTGAATGTGATCACTATACCCACTTAAGAGGTAAGGCTCTGACGGGAAAGTTACCTTCATAGACGGCGTGAGGAAAGTGGAAGAGGAGACTTTCATACAGACCGCGACGGGACCACATGCGACTACAAAGATGGTGCAAGGCTAAGGAGTGGGTCTGACGTCCGTGTGAACGAGTGGGGGCATCACGTTGACTCATTGATAAGGGAAGGACACTGACGTCCTCAAAGATGGGGGGGAAAGCATAACGATCCTTTGAAATTGTTGTGGGATGCGAAGAACTCTTAGACTTAGCTGGAGGTACTATACCTGAGATATGGTGTGTTAATGTCCTTCGAAGAGCTGTTTTAACTCGCACTTACCTGGAAAAAGAAAATGAAAAATCCAGTTGAGATTACGCTCCGTGGTAAAGGTGAAGAACACGGTTATCAGTAGAAATAATTTGTGGAATAGAAACAAAACTTGTGGAGATACTATTTGAATGATGTTAAACACGAAAATGGAAACGAGAATGCACAGAACCTAACTGAACCTGGCCTAATCAACCAAACCAATGGAACCTACCTAACATTACCTAACTTTCTAGTCGGGGAACCCAGTTTTTCTTTATTTTCTTTAAGGGCATTAGCCCACCCGGGCACGGGTCATTTTTAATGACCCACATCAAGGCCCGGGGGGCGAAAATATAATAAAACAATAATAATAATAATAATTATGCCAATGATGATGATAATGGTAATAATAATAGTAATAAAATTAATATAAATATATTTAATAAATAACAATTATAATAAAAGAAAATAATAATAATAATAATAATAATAATAATAATAATAATAATAATAATAATAATAATAATAATAATAATAATAATAATAATAATAATAATAATAATAAAATTAATAATATTTAAAAAATAATAATTATAATGAAAGAAAATACACATACAGTAATAATAAAGGTCTATAAAAATAATAATAATAATAATAATAATTATAATAATAATAATAATAATAATAATAATAATAATACACCCTGTAATAATAAAGAGCCATGAATAAATTCAAAAACAAAAAATAAAAATATCAATAGTGAGAAATGATATATGTATGTTGTGTTGTTAATAGTAAGAGTAACAATTAAGACCCTGCAATTGTGTGTAAATGAGGCAGAAAGTCAGATCAGCAACCTGGGACTTGGTCACAATTTTTGTGATGCCATATGGCAGCAGGGTCTACCATTAGATAACACATTATGCTTCTAATATCTTCCCAGATGGTGGTACCTCCCTGTTTGATAGCTGCCTACTACCTACTATCTACAGTTGCAATGACTATCTACAGTTGCAATGATCACAGTCATAAATGTTATTTAACGTAAAATCAGATGATTAATATTACGTTCAATAGCCCATAAAACATGTAACTATAACTTGTTCGTGATTCCCCTTAATAAGACGTCCGTTTACTCGCTGCTTCAGTAGCCTGGGATGCCCGTTTTCTCTAATATGTTTTAGAGTTTCTCGTATCTCATCATTCATATGTTGATTTTTGCAGATTTGAAATTATGAATGAATGCGTATGCGTTACATTAAGTTAGATATACCTCAGTACAGCTGAAAAATTCAAGATCCATTGTGAGTGATGTTGAAAGCTTCAACTATGTTTACTCAAGTAAGTCCTTGTATTAGAGTTTGCAATAGAGACGAGAATCGTATTCCCTGCCCTGTATGCGGACCAGCTTTCCATTTGCCACTGAAGTCAGATTGTTTTGATTCCCAATCATCAAAGAATCTGATAACTGTATTGAAATTATTGTCAGTTTTATATTTACATATGTCATCAATCATTTGAAAGAAACTTGGCAACTCCTTATCGCCCTAAAATCTAATGGCGAGAGAAGAAACGTTCCTTGTCCCTTTTTTGATGATGCTGTATAAAATACTATTGCCAGCCTGTGTGCTTGACATCAATTTGATTATTGCATTGCAAGCTCGAACACTAATTAGATTGTAAGCCATAGCCTTAAAAATTAATCTCACCCATAACACTGATTTTCATAGTTAAAAGAATATGTATGTAAATTCGTGAGGCAACACCCTGATGTGCTAAAGTTGCCATAGGGTCGCATATAATGAGTGTACGAGAGATGGGAGTCACTTCTCTTGACTCGTCTCCTCCATCATCTCTCAGGTATGTACACCCTCCCACACTTCCACTTGCTACAGTCAGCGTTGCCAATCCTTGTCTCCGAAGACGTGAACCATGAGAATATGAACCCACGTCCAAAGCAATTACTCCTTCAGTTTATAGGGTGTTTTACCCAGATATGGACTCTCAAATATGTAAAATATAATTCCTTTACATTTTTGTATATGTCCTGAATGTGGTACATTCACTAACCAAATGTCAAGATTTCCAGTTGTCAATCCTAATCTCCGAGAGTTGTGAACCACGGGAGTATGAACCCGCATCCGAAGTATTCACTCGTGACGTGGAGTGGGAGACCGGGGGACGGTGTGAGAGGAGGGTGACAAGCTAGTGGGGGTGAGGAGGGTAGGAGTGAAAGGTGGCAACAGGGACATCATACAGTATATAACTGACCATGCAGGAAGTAAAATATATGACGACAAAGACAAAGAACCCATATTTAGGGACATATGGAGGAACATCTTCCGAATCACAAATGAAGAGAACAGGAGCTCGTCCTTAATGAACTCCTGGGCTACACACAGCACTCAGACTTCCCCTGAAATCATTTGGGAGGACCTGAGAGTGGACAGCCCACTGTCCAAACCAATCACCTCGAAAAAACTCAACACGGCCATCTCCAATACTAAAAATAAAGCCCCTGGTTATTCAGGCATCACCAATAAGATCCTCAGCCACACAAACAACCCGGCCATGGAGATATTGAGAACCACGATGAACGCTTGCCTGGCCTCGGGTTACTTCCCAACTAAATTCAAAGAGGCCATTATTACCCTAACACCAAAACAAGGAAAGAACCCCGCCGTCCCACTAAACTACAGACAGATCTCCCTCCTCAAAGTACCTGGAAAAATCCTAGAAAAAATCATCAATAACCGTCTGAGAAGTCACCTGGAAACAACAAACAGAGTCAACTGCAGACAATTCGGGTTCAGGAAAGGGAAGTCCACCACAACAGAGATAGCCCTGGCAGGTGAAAACATAGCCAGAGCCGCAGCAAGTGGTAGACAATGTAATCTAACTCTCCGGGATGAAGCGATGTCATGGTCACGTTCACTGCTAGTCTGTTTTAACTAATGATTCTTATTACACTCCACGGCCGCAAAACATGAATGGGTAGCTAGTTAGCTATCCCTAGGAGAAGACGTGTTTTTCCCCCTCGACGCTTATACTCATGATTCCTCGCTAAGCCCCGCCTTTGTTAAGACAGTTGTCAATACGTTGTTATTCCACCTTCTACTGGCAAGCTCAATCTTGAATTAGTTTATGTAGATCAACTTTAGTAATTCGCCAGACCTTTGTCAACTGAGGGTCATCATTGAATGAGTAACAGTTGATTTGTTTGTGATTTCTGTCATTGCGTGAGTAGCGATCGCTGGCAACTCAGGGGTATATAAACACAGGTAAGAGGGAGATCGCGCCCTCCGTGACGCTCTCCAACTTCGTTGTCCTACAGGTATGTAGATGTGTTCCCTAGCCATTCAGTTTGATTTAGTCAATGCAGTGAATTATCATTGTTCATGTTGTAACAGTGAGATTGTCATTCACCCAGTGTGAGAAGTAATATAAAGTAAATGTCGTCTGACGTTGCGAGACGAAGGATTTGTTGTGATTGTGTTGTCCATGCTGCCTCCCGTAACGCTCTCCAACTTCGTTGTCCTACAGATCCAGGGTGAGCTTATTTGAACATTCACCGATAGCCCAGGAGCCAGTGGGTGTCTAGCGGGATCATTATATCGACGATGTCGTTGATTCGACATGATTAACTTAACTGCAGGTCCGCCTCTTGGGCTGGACCCCAGACTGTTAACACGTGTCAGAGTATAACCGACCACAACAGCAATCATCAGTTTTACAGGCGCCAGTGCTATACCCTGGGGCATGCCTTGGAATTATGGCCCACAGTGTTGTTGTATATGTTTGGGGATAATTAACTGGAAATAATTATCCCATGTTGGGTAGTGGACCCATGTACTGTATTTGCTGGTTTCTGTATTAACGTGTATGTTGTGAGTGCATCTCATATGCGCTACCAACAGTTTGTGAAGTATCATAAGTAAGTTTGTCTTGTAACTGTACTGTAATGCCATGTACCACCAGTAGGTGTGAGAAGTAAAGTAATCTGCAAGGAGTTGTCATGTAACTATGTAATGTGAGTAGGGCCAAGGAACTGGTCCTGCTATGTAATGTAATGTAACACCAGGAAGGTTGTGTGCAGTAAGAGTATAATATCTGAGTCATTTGCAGTTGAGTAAAGCGAGGAGTTGCACCTTTAAGTTATATGTTAATAATGTCTCTTCTTCCCTTTGATTTCATATTAATAAACCTGTTCTTAGAGTATTTTAGGAGTATTCATTTTTTCCACAGTAGTTCACCTTTATTTCCGTCCAAGTGACCCTGATATCAGAATTACAATACCCATATGCCTTAGACCCTCGACATGCTACCAGAAAGAACTAAGGTTATGCAGTAACCATTGAAGTAAGTAAAAAGAATAATTGAAAAACTAAGACAAGAAAGTATGAGTAAGATAAGGTAGGCAGAGTGAGCAGAGAGAAAAAACCGCCGCTCGTACATTGTTCGCAGCTGTGGGATGTAATTCACTTGGTATCAGGTCAGGAGGAATAAATGTGATACTGTGGGTATTTTTTTGTTTAAGTGTGATTTGTAATAATCATTCTTGGTACCGGTACCTAACTATTTCACTAACTAATGAATATTTCAGATTGCTAATAATTTTGCTCCGTAATTTTTCCAGTGTACAGTAGAGTACATAATTCTGTGCAAATTTTTTTCTGTGGTTTTACGGAAAAGTTGAAACAGCTCACGGCAAATACTTTACTTGGAATTAGGTTAGAACAATTACCTCAAGAAAATTAGAAATCTGTTTTAAAGTAAAGTGTACAGTAAAGTGTGGAAACAGGAAATGTTCAGAGTATTGAAAAGTGTCTGAGAAACAGGGGTTAGCTACCAAACTATTATTTTTTTTGCATTCTTTTTGTGAAATCTCAGAAAAGTGTTGGTTGTATACCAAGGTAATTATTTTTTTGTGGATGCCTTTCTACACTGGTAACATAACAGTTGTTGTGATCACTCGAGTTAATACTTTGATATTTACAGACAATGAGCGAGCAGTGAACATCTCCCGTGATAGGAGTGGTGTGGGCAGTGTTTGCTTCTGAGTGGCGCCGGAAGGCCATAATTGTACTAAGGCTATGTAACTGAGTGTTATTGGAAATTGTGACATATTGGATGTTGTCCTACAGATCCAGGGTGGGCTTATATGAACATTCACCGATAGCCCCGGAGCCAGTGGATGTCTAGCGGGATCAATATATCGACGATGTCGTTGATTCGACATGATTAACTTAACTGCAGGTCCGCCTCTTGGGCTGGACCCCAGACTGTCAACACGTGTCAGTGTATAACCGACCACAACAGCAATCGTCAGTGTTACAGGTGCCAGTGCTATACCCTGGGACATGCCTTGGAGTTATGGCCCACAGTGTTGTTGTATATGTTTGGGGATAATTAACTGGAAATAATTATCCCTTGTTGGGTAGTGGACCCATGTATTTGCTGGTTTCAGTATTAACGTGTATGTTGTGAGTGCATCTCATATGCACTACCAACAGTCTGTGAAGTATCATAAGTAAGTTTGTCTTGTAACTGTACTGTAATGCCACGTACCACCAGTAGGTGTGAGAAGTAAAGTAATCTGCAAGGAGTTGTCATGTAACTATGTAATGTGAGTAGGGCCAAGGAACTGGTCCTGCTATGTAATGTAATGTAACACCAGGAAGGTTGTGTGCAGTAAGAGTATAATATCTGAGTCATTTGCAGTTGAGTAAAGCGAGGAGTTGCACCTTGAGTTATATGTTAATAATGTCTCTTCTTCCCTTTGATTTCATATTAATAAACCTGTTCTTAGAGTATTTTAGGAGTATTCATTTTTCCCACAGTAGTTCACCTTTATTTCCGTCCAAGTGACCCTGATATCAGAATTACAATACCCATATGCCTTAGACCCTCGACATGCTACCAGAAAGAACTAAGGTTATGCAGTAACCATTGAAGTAAGCAAAAAGAACAATTGAAAAAACTAAGACAAGAAAGTATGAGTAAGATAAGGTAGGCAGAGTGAGCAGAGAGAAACTGCCGCGCTTACAGCGAAGGCATTTGACAAAGTCTGGCATGGCGGTCAAAGATACAAGATCCTCCAACTCGGACTTCCCACCAATATTAAAAAGTTGCGTTGCAATTTTCTTGACTGCAGAAATGCCAGACTGAGGATAGGACAACACACAGGAGAGACCTTCCCACTCATGAGGGAGTCCCTCAGGGGAGCGTCCTCTCCCCCACCCTATATATTATCTACACAAGTGACACCCCGCCTCCCACTAGAATAGGTAACGAAGATATTATGTATGCAGATGACACTCAAATAACAATACATCAAGGAAAATCGCAAGCGTTACAGGTCGACAACACCAGGCAGAAATTGGAAAGGGTAAATATTTACGAAAAACAATGGAAAATCCAAACCAGTCACCCGAAATTCACAATGACACCCTTATGCAAAAGGAAAACCCATCCATTAGTAACCAATAATGCCCAGATAGAATACAAAGCAGAGGCACCCTCCTAGGCCTGCATGTATCCACGACAGGTTACTCTCATCATGTCCACACCAGGAAGGAGAAGGCAAGAAGAGAGCTGAGAAAACTATACCGCTTTAAAGCACTTCCTGAGAAAATAAAACTCCGCCTGGTGACATCATTTATCACGCCAATATTAACTTACCCACAGTACCTCTTCATACTGAGCACCGCTCAAATAATAAAATTACAGGTGGTCCAAAATGAAGCCCTAAGATTTGTCACTGGTGAAAGATCCCCCTTCACCAGAATCACAGCCGAGATACATAGAGACCTGAGAATAAAACCCATCAACCAGCAGCTGCACACCCTGGCCAGCAGAATCTGGCAAAAGATAGAACGATCAGAGCAAGAACTCCTTCAAAGACTCCCACCAGATAACGACAACAACCATACATGGTTCCCAAAAAGTTACCAAACCTCAAAAGGTCCATTACCACCCCCGATCTACACGGCCAGGCAACAGACAATCTCCCTAGACCAGCATCCGCCAGTAGGGTAGGCGGAATATGACATAAGTCCCTCAAAATACCCATATACGGGACAGGGTAGGATGTCTAGTGCCTGTACCGACAGACAATAACTAACCCATGACACAACCCTAACACACTATTAGCTTAGCTAGGCGGTCAGCCCGCCCTCTCTTACCTCCTCCTAAATTCCTTCAGTTTCCAAACTATAGCTTCCTTCCCCCACCTCTAATCTTCTTTCATCCCTCCTTACCCTACAAGAAAATAAAATATAAATAAATGCTTCAGATGCGGATTCATATTCCCATGGTTCACAACTCTCTGAGACGATGATTGACAACACTGACTGTCGCAGGTGGAAGTGTGGGGGGCTGTACCTTCCTAGTGCCTCACACCCGCCATATTAAGTGAATTTAGCTCAGTTGAACTTTGTTGAATATATTAATTTTGATGTTAGATAACGTACCTAAACATTTGCGTGTGATATTTCGAATTTGAATTTAGACTAACCTTGACCCATCTCCATCATCTCTCAGGAACTGTGGGTGTTTTGCCGCTACCGTGGATTGGTAGCCACCTACTGCCAAGATGTCCGATGGAGGATGCCTTTAATACAGCGCGATTAAAATCTTTGTGCAGGGCGTGCCAGGGAAAGGGAGTGAAGGCGTTACACTAAGCCCACGGCGCCGGAGTTTAACCGACACTGCTGCCAAGCTGCAGTTGTTTCTTGTTTGTTATTTTAAATACCAGCGTTGTAAGCCTGGTGTACTCACTCAACTGTATGTATTAATATTCTTGTAAATTATTTAGGATAATTATTGAGAATATAATTGTTCCAGGTTGAGTATGAAAACCATAAATATGGCTATTACCAGTATTAGAGTTTGTTATATGATGTGATTAACCATCTTTGTATACTCACAGCTAAGGTGCTGGTATGTGTTTCATGTGATAGCATGTTGCTCTAAAATACTACCATCATTCTGTGCTATTGACGTTTGTGTAGAGTGACCATCTTAATTATCAATGATATATAATAATACCCTTAAGGACGTATAAGTAATGAATGCAATTGTTAGTTGAAGATCCATTTTTGTTACTTATACAGTAAGACCTATTGGTCAATTTTGTCAGTTACAGTAAGGTAATCCAGTGATTGAACCTAGTTTTTGTTGTTGTGAGTAAAGATTCAGATTGTCATAATATTCAGAGTTGATTCTAATAAATAGTGATGCAGTAAAATGTGGGTATTATTCCTCCTTCCTTGTAACATTTGGCATCTCAGAAAATTCCATAAAGATTTACGTGCCTAACCTCAAGTGTCTACCACGCTATTACTTGCCAAGTGTAGGAGTTATATTCTAAAGAAACGCCTCGGTGGTGGCAACCTACTATGTAAGTATAGGAATTACACGAGTGTGTAAGAATAGAGAGAATGTGGTTCTCCCAGGTTAATCCACTGAACAGAAAATAACTAATTAAAGCTAAGAATAAAAGTAAGTGAGAGGAAATATGCAAAGAAATTCAGAAATTGAAAGTCATACAATAAATAGAGAAAATAAGAGAAATATAACCAAGACGGTTGGAGAAGTTATAGAAACAGAAATGAAAATAGAAATCTCCAACAATAATGAAAATACACCTCTTACTCTGGGATATTCGGCAGAAAGATCTTACTTTGATATTTAGTACCAATGAAAGCAACTATCTTGAAGCGGCAGGGTATAATTTTACGTTTTTTTTGTGGACGCGAAGTACGATCGGTTCTTCTACTGAAACACATATTTCTTCATCACTGTCAGTTCTCTGACTCATTTTGAACACTTGGACATCTTGCCAACTAGTCAATGTTGACAGATGAACTCTTGGAGATGGTCTTCATCCTCCACAAGCATAGATACGATACCGAACACGACGTGATAAGGACGTGATAAGGACGCCAGTGAAAAACAATATGGCATCTCCCTCATTCCTCCTTCTTGAGGTAGAAAAACAAGTATATGAACATACAGTTCACTTATAATCCAATGTTAGTCGAAAGTTATTTGAAATTAATCAAAACTCATAATAAGGGTTTCGATTCCAACCATATGAGCCTCATCATTTATAAAAATGTATAGGTTTATGAGCCTATTATTGCACAAAAATAAGAAAAAAATTATATGATATTTGTGCAGGTCATAGACACATGACTCTGCATAGTGAAGCCTAAAAAAGGGCATTCAAACCTGTAATAATGGTAGTCAAATCCCCGATGTGGGGTTCTGCTGTTTATTGACAATTTAGGCGAAACCTGATTCAGAAATTATTTGTTTACAATTGGAGGACAGCACGCACCGACAGGCCGGAATTTTCGGCATAATATCTTAATATTTATGGTAAAAAATAAATTTATTGACGAACAAAGCACATAGATACTTGATTCACGAGTCACATCAGTTTTTTGCAGTGTATTACCTCGCAATCTCCCTCACCCTTCATGCCCTGCCCACTATAGGTGGGCGTAGTTAGAGAAAAAATATATACTGTATATTTACAATGAAAATAAGAAGTTGTCCTTTCGATTTTATTACTTAATATCATCCAAAGTAAAACTGTGGAAAATGTAAACGAAATACATAAGCGTGTACTGGTGCTAACCATCTATCTCTTCCAACTTTACCCCCGCCGTCTATTCTACACACAAACACACACACAACCTACTGCATATGATTATTCACACTTAACTTACAGGAACCCTGAACCAATGACTTAAGTATTAGTTTATGCCAAATGGATGACTTAGATAATTTGTTCAATATGTCAAGAACACAACAGTAGTAGTATTAGTAGTTACCTTGCGCTGGTGGTAGCAGAAGTCCTGGCGCCGTACAGGGTCACCTCCTGGCACCGTCTTGACACTTTTATGACACCTCATGGCTCTTGACGACCCCCTGCTGTACTCCATGACACATTTTACACCATGCAATAGTTCAAAACACTTTACAACATTTATGACTCTTTACGAGATTTAGCGAGACTTTAGAACATTAATGGTACTTTATTGACACTTTACGACACTTTGAGAGACTTCACAGCACCTTACGAAACTTTTCAACACTGTATGACATTATTGTATGTTGCTTGGACACTTTATAACTATTTGAGATTTTATGATACTCTTTGCCACTTTATGACACTATGCTTTTTACTGCACTTGAAAACACAAACACTTTAAGACACCACATGTCACTGCCACTTTAGGAAACTTTGACACTTTAGGACGCTTCATAACACTTTGACACCTTAGGAGAGACTTCATAGGTTTTCATTGTCCACCACTTCTTATGACATTACAGTCTACAAAACTTACTAGACTTAATGGCACTTTATCAGACTTGCTGGAATTTTTTTTTTCGCCACGTATCAGCTCACTAGCCGTTCGGGCGGTAGGTCTATCCAGTGTTAGTGCAGAAAGAAACCGGGTTCCGGGAAATCTGTGGTGCTTGGTAGGGTCATGCTGTTTAACACCCCTCATACGTGTGTCCGGCCCTTGACATAATGGCGAGTCACACTCGTTACCACTGTAGCACAAACACTTTATAAAACTTTTTGATTTACATGAACCTATGCGACATAACGTGACACATTATGGTACTCTAACACCATATGTCACTTTACAACATTTTATGGCACCCTTATGGCGCCCAGTCGCCCACAATTACTTTATGACACTTATAAGTCCCCATGACACAAACACCTCACATCATTTGTAAAACTTCACAACAGAGACGCTTTATAAAACTCAAAAACACTTATTGTTACTTACGAACACGTTATGATACATGTGATCACTTCACAATTCTTATGAAAATTTTAAGGCACTTAAAATAACTTTTGGAAACTTAAAACCACTTTCACACACTTATAACTACTTAACGAGACTTATAAACGCTTTGTAACACTTACAAACGCTTTACTTCACTGACGCACACTTGACCTTGTCATTTTCAACCCACTATTTGTTTGTCTATAAACTTTCGCGTACTTCCTTACTGGTACTAAGGCTGAAACAGCACTGCGGTGACTGCGGATGTCTTGTCTTCTTAGAGGCCTCCCCTGACATTCTCATAAATCCGAAACCGCGAAACGAGGCAGAATCAAGATTTGAGCGAATCGGTCAAACCTTGTCCCAGCGCTATAACACACTGAGTTTGGGCATGTTTTACTCATTCGATTCCCCACTCATGAAACTTTGGAGATCTTTGTCTTTGTCTGTTCTGATTATATATACTAATATTGTAGTTCGTATTATGGCTCGATTTTTTAGGGTTCCTGAACCCTCGAAACACTTACGTCATCGATGTCTCAAAGTGGTGTCAGTCAACTGGTGACTAAAAGTATCCAGAGATGTTTTAAATTTTATCCCACCTTAAATCAAACAAACAAACAAACAAACGGAAAACAAGAAGAAATTACATAAATCTGCATTAAATATAACAAATAACGATAGAACACATTTTAAATTATTTTCTCATTCCGAAAGCCAACGCTTTCGAAGACGTGTGTGTTGTATCAGGACAACAACAACGAGCACGACTAAACCAGAGCTACCAACAGACTCCACACATCTGTCTGGTATATTGCGTGGTTTAATAGTTTAGACAGACTACAGACCAGAGAAAGTCAAACACCTTAAACTTAATTCATGAATGGTGTTCAGAGACAAGATATTAGGCGTTTCTTAGTTTACCTGTGTAATTAACCAAATTATTAACTACTTTGTGGCAGTTGTAGCAGTAGTTTACCTTTTGATTACCATTTGTAGCAAATATTATGAAGCCAGGAAAGAAGGTAGAATTGCTCTCGCGGAAAGAATGAAAGAAAAAATCATTTAGGATGTCAACATATGTTTCGGTAGTGGCTAAGCTGCAACACGCAAGTGACGCAACACCTCTAAAGAAGCTCTTGCACAGCAACTCCTCTACCACGCAGCAACTTTCCAGCACCAGACTGTTTTGTATATAATATATTTATATAAGAAAACAGCCATAGCTGAGTTTCCCTTCTCACCTCCATCCTATGTGCGATTCAACATCACGAAACCCCACAGTAGTATAGCGAGGTGAAGTTGTGGGGTACGTTATGTTTGGGTTCACACTCAGGATGGAATGGAGAAAGGAAACTCACAATGTGCTCTCTGTATACATGTTGTATTGGATGTACAATGCAGCTTGGTGCTGGGAAGTGGCAGCGTGGTTACAAGCGTGATGTAGAGAGAGCTGGTTGGTAAGGATGCTCAGAGGAGGACCAGCTTGTGGGTCGCCATGCTCGCCGGCGGGAGCGGGAGCCGCCAGGCAGGAGGAGGAGATGTTGCTTGTTGGTTGGTGTAGGTCGAAAGAGTGAGTGGTCACCACGAGGTCAGGTCTTTTATAGCGGAGGTAGGCGAGGCGTAATAGTTGACCTCCGTCATGTAAGGCGGCGCTGGTTGACCTAGACCACGAGGCATAGACTGGGGAATTCGCGGGGTCGGCTACTCAGCGACAAGCGTTTGTAGGGGAGAAATCCACTTCAATACTCCCCCTTCCCTCCAGGCGGTGCAGGAGACTTGTTGTCTGCAGGGTTGCATGGCACATGTGAGGCAGAACGGGCGGTGCATGCCACATGTGAGCAATAACGGCGAGGGCGTGGATGAGCCGGCCGCTAGAGGAGACAACTGTCTAGATGCACAATATCTGTGGGAGTAGAGAGGGAGAAAAAGGGTGTGTGGAAGCGATGAATGTTGTGCTTCCCTCACGGCAGGTACAGAGTCGTCAGATGCGCCTGCTGGGGTGTGTGGGCCTGGGTCAGGAGCAGGGGCTGCGTCAGCAGAAGCGGATGAGGGCTCGTGACAGCAGCTGGGTCCACGACAGCAGCAGGGTGTAGGACAGTAGCAGGGAGTACCTGAGGGTGAAAAGAGGGGTGTGTGGGTCCACACTCAGGCGCATGGGCCGCGTCGGGAGCAGGGGCTGCATCAGGAGGAGCAGCAGGGGGTACTGCTGGGCCGGGGGCGGCGTCTGAGGCAGGACGGGTGTGCTGGGGTCGGTAGGACGTGGTGCTTGGGGCAGGAAGAGGAGCTGGTGTCTGCCTAGAGAAGCAGTGCTGCTCTCGGGTGTCTAACCTGCGGTGTAGAGACAGTAGCTGTAGAGCCGATGAGAGCTGCTTCTGGGTGGATAAGCCAGTCTTCCATGTTGCTTGAAGACTGGGAGCGTGATCTGTTTCTCCTCCATCCTGTGTGAGTGCGAATCTCCGGGGGTCACCATTTGTGGGGTACGTTATGTTTGGGTTCACACTCAGGATGGGATGGAGAAAGGAACTCACAATGTGCTCTCTGTATACATGTTGTATTGGATGTACAATGCAGCTTGGTGCTGGGAAGTGGCAGCGTGGTTACAAGCGTGATGTAGAGAGAGCTGGTTGGTGAGGATGCTCAGAGGAGGACCAGCTTGTGGGTCGCCATGCTCGCCGGCGGAAGCGGGAGCCCCCAGGCAGGAGGAGGAGGTGTTGCTCGTTGGTTGGTGTAGGTCGAAAGAGAGAGTGGTCATACACGAGGTCAGGTCTTTTATAGCGGAGGTAGGGGTGGCTTAATAGTTGACCTCCGTCATGTAAGGCGGCGCTGGTTGACCTAGACCACGAGGCATACACTGGGGAATTCGCGGGGTCGGCTACTCAGCGACAAGCGTTTGTAGGGGAGAAATCCACTACAAAGTAACGTAAAGAGAAAGAGTGGGAGTGGGAGGGGGGAGGCAGCAGGGACGGAAGTGGAGGCAGGTGCCCCTCTATCAATTCAATTTCAATTGTTTATTCCTTGATAGAGGAAGCGGGATCCTAGGGCTGTCACTAGGTACCCCTGTACAATAACACCAGAAGCATCTGGCAAGTGTCGCAAGTATATATAAATATTTTAAAGGGGCTGACTAAAGCCTTAGGTAGGAAGGATATTCCTTTAACACATTATCATTATTATTTACATAATATCTGGCCAGTATGGGGAGGATCGTCGTGTCTCCGTCAGGGGGTCGTGGAGTGGTGATCCAGCAGGCGTCACGGAAGCGTTGTGTGTGGGGACATCTTAGGAGGTAGTGGATAAGGGTGCGGCTGTCGGGTCTTCTGCATAATGCACAGCCCCTCTATCTACATTCGACAGTAATGGTATCCGTGAATGATGGACTATCAATACTCAATTGAGGCTAAGTTTATATTTATTACTTTCCTCGTATGCTATACTACGCAGATAATATTCATACTGTTCATATTAAACTGGCCATAGTGTGAACAAGCGGAGGTTTGAAGTTAATTACAGTGATTCTTTTTTCGCATGTGTATGTTGCTTACTAAAGCAATCTATTATACTATATTAATAGAGTAAATAAAACATGTAATAATAATAAGATTGCTTGCAATCTGTCTCATTATCCGAGGTGAGTGTCACGTCTGGTTGTAGAAGGATGGTGAGCTGTAAATGAAAATATGACTTTTTTCTAAGCACAACTAATTCCATTCCTATAAGATATATCTATATTTTATATGTAAAGGAATCAGGGCTAAGCGAGGGGTGTGAAATGACTGACCATTGTTAACATACCGTAATCAGTGCTTGACACTTGTGTCATTTAAGAAATTTTCAATCAGTTATCATTTCAGACATTTTATTTTTTGAAACCAGTATGAAGGTAACAATATGTGTTGAATGTTTCTAAATAAATTATGTGAAGTGGGGAGACTTTAGACTTCTGTCCACCGCTTTTATTAAAATGGAAAACATGTTGGCAACACCCGAGGTGCCAATGCAATAGTTTATTATGATAAAAAATGATACCTTGGTTTGTTTAACATTTATCCTGACAGTGATACAGCCGAAAATAAATCCACCAATCAGAATCACCATTACATGCAGTCTTACTTTACCAAGTATTGCTACGTAAAATTGCGAGTACCAGACCCAGGTTGGCGTTGCTGAATCTTTGGCTGATTGTACATCATTGACATCAAAAAATGAATCATATGTTCACCATCTATCAATTGGACAGAAGATTGTACATACGCACACTGTACCTCACATTTATAGTTGATGTTGTGGGGTTTCATGATATAGTCTCACATTCAGGATGGGTTGGAGAAAGGAAACTCACAATGCGCTCTCTGTATACATATTGTATTGGATGTACAGCGCAGCTTGGTGCTGGGAAATGGCAGCGTGGTTACAAGCGTGGAGTAGAGAGAGTTGGTTCGGGAGCGTGTTCAGAGGAGGTGTTGCTTTCTGCGTGGCTGTAGATAGAAGAAGGGCAGGTCACGGCGAGGTGAGGTCTTATATAGCGGAGGTAGGCGTGGCTTGATAGTTGACCTCCGCTTGTAGCCGACCTTAGACCACGAGGCGTAGGCTGGGGAATAAAAAGGGGTCGGCTAGTCAGAGACAAACGGCAGTTGTAGTTGTAGGGGAAATATCCACTACAATGTTGCATGGCAGTCTCTTTGAAAAACTATAAGAACTGCCCGTCCTGGTCTTGCATGAGCATCTAATAGATTGAAACAAATCTGAGGGTGCTGCAGAAATGTCCTTTATCTTGTACAGTTTTTAGACCACACTAAATACTAACTTGATGATGAACAAGGCAACAATGGTATGTGCCAAAGTCTAATTATGCCAAGTCAACCCAAGTGCAGGCAGCAGGCGCATCTGAGGACGCTGTACCTGTCGCGAGGGAAGCACAACATTCATCGCCTCCACAACCCTCCTTCTCCCTCTCTTCTCCCACAGATCTCGTGTATCTAGACAGAGTTGCCCCCCCTAGCAGCCGGCTCACCCACTCCCTCGCCGTTCTGCCTCACATGTGCCATGCAACCCTGCAGACAACAAGTCTCCCACACCGCCTGGAGGGAAAGGGGGAGTATTGTAGTGGATTCCTCCCCTACAAACGCTGTTTGTCGCTGAGTAGCCGACCCCGCGAATTCCCCAGTGTATGCCTCGTGGTCTAGGTCAACCAGCGTCACCTTACATGACGGAGGTCAACTATTAAGCCACGCCTACCTCCGCTATATAAGACCTGACCTCGTGGTGACCTACCTCTCTTTCGACCTACACCAACCAGCAAGCAACACCTCCTCCTCCTCCTCCTGCCTGGCGGCCCTCACCAACCAGCTCTCTCTACTCAACGCTTGTAACCATGCTGCCTTCCCAGCACCAAGCTGCATTGTACATTGTGAGAGGTTGGAGTCATAGACCATGTTTTCTATAGACTTTATTATAACAGCGTCAGCTGGGCACTGGCCATCAGGCGCTGCCAAGGACAAGCCCCCCCACTCAACATGGGAAAACATATCGTACGATGGTACACTCTTACATCTCCCCCCCAAGTTAAAAGGAAATGACAATGCACCTTTGAACTAACAAAAGGAAAACAATGCATTCATAAAAACAACAATAATGCAGGAAAAACCAGTCAAACAAAGGAAAAACAAAAACAAAAACAAAACAAAAACAAAAAAAAACTTCTAAACTGATTTTACATCACATACACTACACCACGTAGTCCGTCAACCAGCCCGGAGGCCTACGGCCTCTCCTGGGCCTGGCCGCGCTCGACTGGGGAGGGGCCGTGGGTGCGGAGGAGGGCGCGGGTATGGAGGGCACAGCAGAAGGGGGCCCAGGAGGCACAGCTTGGTGCACCACCGGAGTAGTAGGCACAGGTGTGGAGCCGTTTCGCAAGTGGCGTCTGTTTCGGATGGACACCCTGCCACTGCCACCCAACCTGACGGCATACTGCCTGTGAGGGCGGGCTTCCACCACTATTCCTGTCCTGTCCCAGAGCTTGGTAGCTGCGTCCTGCACACGCACCTGCGTGCCCACGACTAGGGGAGCCAGCTGGCGGGATACCTCCCTCCGCGACAGGACCCCATCCTGTGTTTCGGCCAAGCGCACCTCCCTCATACGAAGTGCCCGCCGCCAGTGCTGGTCCACCTTATAGTGCTGTCTGGCCACGGGAACGCCGTCACGGAGCTGGCGGCCGGTGGCAAGTTGGGCGGGCGACTTGTTCACCCCCCGCAGAGGCGTGTTCAGGTACTGGAGGAGGGCCTGGGATGTCCTATCGCAGTCCAGGCTACCCCCGGGCCCAGTGTTATCCCTGAGGAGCCTCTTGGCAGCCTTGACCCCAGCCTCTGCCCTGCCATTGGACTGGGGGAAGTGGGCCGACGAGAGGCGCACCTCGACCCCCCATGACTTGAGGAAATCTGTCATCTCAAGGCTGGCAAGGTTGGTACCTCCATCTGTGGAGATCTGCTCAGGTACCCCCCACCTCGTGAAGTAGGCCCGCAGACTGGCGATGATTTTTCCAGAGGTGGCCTCGTTGGGGAAGTGGGCGATCTCCAGCCAACCTGTCAGTCGGTCAGCATATGCTAGGTACGTGCGGCCCTGCAGGTGGAACAAATCGGCCACCACTTGTTGAAAGGGATAGTCTGGCGCTGGGGTCAGAACCAACGACTCCGGAGGCTGGGAAGGGGCGTGGGTCTCGCAAGCAGCACACCGGGACCGATGATACTGCAGGTCACCCTCCATGCCAGGCCAATAGACAGACTGCCGGGCCCGCCTGAGCATTGAGTCGAGGCCCTGGTGCCCCACATGCAGGTTAACGGCGACCCGGTGGCGGAGGGAGTCGGGGATGACAAGGCGCACGCAGCCCTGGTCAAAGGTGTAGGTGACCAAACCCCTGACCACAGCCAACCTGTCCCTCACCGAGAAGTACGGGCGCAGACAGGCCACCTCCTGTGACTTGTGGGGGTGCCAGTCGCCCGCCAGCACCCTCGACACTAGAATCTGGTACACTGGGTCGTCCGCCGCCGCTTTGCACACTGTGTCTTCGTCCATAGTGATGCACCCATCCTGATCCAGTGCTGCGATTGTGACTGCACACACTGCAGCGCACAGGTCCTCCTCTTGGTCCATGTCCTCCGCATCAGGCGCCGCCCTGAGGGAGGGGAAGCGGGATAGGGCGTCAGCTGCACAGTTCCGCTTCCCTGGCAAGTATTTGACCGTGAATCGGTACTGCAGGGTCTTCTCCTTGAGCCTGAACAGGCGCGGATTCGCCACATCCGTGAAGGCTCTGTCCCCTAGCAAGCCAACTAAGGGGCGGTGGTCCGTCACCAGAATGAGGTTCGGGCAGCCAAGGAGGAACAGCCTGGCCTTGCGCAGGCACCACACCACAGCCAGGGCCTCCCCTTCTACTGCAGCATAACCGGCCTCGGCCGTGCTCAGATGTCGGCTACCACACAGAGCCAACCGCCACCCTCCTCTGCAGCAGAAGGGCGTCTCTGGAGAGGCACAGGCACAGTATTGTTGCAGGACGACGAAGCCGATGCCCTCCCTGCTCCAATCAGTGACAGCTGCCGTAGGCCTGGATTTGTCGTAGTACACCAAGCCGTCTCTGGCCAACTGACAGATGGTGTCCTGGGCCTGGCGAAACTTGAGCCGCAGCTGGTCGTCCCAATACACCTGCTTGCCCACTGGCTTCTTGAGGAGCTCACGGAAGGGCTCCATCACAGGTGCAGTGGCAAGGAAGGGAGCCAACTGATTAACCAGGCCATGCCAGGACCTGATGTCAGTGATTGATGGCTGATCCGGCATGGGGAAGTCCTTGATGGCTGACAGACGTTGGGCAGTGGGCTGGTACAGGTCCCACCCCAGGAGGAAACCCACAAACTCAGCTTCTCTCCTGCAGAACAAGAACTTTTCTGGTTTCAGCGTGATACCTGTGCGAGCGCAGGTCTCCAGAAAATCGTAAGTGTGCCAGAACGCCCCCTTCACACTGGAGTCATAGAGGAGAGTGTCATCCACGCACTTGTACTTGCGGGGCACATCCTGAATAGCGTCGTCAAACCTCTTGGTGTAAGCATCTGACGCTGAGCAATGTCCCATGGGCGTCCTGCAGTATCGAAAACGTCCCCACGGCGTGATGAATGTGGTCAGGCGTCTACTCTCCTCCTCCAACTCCACTTGATGAAATCCCCAAAAGGCGTCGGCGACGGTTTTGAACGAGTGCACTGGCACCCCAGACACCATGTCGAATGGTGCAGGTGTGTGGTGCGTCTCCCTCAGACAGCTTGCATTGAGGCGTTGGAAGTCCACAGTGCGCCTGGGCTGACCGTTTTTCTTGGCCACCACGACCATCCTGGCGCACCACTCCGTAGCCTCACCAGCAGGCACTGGCTGGATGACGCCTCTCCTGACGTCCTCCTCCAACTGGGCCTTCACCTCCGCTTCCCAGTGTTTCGGAACGGGAGCGGGTGTGTGACAGGCGTAGGGGGTCGTGCCGGGCGTCAGGTGGATACGGTGAGGGGGACCAGTCATGACTGGCAGTGGGGACCTGCTGGTGTTGAATGCGGTAGACGAAAAGTGCGTGAGTAGCCATGCCTCCAGCCTGGCCACATTCTCCTCCAAAGGAGGCAAGGGTATCTCAACTGGCCTCGGCGGGAAACGGCTGCTCTCAGGTAAACGGTTCGGAGGTAGATCGTCGGCAGTGTGCCGCTCCCCTCCATCGCCCACGGCAGCCACAGCACGTCTATGGAGCGGAAAGTCGACAGGCACCAAGTTGAGGCACTTGCAGGCCTCCAATGACAGATAGAGGGCCTTGGCTGTCTGCACGAAGTAGACCTCCTGGACGGTGGACCCCTCGTCCACACCGAGGCGGCAGGGGGCGGACCCCAGACACTTGAGCTGTTTGTTCGCCACGTCCCTTAAGCCATTACGGGCCCGAAGTTGCCCCGGACACAAACCGATGTCCCGGAGCAGGGATGCGCCTGCCACACACACCATAGCACCCGTGTCGGCTACAGCCAGCACAGGGGTGGCGGGGGAATTGCCCCCGGCCTGGGACACGAACACTTGTAACCTGGGGTGGCGGGATAGCTGGGCTGTTGCCACTGTAACAGCGCCTGACACATCCACAGGAGCACTTAGGGTTGACTTACTCCTACAACACCTTTTGAAGTGACCAACCTTACCGCAATTGCGACATGTAGCCCCACTTGCAGGGCAGTTACTTTTACCAGGTGCATGTGACACGCCGCAATTACCACAGTGTCCTCGACTTGGGTGTGGAGGTCGGGCGGCAGCTACCTCAGGCTCACCGGTGACGTCATCACCACCCGCCACTGCCTCCGCAACTGTTCCCACCACTGCCTGGCCAGACGTACGACACAATACACCAGCATCTCTCACTGCTGCCTCAAATAACATGCATTTATTTCTAAGCACTTCAACACTATTATAACTAGAGTACCCCTGGAAAATTTCCCTTTTCAACACTGGGTTACTCAGGCCCACCATAACTTTACGTAATAGCATGTACTCAGAGAGGTCGTTATCACAGGTGGGACATTTAAACTCACACTCCACTGCTTCTGAGAAGCATCGTTGAAAATACCTTTTCATGGGCTCCTCTTCACCTTGTTTGCTGTTGAAAAACTCGTTCCATTTCACAGCTTGGTTTGAAGATTGAAGAACCATTCCACTGATGGCGTCCAGGGCTTCTTTGGGCGAGAGCTGCTCCCACTGACCGCTGGGGTATCTCGAGTCAATCACTCTTTGGAGTGCGGGGACGCAGTTCAGGCGAATGTGGAGTGTGGCCACCAGCTGTGGCCACCCGTTCAGCAGCACCCATGACTCCATGGACCGCCTCCATGTCCTAAACGCAGCTGCTGGCATTTCTGCCTCACACTTCTCTGGAGCGACAGCTGCTGAGGGCTTCATGACCGGCATAGAAGCATGACCACCGCCAGCACCTAGAGACGCCATCTGAGCCATCAATGCACTCATGGCCTGCTGCTGGGCGCGCGTGGTGTTCCCGGCCGGTGTAGAGAAGCCCTGGCGTCCCCTTGAGGGCGTCGAGAATCGTGGACGTGTAGGGGCCATGTCAGCGTTCTTGTCAGGGCTGTAATGGCGTGTCGGGCCCCGACATATCCTACTCACTGTGCGCCATGTGAGAGGTTGGAGTCATAGACCATGTTTTCTATAGACTTTATTATAACAGCGTCAGCTGGGCACTGGCCATCAGGCGCTGCCAAGGACAAGCCCCCCCACTCAACATGGGAAAACATATCGTACGATGGTACACTCTTACATACATCCAATACAATATGTATACAGAGAGCACATTGTGAGTTTCCTTTCTCCATCCCATCCTGAGTGTGAACAAAATATCCCATAACCCCACCAGACCACCCCACTGCATTAGAAGATATTCTTGCCATCTATCCTGATTATCTCACCCCCTAGCACACTATCTTTCAGTTAGCCACTTGAACTTCTCATGGAATCATTATTTTTATGATATTCATATTGTTATTATTAAAACTTCATTTTAATTATTGTTAGTTGTCCCCTTTTTCCTCTCTTTATTATTATTTATAATCTTAGGAATTTGCTTCCAATATCAATGTAAGCGCAATTAAGTAATCATAGGCATATGGGCTACCTATGTACTGAGGAGGGGGGCAGAGGGAATACAAGAATTAAATAAAATAGTTAAAGAAGATAATAAATACCGTATTGTTAATGATTATAATTATCATCATTCTCTCTCTTTCCCCAAGCTATTACAGTAAATCTGTGAATAGAAGACATTATATGTGTGTAGAGGTTTTCAATTTATCAATATGGCCACTAGATATATTACAGATGACAAGGCTATACAACAGTTCCAAGCAACAAATAGGTACTTGTCTCTCTCTACATCCGGTTTCCTAGCTGAACGTTGGACTTTATGGAATTTAAATTTAAACCTGCCAAGGGCACTCAAATATTGCCCTTCCAACTGTTGTACCTTATATATTTGCTGTATGCACAATAAAATCCACCGTTTTCTCTGTTTTTCTTCCTTTGGCAATCGATGAAATATCAAACTTTTATCATGTAGTCTGTAATTTGATACGCATCCAGACACCTCATTTATCAGGCATTGTCACCGACCTTCACATCATGATGGCCAGCTTGTAACTGAGGTCCCACCCCAGAGCCAGAGGGCCCAGACCACCCCCTGGGCAGCGGACCACAGGACAGCATGCGCAGTGAAGGACGAATTTTCAACTCGAAGTGGGTTGACTTGGTTTAATTAGACTTTGGTATGTGCAAGCATTGCTCGTTGGGGGCATACATTCAATTGACAAAATAACATGTTGGCAACAAATGTAATCAATGCCCCTCTGCTCATTTGCTCCTCCAGTGTAGAGACATTGCACAGAGCAATCTAATATCACAGATTTCTTCGGTAGATGCAGATGTGTCTCAAAATATAAATGCATCCTTCTTCCACTTCTCAGATGAGTGTATCACCCTGAAAGGTTTCAATTTGCCTGCTCCTTAGAGTGCCGATGTAGTATCATACTCTGATACTGCATGAGCTAAGGGAAAACATTTGCAAAGTTTTTTCCCTTAAACATTCATAACAGTATTTATAGTGCATTGTTTTGTCTCCATGAAGATGTTTACTGGGCCAGTGTCATGGTACATCAGTAACACCAATACATCTGAATCATCTGAAAAGACCAGGGTTGCCAACTCGGCTTTTCAAATGTCGCTAGGCTGGTACCTAAAAGTAGCTAAATGTCGCTAAATCTTCCATGGAAAGTCGCTAGCTATTATTCCCCCCCTTCAGTAATTTGATGCAAATAATATTTTCATAATGCCGACTATAATGGACGGAGTATAAATAAAATGCATTGTGTAAAAATAAAAATATTATTTTTTTTAAAGTTTAATGTGCACACTTACCTATTATTCAATAGTAGTTGCATCCCAGTCCTCTTCGTAGTCGTCGGCAGTGTGAACAACTGTAGAGCTGGAAGCATGTGAAGTGCTTGGTTCAGGTTCTCTTGTAACTGTATGCCTCCACAGTCCCTATCTTTCTTAAAATATCACTAGGAAGTTCATAACTTGCACAACAGGTGTTCTGTCTTTTTAACCCATACTTTATTGTAAGAATTGCCTTTAATGTCGATACTTTCATTTTGTTGCGCAATTTTGATTTCACAAAGTTCATATTACTAAATGTGAGCTCTACATCTGCGTTTGAATGCGGAAGAGATAAGGCAGCGAGTGCAATTTCAGCCAGATCATGGTAAGGGTTTTCACCGGTCGCATCTCTGTAATTTGCCACTTCTGACCACAATTTTAGGGTGTTAGATGTTTCTGTCCAGATTGTGTGATGCAGTTTTTTCCACTGGAAATCAATCTTGGTAAGGGTGCTGGAATCTTCTGTAAATAAGTGTGCCAAACCAAGTATATCTGATTTAATAGGCTTCAAGCATTCATCGGCACTCAGAAAAGAAATAGACTGCAGCACACGAATGTTGTCAGGTAAGCGTTGACGAAGTTGTTTTATGAGTTCAACCCGTTCAAATGCATTGTCCCTGTAACCCCGTTGCTATATATTATGGCTCGAAATTAGGAAAACCGAGTTTTCATGGACAGTCCAAAAGTATCCAGAAAGTCGCTAGATTTCTGTGGATATCTCTAGATTTGCGACAAGTCGCAAATCGCTCTAAAATGTCGCTAGAAAAAAACAAAAAGCTCTAGATCTAGCTACAAAGTCGGTAAGTTGGCAACTCTGGAAAAGACCTGTATCGTTCCCTCTTTGTTTGAGAAATCAAGGATCTTTTGGACAATTAATGCTGTTACGACATCTTCATCACCTTGATGCACATAAATAAATAATAGTACCTGTATTAGCGTTTGTTATATGTGAGAAAACCATCTATACTCACAGCTGATGTGCTGGTATATGTTTCCTTGTAATAGCATGTTGCTCTAAGTAATATCATCAGTCTGTGCGATTGACAAGTGGGATCATATGAAGATCCTCCCCCCCAAACCTACTTCGGGGGGAGGATCTTCATATGATCTAGCCTGGGGAGGAAGATCTTCATATGATCAAGCCCAGTCGCGCTCATCTGAAGATCCACCCCCCCCTAACCTAACCTAACCTAACCAAACCTAACCTAACCAAACCTAACCTAACCAAACCTAACCAAACCTAACCAAACCTAACCTAACCTAACCTAACCTAACCCCTAACCAAACCTAACCTAACCTAACCTAACCTAACCTAACCAAACCTAACCTAACCTAACCAAACCTAACCTAACCAAACCTAACCTAACCAAACCTAACCTAACCAAACCTAACCTAACCTAACCTAACCTAACCTAACCAAACCAAACCAAACCAAACCTAACCTAACCTAACCTAACCTAACCTAACCTAGCCTAACCAAACCTAACCTAACCTAACCTAACCAAACCTAACCAAACCTAACCTAACCTCCCCCCCAAACCTACTTGGGGGGGAGGATCTTCAGTTGGATACTTTGGGGGGGAAGATCTTCATATGATCCGACAAGTGTGTAGAGATCATCTTTATTGTCATTGAAGTATGATAATACCCTTAAAGACGTATAATTGTTGCATTAAATGTAAATGTCAATTGAAGATCTATTTTTGCTACTTATAAAGTACGACCTATAGGTCAATTTTGTTTAAGTGTTACATTAAGGTAGTCGGTGATTGAACCTAATTTTTGTTGTTGTGAGTAAAGGTTCTAATTGTCATAATACTCATAGTTGATTTTAATCAATACTGATTCAGCAGAATGTGGGTATCACCGGTCCTTCCTTCTAACAATTGATATCTCAAAAAATAAAATCAGTACTCACGTGCCTAACCTCTTGTGTCTACCACGCTACCACTTGTTCATTGTAGAAGTTATATTTTAAGAAAAGCCTTGGTGGTGGCAGCCCTAGGTGGTGGCCTCCTAGGCCCCGATGTGGGTCGTTGACCAGTGCCCAGGTGGGCTAATCCCCATAAAAAAAATATGTAAGCATAGTAATTACACGAGTGTGTAAGATTAGAGAGAATTTGGTTTTCCCAGGTTAATCCACTGATCACAATATAATTAAGTAAAGCTGAGAATAAAAAGTAAGAGGAAATATACAAAGAAATAAGAATATTGAAAGAAAGACTTGTAAAATAAAGAAAATAAGAGAAATTTAAACAAGAAGGATATAGAAATAAAAATCTCAACAACAGAAAAGTTAGTAATCCCAATCGGGGGTCCCTAACTTACGAAACCCCGCCGATACAACCAGGGTTAAACTTGAAATTTACAATATTTTATTTACATGATGACTTAATTTTTACTTTTATTTACTATATTTTGTCATTCTATTTCTTCTTTTTTCTCAAATTAAGTTATTTTTAGATGTATATAAGGACTTAGGGTACGATATAGTGGGATTTTAATCATTGTTCTGTTAGTACGGTAAGCACATAGCATGTGTTCCAACTTACGTACAAATCCGACTTAACAACTTCCTCAGAAACAGAACTCATTCGTAACCTGGGAAAAAGTTACCCTGATACACTGACAGTCAGCTAGAAACAAAAGACAGAACTTGAAGTAATTGTTATGACCTGCTGCTGCAAACTAAGGCAACATCTCCTGTGAAGAATACAGATAAAGATGTCAAAATCCAAAAACAGTTCCCTCTCCTCCCCCTACCCTTTTTTTTTCACTTAGGCACTTGGGGTATGGTTTAGGAAAAAGTCTATATCTTTACTATTACCTGTACTTATCAGATATTATTCAGAATAGGTTTATTTTGTAGCTGAAGCCTTGTAATATGCATTGAATGCCTAAAATTATAGTTTTAATCATATTTAAATCCATAATAGTTTTCCATAAAAATAATAAAATTGCTAGTTCATGTTTAAATGTATTTTTTTATGTAGGGGATATTTTGCCGTGACCGGCTAAGTTCCTGCTAATGCTATTTTACCGTGAGTGTACTCTGATTGGCTAATTACTTTCTGTTTAATATGACAGGGGCTCCGTCCCCCTGGTTAGGAAGTTAGGTAACGTTAGGTCGGGGTTTTTTAGTTGGTGGGGTTTTTTAGTTGGTATGTTTATAGCGAAATGCCACCAGTCACTTTCAAATATAGTTCTCGCGTTGTTTGCCGGTAATGGACGATTAGCCACCCCCATTGACTTACCAATGAAACTCTTCAAGGAGTTCTCCCCGGAGCTTGCTAAACCCCTATGCTCCATCATCAATGCTTCTCTCAGTCAAGCCAGATGCCCAGCTGACTGGAAGGCCTCTTATGTATCACCAGTGCCCAAGTCAACCAGCCCACAATCCTTAAATCAGCTACGACCTATTGCAATCACCCCAATACCCAGCCTAATCTGTGAAAGTTTTGTGTTCGACTGGGCTTATGCTGATATTGCAGGAGTCGTAGACCCTCAGCAATTTGGCAATATGAAAACTTCCTCCACCACTCACTGTCTTGTCAGCTTTCTCGATTACATATACCGCCATCTCGAGAAACGAAAAACGTCTGTAGCTGTCGCCTTCATTGATTTCACTCAAGCATTCGACCTAGTCGACCACAATATAATCATCAACAAAGCTATTGACCTCGGGCTTCGGAGAAGTCTCATACCATGGCTTACAGACTTCCTCAGTGACCGACGCCAAGCTGTACGCTTCCGAGGGGCTGTCTCCACCTTTCAGTCACCCACCTGTGGCGTCCCCCAAGGCACCAAGATGGGACCACTCTGCTTCCTTATGCTCATCAATGATGCCCTAAGAGAAACCCCTGCTTGCTGGAAATATGTCGACGACTCCACCATTGGGATCAGCGTCAACAATTCTGCTCCCGACTATACCGCCCTTCAGGATTTATTGAACAGTCTCCAAAACTGGGCCACCAACAACCATGTCACCATCAACCATACCAAGACCATGGTTATGCACATCAACCTCTCCTCCGACATTGTCCCACCTCCTTCCATTACTTTAGGTCCGAACACACTCCAGGTTGTAGATTCCACGAAGCTCCTCGGCGTCACCATAGACAACAAACTAAATTGGAAACCACACGTCAGTGAAGTTGTCAAATCCTCCAGTTTCCGTCTCCACCTCCTCCGCCGACTCAAGTCCCTCGGAGTTCCTGCACCCGAGCTCCTCAGTGTTTACACAACATTCATACTTCCCAAGCTCACCTATGCCTCCCCTACCTGGTCTTCCTCCCTAAATGCCACACAACGTAAACACCTAGAAAAAGTGCAAAAGAGGGCATGCAAGATTATTATCTCCCCTTCCTACTCCACATATCAAAAAGCGCTCAACACACTGACCCTTTCGACTCTCACTGACCATCACCACGACCTCATCTGCAAATTTGGTAAGAAGCTTCTACACCATCCTCGACACCGGCTCCTACTACCACCTGAGATCCCTAGCCCGAGAATTGCTGTTCGACACCACAACCGCATCCAGCCCATACGTGCACGAACTGATCGCTATAAGAACAGCCCAGTCCCAACCATTGTTAAAATTATCAATAACTTGAAATAAACCAGTGTATTCACTCCCAGTAAATACTACTTCTTGCACTGTCACTATGTTGAAATGCACTGTAGTTTGAGCTTTTCCCCATCTAGTTATTATATATCTTATTTGTATCACTTATGTTACTTGTATATTATTTGTAATTCGAAACCCATTCCCTAAATACGTATGTAACTGTATATTTTCAGCTTTCTGGCTGCCAAGCTCTTTCAACAAACCGTTAATAATTATTATTATTATTATTATTATTATTATTATTAGCATTAGTAGGAACTTAGTCAGTCACGGCAAAATATCCACTGTCATTTTTTTATCATTATTATGCATTTTCTGCAAAATACATTACTTTTATGTGCTCCAGAACTAAAATCTAACTGATTCTCCCTTTTAATATTTTTTTAATTTTTTTATCTCTTCTTCATTGAATGTTGTAGTGATAATAATTTTTTTTCATGTTTTCCCTAGGTTGATTTGGGTTAAAAAAAATTTAAACACACTAGACACTGCTAAAACTCTCAGGGAAAAATTTGCTTGTTACACAAAATGCTAGTAAATTTCCATTTTTTCTGTCAGTTCTTACTGGCCTATTATGACTTTGCGATAGTCTTCACTTACATTTCAAATTATGATTTGTTATTTACTACAAGATATGTGGGATTTCATAAAGTAATTTGATATACAGTACAGTTCAGTAAAATTAACCACGTTACAGGTTGCAAACCTAAGTTATGGGTAGGTGTTTTTTTGGTACCACACATGGAAATGGTCAAGGTTGTTGGGTTTTTGCCCAAAATTCTTCTTCCTTATTGACATACTATCGAGTGAAGGCGAGCCTCGAGGCACAATGGGCGTCTGTCAACCTCTCTGGTCAATGAAAATGGGTGGAACATTCGGTACAAATGAGCAGTGGCCTGTTTCAAAGCTCCAATATCATGTTACTGTCTGTATTCTATTATATTTGTAAATAAAACATGCATGGATAGGTTTTACGAACAGAATCAAGGTACCAATTACATTTTTTAATTTATTTATTCATGCTAACTTGTTCAGGGGTAAGCGTTGACTTTACACCTTGTCTGACCACCGAATAATTGCCCGATTTGTATATTTCTGCAGGTGGGATATGAGGAGTGATGAACCCAGAAAAGTTAACAGTTAAGAATTTCGGGGCTGCCAGTCTGTGTGGTTTATAAATGGTGGGAACTGTATGTGTTTTTCTTACATATCGCATCTTGCAATTGACTAATTTTTATGAACTATGCATTATCTTTGGGTAAATTCCATGCTGAACAAATTTAAATTGAGGGGTGTATAAGCGTCAGATCAACTATTTAATAGTTTTTAATAAATAAAGTTTGTTTGAAAAGTTTTCATTTTTTTTTACTTACAGTAATTATAGTCAAATTTCTGTGACAGTAATAATAAGTGGCCATTGAAGGTTCCAAGTGTTCCCTGAAGAAGGCAGTGATGGGTAGAGAAACACCGGGTAATATTGAAGTCCATTTATTAACGGATAGGAGCAATACAAGTGGTGACTAGCGAATGCGTGTGACATGCACGGCCCACAGAGTCAGACTGAGACAGCCTTGCCATATATGGCAGCCTCGGGGCAATGTTGCCACATAACACGTGCAGTGTTGCCACGTAATTACATATATAAATGCTACTCGGCACAGTAGCTTAGATACATAAACTACATCTCCCTCCCCCCCTCACGCTCATATTCTTTGTCTTGAGCGGACTTCTTAGTCCTGAGTCGCTCCGAGCGTCGAGGTGCACTGTGGGGCGGATCCTCGTGAGGTGTAGGAGACTCGTCCTCGGTCAGGGGCCCAGCAGCAGGGGGTGGGACTGGCCGGAGGAAGCGGCGGTTCCTCCACCAGACACGGCCGACGTGTCGTCGTCGGGTCCTGGACGCGGACAAGGGCACCAATCTCCAGTGGCAGAAGAGGGCGGGCACGGTCGTCATACCGAGCCTTGGCGTCCTGGGCACGTGAAGCAGCGCGGCGGTCGCAGCTCTCGGCTCTGGTCTGCCACTCCTTCGCAAAGGCCTTGGCGTGTGCAGGAACGCAAGAGCGGAGAGGGTGACCATACAGGATCTGGGCAGGGGAGCGTCCTGTGTGGGTGGGAGTATTACGTAACTCCAGGAGTCCTTTGTCAAACGCCTCACAGTCTATGTTGCCTGAAGGGGCCACCTTGAGGATGAGGTGCTTGACTGTCTTGACCGCAGCCTCAGCATGGCCGTTTGACTGTGGGTAGTGGGATGTTGACACGATGTGGCGGACTCCCCAACGCTCCAGGAATCCTGTGAAGTCCCAGCTGGTGAACTGTGGCCCACCGTCCGTCCGCAGGCATACGGGGACGCCCAGGTCACGAAAGAGGTGCCGGAAGTGGCGAATGGTGGCCGCGGACGTCGTGTCCGAGCCACAGATTACCACCACAAGCCAGCCAGAGAGTCGGTCGGCGACAACTAGGAAATGTTTCCCAGCTGTGCTGAAGAAATCAGCCGACACGGACTCAAAGGGCCTGGTGGGTTTGTTGTCGCACAAGAGGGGCTCCTGCTGTTGACTGGGCTGCATGATCTGGCACGGCTCACAGGCACGGACCGTATTGATGATATCCGCGTCAATGCCGGGCCAGTACACAGCCTGCCTTGCGCGGCGCTTGGTGGCCTCTGCTCCACGATGGCTGTCGTGTAAGCGGGCCAGAACGCAACGACGGAGAGCTGCAGGGACGACCACACGGGCACCATACAGGACGAGGTCCCCATCTGCGTAAAGGTCCTCACGTATCTTCCAATACGGGCGTAGGGCGTTGTGGAGGTCAAAACGGTCGCGAGGGAACCCAGTCCTCACACTCTCCAAGAGCTGAGTGTAGGAGGGGTCGTCGAGTGCCACGGTCCGTAGTTCCTCAAGGGCCAGATTGCTGTCGGGTGGCGACACTGAGGCCTGGGTGCTGGCGAGGGACTGTATGGCCTGCAAAGTGACGATGTTGCTGACAGAGAAACCGGCCTCGGTGCTGAGCATCTCCTCTTCAGGTGTAGGGCGGCTGACTGGGGAGCGGGAGAGGGCATCCGGGATGCACAACTCCTTACCTGCGCGCCAAGCCGCGGTGAAGACGAAGGCCAAAATCTTCTCCTTCAGGCGCTGGAGGCGAGGATTCTCGATGGCGTCCAGCGAATAGTGATTAAGAATGGGGACCAAGGGCCTGTGGTCTGTGATGAGGTCGAAGTGCTGTAGGCCAATCAAGTAAAATTTGCACTTCGATAAGGCCCATACCACTGCCAGCAGCTCCAGCTCGATGGTAGCGTAGCGAGACTCAGCATCGGTGAGGAAGCGAGAGCCACACTGTACGAGCCGGTACTTTCCTCCACCGTGATCCTGGAGAAGGGCGTAACCAACCCTGTACAGGCGCGAGGCGTCTGTCTGGAGGACGGTGGGGAGCGCTGGGTCGAAAGGAGCGAGGATAGGTGGACTTGACAGGGCCTCCTTCACCTTATGAAAGGCGAGGTCGTGGTCAGGGGTCCACGTGAAAGTCCTCTTGGGGCTCATCAAGGGGCGGAGAGGCCCGGCAGTGGCGGAGACGTCAGGAGAAAATTCTGCCAGCTGGTTCACCAGGCCCATGAAAGACCTGAGATCCGTAAGGTTGGCAGGTTTTGCAAAGTCCACTATGGCGCGAACTTTCTCCGGGTCCGCAGCAATGCCATCCCTTGAGAGTCGGTAGCCGCAGAAAGACACTGCAGGTGCGGCCAAGACGAACTTCTCGGCATTCAGAGTGATGCCGTGCATCCTACACCTGGTCAGTACCTCGTCGATGCGGCGAAGATGCGTCAGGTAGTCCTCATCGTAGAGGAAGACGTCATCCACTACCTTCACGCAGTTGGTCACACCTTGAAGTGCCATGTCACCATGGAAACAGAAGGCGTCCCCCGTAGCAGCGAATCCCATAGGGCCACGGCAATAGCGGAAGCGTCCGTAAGGCGTGATGAAAGTGGTCAGTAGCTGATCCTCCTTCTTCAGTGGGATCTGCCAGTAACCACAGAGGGCGTCCATTGTCGAGAAGTGCCGTACCTTCGGGTCCACACTTCGTATAGCTGCAAAAGGTGTGGGTGAAGGGTGGGCGGGACGGGACACCTGGCTGTTAAGCTTAGACAAGTCGGTAGTAATCCGCACTCCACCGTTAGTCTTAGCCACAGCGACTAGAGGGTGGCACCAAGGGAACAGGTCGTCACCAACGGGTACGATGACACCCTGGGCCACCATGGAATCCAGTTCCTTCTTGACTGAATCCCTGAAGGCGAGAGGGATCAACCGGGGAGTGTCTATGGCAAACGGCTGTGCATCTTCCCGCAGGTGTATCCTCATAGGCGGACCCGCCATAGCCTACAGTGACGCGGTCCGTAGGGCCTCCTTCGTCACCAGCACATCCGAGTACTCCTTCAGGAAGTAGGCCCTTGCGGCTGAAGGAGACGTCTCGCTGTGAAGAGGAAGCAGCCGTGACTTGGGTGGAGGCGGGGCGGGAGTGGATGCGGGTTCTGGGCAGCTCTGTGCGGCAGCGCCAGGCGCGTCGCTTGTTGACTCATGCACCCTGCTGGTGGTGTACCGAGCGGCTGGGATCTGCTCAGGAAAGTCTCTGGGCACCACGCCTTACTTCTTGCAGTGCTACCACGACAACAAGGGTGTAGCGAGAGTAGGCTGCACGTCGATCCATCCGTGACACGACCTGTCACTGTAAGTGATCTCCGCTTGAAAGGAGCCCACAGCGTCCGGTATCTGGGAACCGTCCACATTGTAGTACTGCAGCTGCGGCGGTGGTCCCAGGCCACGTTTGGTGAGGCCCAGTTTCTGGAGGTGCTTCAGGCCTATCACCGTGGTATCAGCGCTTGTGTCCGGTATCACCTCGATGTGACCCGACACATCACCGTGAGTGATGGCGACGCGGATGGTAGGGGAAGGGGTAGCCCTGGGGCGTGTGGTCGATTCCACCCTCCTGATGTGACTCAGCTGCTGCTTGGGGCTGCGTGGGCCATCTGAAGGGGGCTGCGTGCGAACCACCCCGAGGGAAGTGCGCTGCTTTCCTCCTCGTCTTGGGCTTTTGAGCTTGGGTTGCCGGCAGCACTCGTCGTAGTGTCCATAGTGACCGCAGGCCTGACACTTGCGGCCTCGTGCAGGGCACCTGTCTGTGTTAGTCCAGTGGCCCTTACGGTCACATCCACGACACAGTGCGTCGGCGGCCGGGCATGTCTTGGGGCCATGCTGCTTTCCACAGCTGCCACAGGAAGCACTAGGCGGGGGCGTGGAAGAACGTGCGGCAGCCTTCACGTTGTTGGCCGCCTTCTTACCCTTCTTGTATTGTGAGATAGCTCTCACAGCAGGTGGGGCCCATAAGGCAGAGGTGGCGGACTTGGTGGCCTCGTATGACCGACATTCGGTCACTACCACCTGGAGTGTGGAGGAAGCATCCAGGGGGATGAGTCGCTGCATCAACTCTTCTTGCCTGACACCTGTCAAGATCCCGTGCTTGATCCAGGCTTCCTCACATTCCCGGCTGTGCGCCTTGCAGACGTTGATCTCCTCCGACAAACTCTTCAAACGTACAAAAAAGTCGTCAAAGGATTCATTCTCCGCCTGCTTGCAGCTGGTGAAGGCGCGGCGACACAAAGCCTCGTTATTCCGACCCTTAACGTGCTCCTGCAAAAGGTCGAGCACATCCGTCACTGAAGACGTAGAATCGGGAGGCACTTGCAACGTGTGCTCCAAAACTCTCTGGGTCTCCAGCGACAAGCACATCCACAGTTGGATGAGCTGTTTGTTTGGAGGCATGCTATCAAGGTCCACAATCGTGGAGTAATCTGTCCACCGCCGCCTCCACTCACGAAAAAGCTGAAACGTGACGTCTGGTGAGAGGGCGGGTGGGGGTTGAACAGATGCCTTGGGAGCTGTTGGAGTAGCAAGAGTACCTGGAGGACGCTGGTGTGGTGGAGGAGGGAGGGTACTGGCGCCTTGGTGCGCGATACCTGCGAGTGAGGGAAGGTGGGTTAGCGCCGGGGTCGCCAATAGTGCATCAAAACGCGACTTTTCCTCCTCTCTTCGTGTCTCCTCCCTCTGAAGTTCCATCTCTCTGCGTATCTCGTCCCTGTCGTCCATCCACCTCAGAATTGTGGCAATGTCCGTCGCTGGAGGTGAAGGATGAGAGTCTGCGCCCGGTGGAGGGGAGTCGTGTCTCCCATCTTGACGTTGTCCCTTCTTACCGCCCATCTTAGTATGCTTGAACTGCGCTGTTTAGTATATAAAGTGGCGCCTCATCAGCTCGAACCACATATATATGACATAAACAGCGCAGAAATAATGCATAGAGTCCACTGTTCTGTCCGTGAGTGCGTGCATGCATGCGTGCGTGTGTGTGTGTGTGTGTGTGTGTGTGTGTCTGAGACCAGATCGTGGTGGCCTTGGTGGCTGGAGCCGCTGCAGAGGCGAGAACGTTAGTGTCTCCCCGGATGTCACACGAGAAGGGTGTACGCCTGCGTGCTCCGTGGGTACCACAAAAAAGAGGCCAATGCTCAACTCTCAGCTCTAGACACACTGACACACTGACACTAACACTGCCACCGTCACTAAAATGCACTGTGACAGCGCAACACTGCACGTCGCGGTGAAACACAACGCAACACACTAGTCGACGCGCACATCGCCGGCAGTCGCACATCGCCAGCTAACTGTCCATTGTTCACACACTTGTAAGTCCACATATCCTACTCACTGTGCCATGAATGTTCCAAGTGTTCCCTGAAGAAGGCAGTGATGGGTAGGGAAACACCGGGTAACACTGAAGTCCATTTATTAACGGATAGGAGAAATACAAGTGGTGACTAGCGTGTGACATACACGGCCCACAGAGTCAGTCTGAGACTGCCTTGCCATATGGCAGCCTCGGGGCAATGTTGCCACATAACACGTGCAGCGTTGCCACATAATTACATATATAAATGCTACTCGGCACAGTAGCTTAGATACATAACCTACAGCCATCGTGGAAAATGGTCCCCCAAAAAGGTATTTAGCTGTGGATTCCAGATGTCCATAAGATATTTTCAGACATTTCAGGTCTTAAGCTAATTGAAAAACACATTGGTATGTTGCTGCTTGATTTGGTAGTCAAACCTCAAAGATTGACACCTAGCTCATCAACTAATATTGGTTGGGGGTTATGGCAGCAGCCACACCCTTCATTGCCTGGGTGTGGCTATCCTGCTTATTAATTGTCTTAAGAGACATTGATAAGAATATCACTGAGGCTGACAATTGTGACCATATTTATATAGATTTTTTTTTTATGTTGCTTCAGGGCAAAATTTTCTCCTGCACACTGTAACTGTACAGTGGCCTATTAAGTTATTCAAGCATATAGTAAATATTCAAATACCATAGGGTACTTAATACAGTACAATGCAGTCCCCAAGTGTCGGTAGTTTTTAAACATAAAATTGGTTTCATATGGTAACCTCAGTACTGTTTCAGAGGATTGTTTAGCATGAGTGTATGCATGCATGTCACCATAAAGGAAGTGAAAGAGCATTCACTTTAAGTTTAAGTTTGATACCCCCTTTTGTTAGACAATAAACAAAGTGGCCTTGATTGATCTAAAGATTCAAATTAGTTTGACTAAAATAATGTACACTTGAGTTTCTTTCCATCCTTCATCTAAACTGGTAATAGTTACCTATACAGTCAACCCTCACTTTATGCGGTCCCACATTCCGCGTTTCCACGTTTACGCGGTACCCTGCCGGAACCCAGGATGCTTACATTCCACGGAGCGTGTACCCCTTTATGCGAAGAGTGTCCGGCTCGACGCTATTTTTAGATTCGCCCCACCCGCCTGCTCCCGCCTCCTCCCTCCTCCGCCTGGCCAAGCCGCGCGGTAAGGTTGCGCAGTGCATGTCTCTGTTGCGTTATCACTGACGTCATATGACGTATCAGACTGTGATTGGCCATGCATCCCTACCGCCCTCCGCTGCTAGCTGTAATTGGTTTAAAGTAATATGACGTGTCCACCCAGGGGAGGGAGGGAGGGAGGAAAGACGACGCTTGACCTAGCCGCGGCAGTTTCATCCCTCCAGGCCACACCGTGTAATCGTGCATCCATTGTTCTGTAAAATGGCTTCCGCCGGACCACCGCCCCCAGAGAGAAACCTTTCCTTGCCTGGACCCAGCCGCCCTAAGCCCAAGAAGACACGACGTTCCTTAAACTACGAGGTGAAGTACAAGATCATCCAAGATTTAGAGAAAGGAACAAGACAGGTTGATTTGGCACGCCAGCATGGTGTGAATGAATCTACGATCCCGACGATAAAGAAGGATGCAGCCAAGATAAAGGGGCACATGAAGATCACAAAGTCTACAGGTGCTTCTATGATCAAGTATTTTCATAACCAGGTGCTTCTCAAGACGGAAAAATTACTTGTGAGCTACTTGGTGCGTCAGGCGCGACGGAACATGGCGGTCGACACGAGCTGTTAAGGAGTACGCACGTGAACTGTATGCTGCAGTGTCACGAAAGATGGGAATTACAGAGCCCAAACCCTTTAATGCTTCCTCTGGGTGGTAACAGAGGTTTAAGATGCGGAACAAGATCACCAATATAAACATTGGTGGTGAAGAAGCTAGTGCTGACTGTGCTGCGGCTAGGGAATTTCCTCCATTTTTACGTGAGATTATGGAGGAAGGACAGTACAGTGACGACCAGGTGTTTAACATGGACGAATCTGGTCTTTTTTGGAAAAAGCTACCTTCCAAGACCTTCGTTGTGAAGAATGCCAGCAAGATTCGGGGCCGGAAGATGCAGAAGGAGCGCATCACCGTCCTGTTTACCACCGATGCCTCCGGTACCTGTAAGCTCAAGTTATCGGTGATCCACACAGCCCGCAAGCCGCACGCCTACAAGAGCATGGACATGACCAAGCTAAATGTCCACTGGCTGACCGCACGTAAGGGGTGGATGTTCTCTACACTGTCCCTCTCCTGGTTTGATGACTGTTTCGTTCCCGATGTAAAGAAATTCTGTGAGCAACAGAATGTGCCATTCAAGATTTTGTTGCTGCTGGACAACGCACCAGGACACTCGCCCCTACTGTTAGATCGTCACCCCAACGTAAAAGTGGTCTTCCTTCCTCCCAACACTACGTCTATATTACAGCCCATGGACCAAGAGTTAATCTGTAATGTAAAAGCTGCATTCTCAACAAAAAAATTCCAGCTCCTGAACGACTACACCAACACCAGGGAAGAGTTGCGTAACCTGAGTGACACCACCACCGATAGCAAGAGCGAAGAAGACGAGGATCAACAGTTGGCAGAGCAAAAAATACTTTTCAAACAATTCTGGAGAATATTTAACATCAAGAAAGCTGTGGACTTCTTGGTGGAGGCATGGGATCAGCTGTCTGTAGCAACTGTTCGTCACGCATGGAGACATGTGTTGCAAGGCATTCCGGGCATAAGGCAGAGTCAATCTGTGACTGGTGAGGTTCAGACTGTTGCAGTAGCAGTGGACCTTGCCAGAGAAGCTGTGCAGTGTTACAGCTGCAGGCTTCTCCGAGACCGCCAACAACGACATCCTGGAGGTGATAAGGGATCCTGATGTGACTACCGACGAGATGGTAGATGATGATGACGTCAGTGAAGAGGCAGGTGGTGCGTCATCCCAAGAAGAACACCGCTTATCCCATGGTAATGTTAGGGGTGCCATCGAGTGTGTCGAGAAAATCAAGCTCCTCCTTTCCGACGACCATGACGCAAACAGGTATGAAATCTTCAATACCCAGCTGTTGCAGACTATGGAGCCCTACTTCAAGGTTTATCACAACAACATAAACACCAGCCATCAGCAAAGCATAACAGAGTTCTTCGCCCACAACCCACCACAGCCAGCCCAAGCCAGTGATAGTGACAGAGGTAGAGACAGTGAAGATGACTTTGAGGGATTTGTCAGGGAGGCCCTGACAAGTGTGAATGACAGTGATGGTGACTAACCTGAGGGCCAGTAGCCTGCCCTCTGCCTCGGAACCAGCCTCCATCCCCGTATGCCGACCCATCTCTTCTACTAACGTAAGTGTTCAACCTAACTTTTAATTTTCCTAACCTAACCTTTATTTTTCCTAACTTAACCTTTATTTTTCCTAACCTAACCTCTTCTATATTAATTGTTTGTGCATACCATCATAAAGTTAAGATAAAAGTTTTACTACAACATAGTTGCGTGTCGTCAAAAAGTGGAGTTTGGGGGTCGGCCCGGTCTCTATTTCAATTAATCCCATATGTTATGTTGTTCACTTTACGCGGTACCCTGTGGGTTATATTAACCGCGTAAAGTGAGGGTTGACTGTATATATTATATGAATTTTGTAGTATAGTGCACTATCCGCTATAAACATACAAGAAGTTTGGGCGATCGAATCATAAGTCAATGGGATGAAGTACAGTATCTAATATTGACCTTAAAATATGTCCTAATATCCACTGCATATAGCCAAAAAGAGTCCCTGAAATTGGTTAAAATTAAAAAAAAAATTGGGGTGGCAGACTTACTGTGTTGCCCCCCCCCCAGCTACACCACTGGTTGCAACCCAAGCTTACCAGGCAATGGATGATGCTATAGCATACTGGTCACATACATGTACAGTATATTGTATCTTCAAGATATTGCTTAGAATTAATGTTTCAGAGAACCTGGGTCAGCAGCTCTTGATATTCCGTGTTTGCCAGTGTCAAATGAAGAGATGGAGCGAGTGTTTAGCCAAGTACAGGGGGTCCTCGACTCACGAACGCCCGCTGATACCAACAGGGTTAAACTTGAAATTTACAGTATTTTATTTACCCTCATGGCTTATTTTTTACTTTCATTTACTGTATTTTGACATTCTTTTTCTTCTTTTATCTTAAATAAGTGATTTTAGATGTATATAAGGACTTAGGCTACGATATAGTGGGATTTTAAACATTGTTCTGTAAGTAAGGTATGTAACTAGCATGTTTTCCAACATGTGTACAAATCTGACATAAGAACGTCATCAGGAACAGAACCCATTCGTAACCCGAGGACCCCCTGTACAGTAAAGGTACTGTAAACGGATCTTAGAAATAGACTTAGCATGGAAACTAGCAGACCTGTTTCACATACAATTTAGTATAATGGGAGAGAACAAGCATCAATGCTGTTAGAAGTTCCAGGTTGATGATGTAATGTTAAGGATATTTAATGCAAGTAATATGTACCGACTACTAAATAAACAAGAAAAAATCTTTAATTTTGACTTTAGATGTGTACAGAAGGTTGCCAAACAGTTTAAGGTCATTGACATTTTTTTTTTATTCAGGAGTCCAAATATGTTTTAGTTCTAAAATATAAGAAATTATATTAATTGAAAGCAATTATGTCAGAATAAGGTGAATGATTTGGGGGGATTCTGGCAGGTTTTTTCTGTACTGCCAAAATCTGAAGTCCCCTCATAAAATTCTGGAACTGCCCCTGGATAATATTAGTAATGTAGCCAAAGTACTCAAGGAAAAGCTCCAGCTTGAATGTTAAAATGCACATTATGAGGTGAAATGAAGCTGGTGAATGTCAGGCTAATATCAGTCAAAGCTTGGGTTTGGCTACATCTATGATAAGAATACTTTTGAAGATTAAGGACAAGGGAAGAACTGTGCATTCTACCTCTTCATTAGTTTCAACCAAGGTATCTCATTCAAGGAGTACAGGGGGTGTATTTTAATGGAGAAGATTGAATGTAGGTTGGGCATGTAAATAAATGACACGACAGCAATATTCTATATGCCACTAAGCCAACTGATCATTATGAAGAAGGTTTGGAACATTTTCACCCACCTGCAGGAACAAGAGACCTTCCGGGCCAGTAGAGGTTGGTCCGAGAACTTTAAGTTTCACAGTTAAAACTTTAACAGGTTGCAAATCTCTGGTGAAGCAGACAGTACTGATGAGCAGGCAGCATGCGTTTCCCAACACCTCGATAGCTGTCACTGACCATGTCACAGCCTGGCCCATCCTCATAGCAGCAGCTCCTCCTACCTTATTACCCAACACTGTCTTTTGCTAGTCTGACTAAATGTACTGGTAAGTACAATGCTGTATTTTTTAATTAAAATTTATTGTTTTTACTTAAAATTTTATCTAACATTAACATGTTAATACAATCATTACTTGTGATTTAAGGTAAGCCAATATCATTACAGTATTATAATGAAATTACTGCCCCACCTCCATTTTAAGTCTGCATGTGCAAAGCATAAATTAAATTATGGCATACTCCTATATCTGTAATCAGCATTGTTAACTGTATTAAACTATACTACCTGCAGAATGCTTCACCGTGTTCTGGTTCTGCAGTAACAGTCACCTCATTTGTGGTAGATTCTGAATAGTATATCCATTATTTCTTCACATCTACACTACTGTATTTGCATCTTTTTCCAATTGGATTTTTTTTTTCAATTGCAATCAGTAACAACAATTACTGGTGAAATAAATATTATAAAAGATTCTTAGAATTTATTTAGAATCTCAATGTCGAAACAATGCAAACGTCCAGTCATAATAATTATCCTTTGAATTAGAACAGTTAAACAAAAAGAATGAACATGGCTATATAACTAAGTATATTACAGTACACCACAAAGGCAGAGATGCTGAGAAGTATAAAACAGTTGCACAAAGGCTTGTAGTTTGTAACACACACTGATACAGGTCATGATTATGGCTCAGGATTATTTACTGATTACACTTGAGAAGAGTTTATTATAATAATTAACATGTCTTATTATCTCTTACTGATGTGTACACAAGGGATAAACAGGCTTCCTGTACACTGCATGAGGAAGCAAGACTGGGATTTGCCTCTCAATGACTGACCTGTAGCAAGGGCTCAAGGCCACATTGTCCAGGGGTGCAGGGATCTTACTGGTGGCTGTTGGGGCTCTGCACCAATGTATTTAGACCTCTGTGTGAGCGCTCGAGTGCGCATGCATGTTGAATGTGTGTGTGTGTGCGCGCATGTGAATGTGTGTGTGAGATTATATATATATATATATATATATATATATATATATATATATATATATATATATATATATATATATATATATATATATATATATATATATATATATATATATATATATATATATATATATATATACTGTATATATATATATATATATATATATATAGAGCCTATATACCACCAGCCACTTCCTTGCAGCAGCCTGGAATGGCTTGGCCTTGAAAAGCTTGGCATGAAGGAGCTTATACTTTGGACTGACAACAGAACATCAGCTTCAAATTGTAAAAACAATATGGAAGGTTATACTTGTGATATACAACATTTGACACTTCCTAAGAGATGTATTAATGAACAAGGTAACAAGAGAAAAACTTAGATCCTATTCCACAAGAAAATAATATATTTATACCAGATTGAAGCAATCAACATCTATTTCACAATCAAAAGTATTTCCAAATTCAGTTTTTTTCATGTCTATAATCATAAATATTAACATAGCATAATAACCACTTTCAACGCACATTCACATATTTCTCATGGGTATTAAGAGCTACAAGAGAAAAAAGTTAAGGGCTACTTGCATGTTCAAAATTTACACCAACCAGCAAAGTTTTATAGTGAAAAATGAGTGAGAGCGATTACAGGATGTTAAACCGTATTTCTGTTTTGGTTTTTGTGTCAACACTTAAAACATGGGAAATTGAGAAGTGATGGTTGATGGATCCTAGCACACAGCGAGCAAGGCCCATAATTTTCTTGGGGAGGGATGGGAGGGGGATGGGGCTCCGATAGGCCCAGCATGCTACTCGCTGGGCCCCGATGCCTTGTTTCCACGCGAGAAATATGACTAGGACACTTTGGTTTGGAAAAAGGCATAAAATTTGTTTTTAAACACGACTTATTATTAGTAGTTATCTTTTATATAACACTTAATATGGCAGAATTGATAAATATGAATCCTACAGTCTCACATGACAAAACAGTTGCATGTATGAAAATTACCATCAAGAAGAAAACGTCCATTAGCAACAGGATCATCTTTAACATGTAATGGTACTGTCAGAGGGACTGAATTACATGAGGATTAATAGTCCTGGAAACAGGTTGCTTCTCTGATGCATGTACACCACTCCCTCTGTAGAATATGGCTTAACACTACATGGTATTAAACTTATAGAAATTACATTTTGAGGAGCCACAGAACAATGATCAAGAGATGACAAGCTACCATTCTAACCTAAGAGAATTTGGGAGTCTAGATGAGAATGAGGATATATTGCACACAGGCCAAAATGTATTGCATCCTTAATGTCACATTGATGGCAGATATTCAGGAAAAGCTTGCCAACAGTCCATTGGACCAATACACAGGCTGCTGTCTTGCTACAGAGGGGGTTTTAGAGAGGCTGTACGACAGTCTGTAAATATTCAAGCATGCTATACACAATAATAAAGAAAAACTATTTACATGATTTTGTCAATGTATGAACAGGTTCACTTAGATAATGTGAGTAATGTTTCATGTAGACGTATCATTGTTAGTATGTGACACAACCTGGACAGACACTGCAGCTGGTGACTCCTGGTCATTATGGCCTTGCTGGAGGGTTCACACAGTCACATTTCACACCACTGTGCTAACACCTGTCCACTGGCTATCCATCAAAGCTGGGGCCTTGGAAAGGCTCACCATCAATGGCAGCCCTGGCAGCTCCATGGGAACACTCATGGTCCTGTCTTATGTCATCACCAACACAATGGGTAAGGAGGGTGTAACTGAAATCCAACAGTGTAGGCAACACAGAGGGTGGTAGTCTGACAGTGTACTGGAAAGGACACTGGAGGGGGTTAGGTGACCGGGTCATAAGTCTCTAGCAGCAGCAGCT